>NC_073720.1:44724287-45040297 GCF_023634085.1 Falco cherrug | reverse complement strand
AGGTTCCTTGGCCAGAAGCAAAAGGTGGAGGTCAGGACGGATTGCTTCACTCACAAGAACTGGATTTTGTAGAGTTTTTGCTCAGTAACATTACTGTTTTGTAGGAACATGAATTTGCTCAGCATTCTCTGAGGTAGCAACCAACAAGTACTTAAAGTACTGCTTATCTGAGAAAAGGGTTAGGGATCCTTAAATCAGTCTCCTATGAAAACTTCCACATAGACAAACATGTAGCCCATCAGTACAGAGACTACCTATTAAAATTCTATGTTCTCTTCATTCTCTCCTGGTCTACAAGTTTTCTGACACATTCCTTGCTATCACTATCCCTATCTTTAAGACTATGTTTCATTTTTCTCCCTCTTTAGCAAACAAACAAACAAAACAAGAGAAGAAAAGAAGGTGGGGGGTGGGGTGAAACCCAGAGCTATCAGTTTGTTTGCATAGTTTTGGTGGTTTTTTGTTTAAACTTGAAACCAAGGCTGCAGCAAGAAGGATTGACATTAGCACCTGGCAACTGGTGCCAGAAGCAGAGCAGTATGCATGGATTCAGTGCTTTCTATGCACTTCCTTTTGGTTTCAGCATCATTGGTCTTGCAGTCTGCATTTAGAATCTAAAATCTATTACCAGATTCAGGGTCTTCCCAGGTGGGGCTGGTAAATTGCAGACTACTACAGATTATGACAGACAGAGACTAAAAAAGCTCCACATACCAGGTATGGCAAACCAGATCAGACGATCAATTGCATGACAGAAGTCTGCAGCTGCTTTGAACATTGCCTTTCTTTTGGCCCTTTTCAAATTAAGCTTAGGGCTTCAAAACAATTGGCCACAACATTAAGTATCTTCTTTCTTAACACAGCATTTATATCTGCATTTATAAGCACTCTATTGTTTACATGACTAGTAAACAATACACAGAAAGAAGCCTTCAAGTGAGGAAAGTTCCGGCTAGAAGAGGAGACAGGCCGATAAGGGGTTGCAATCCACTGACATCAACAGAAAATTAGTTGAAAATAGGACAAAGATAATTGTGGCAGTGGGAGATGGCAACCTCTGACTTAAACAGCCCCCCCAAGAGGGCAAACCCCACCTGGGGAGCATGGGCAGTTGGCGGAGAACTTCAGCAGCGCTGTCTGAGGCTGCGCACTGATTTGCATTAGAAGCGAGACACTTGTAGCCAATCCTGTGTACGGTAAATGAATATGCAACGTGCTGTGAAGCATAAAAAGCGATCCCAGGAGGGGAGAAGTTAGGGAAGACTCCGTTGTAACTTCTGGGATTAGTTGACGGGCTGAACCTGTCTTCTCCCCCGCAGGGACGCCTATTGGGTAAGAACTTTATTCTACAACTAACTCATGGCAGCTGATATTGTGTTGGTTTAAGCTTGCTTTGCAGTCCATGTATTACCACTGGCAATCTTCAAGCCTTACTCTGTCACAAACTTGCATTTTGCATAATACAAATCTTCAGCTGAAGTTATTTTGTAGAAGTTTCTGGAGATCTGAATAGTTTGTTACAAGGGATTTGACTCAGTGACACTGTCAGTGGGGGCCCTGAATAGGTCAGTCGAGTCAGCCTCCGCTACAGTGGGCTGTCAAAACGCAGGTAGTGGACAGGCTGGACAGGCTGGTCAGGTGCAAGGGCCTTGTCTTTCCCAGGAAACTGATAAGCTGATCAAATATAGAGTTCAAGGAAATCACACACACACACACACAACCTTCTTAATGTGACAACAAGTAAATTCACATTCCTTTTTGTTTTAATTTTTTCAGTAATCTGTGACTAGAGGTGTTATCTTCTTGTGACACTGTCCAGAAGTGAATCATCTTAAGACAGGTAAATATTGTACCTTGCCTTCTAAAAGCCCTAAGAAAGCTCTATGGAAGACCACCAGAAATGAAAAAGAAAGCCCCTTGATAATGCAGAATATGCATTTGGCTTGTTTATTAACACATTCCATAGCAGAGGCTCACTTTAGGTGTTTATTATACGTAAGTACACGTTTCAGAAGACCAGATGAGACTGGGGGTTAGCGGCGGGAGTTGGAGACTTGAGTTGCTTTTGTTTTGAAACACAGATGTTGTTTGCACACACAAAACTGGATTATTAGGTTTGAGTCCTATAAGGTGGCCCAAAGGCAGGACAACAGGTTTCAGAGACTTATCAACTTTACCAATCATCAGTGACACTAAAGCAAGACAGCTTTACCATTGTTTTACCAGTTCTGACATTTTTTACCATTTTACCCTGTTTTTAAAGAGAGAAGCACACAATACTTCTCTTAGTTTACCTACTAAGATTTGGTGGTACCTGCTTTCTAGATTAGCAAGGTCCTCACATCAGTCTTTCTGCCAGATGGCACAGAGAATGGATGGAAGTCTCATCAGACAGCTGTGATGCACTACTATGACCTCAGCTTCTACGCTTTTGTGCCCATGAAGAGGCAGCATTTTACAACTGAAAAGTCCGGAATGACAGATTGCTATAATTCATAGGCACGAAGATCATACATGGATCTGGTTGGTTCCTGGAGAGTGGCTGTTGAGTACCTATGATCCAGCACTGACTAATGATGTTACCAGGCAGTATGGCTGATATTTGGTTTCAGTTCAAAATTTAGTGTCTGAGCATGGAATTTGCATTACTGTAAAGCCTTTTCAATCCATCTTAAGCTGCAGTAGTTGCTTCCACGGTTTAATAGACTACTACTAAATTGTTTTCTGTTTTATGCTGTTGCTACTGGAAGGAAAACAACACGTGCTCTTGTACAGATGTTACCTTAATGTATCACACTAGAGCAAAAGGACATGTCACCTAACTGTGGTGGTTATACAAGCCATTTGAATAATTTCCCTTTAGGGATTAAATATAAAAGCAGCCATTGCTGTAAGAATGATGAAAAAAGTCAAAGTCAATTTTTATTCTTCAGAGCCTCAAATGCTATTTCATCAACCTGTCAGACTGTGAAACAGAAGCCTAAGAGGGAAAAATATTTCAAAAGCAACTTGTGTATGATAGGTTTAAGTGTGTATCAGTACGTATCATTTTTAGCACATTCAAGCTTAAAAAAAAATAATGAAGCACATGGCTTTCAGACAGCTGGTGCTCAGCCACTGGGGGAAAAAAAAAAGCCATCATATTTAAAATATGTAGATATTTTAAAGAAACAAGGCTTCCCTCACCACAGTCTCATGTCTCACATTTAGAATGTCTAGTTGCCAGGACATGTACTGTCTTTAATTTTTATGGTGTCACAAGGCATACTGCAAAACCATTTAGGGAGGAGGTAAATAGTAATAACAAAATTATTTATAGCAGGTAACTTCAACATCCCACTTTCTCACAAAGTGCTTAACCTTGTATTCTCTATTCTTAGTGTGCTGCAGCAATCAAACATAACTGACATCAATGAAGATCCCAGTATAAAACCAGAGCAGTATCTGGCTTACGAAGTTACCTTATAAAAAACTTGAAATGTTTCTCAAAAAGAAGCAGCCATTTTATTTTCCAGTGCCATTCAAAGCACACGATAGCCTATTTGCCAAGTCAAAATTAAAGAACTTTCTATTTTGTAAGTACTTATTTTCAAGAAAGTAAAGAGGGGGGGGGGAAGAGGTACTGAAGGTAAGAGATCTCTTTGCTTATTAATTCTTCAAATATCATTCTGAAAGGGGAAAAGGAGATGCTCTTTAGTAATAATCAACCTTATTTCTGATATTTGTTTAAAGTAATAATTTTTTTTGATTGTAACAATTTTATAAAATGATGAAAAACAAATTTTGCTTTCCAACAAGAAAGTGACTTTTTTTAGTCTCTTTGCAGGTTTACATCCAAAATAAAATCTGTTAAGAGCTACCAGACCAACAAAGCAGCTCTGCACATTAGTAAAGAAATAGATCATGACTGAAGTACTCCAAATCCTGTTTTGATACCAAAATGACAACTGGATGAAGGACAGTGATTGCAGTGGTAGGGAATTACACTTCAGGCTCCAGCTAAGAGTCAGAAAATGTTCTCAATGTCTAAATACCACTAAGTTCATATGCATGTGCTGTACAGCCATCAGCTAAATGCTCTGAATTACTGTTATTACAACTAAGACTCCAACTGGAATGAATTTTGAAAACCTTTTTTTTCTTGAAATAGTAAAGCAGTGCTTCAGCAAAAGTAAAAAATACTAAATTGCTACCCCATCAGTAGATTTATATTAGCTTCATTAAAATTCCAATTAATTCTGTAGCACTAAAACCAGAATCCAAATTCCTAAGACAGTGGCAAATTTGAGGGGAAAAAAACCCACCAGAATAAAGCAGTGAACTAGACACTTAGATGGCCAGAAGCAGATCCAAGATCTCTTTGAATTCAAAACTGTCTGTAGGTTATGGCGCATATAAGCCTATGGTGAATTTTGAATATTATGTCATCCAGGACTTAATATCTTTCTGGTATTAAAACCAAAGACATTTTAAATAGATACCAAGTCTTTTCTGTCTTTCAAAAAATTGCCCCTAGTATCATATTTTCCCCTCTCCATTCCTCAAGGCAAATCTCTGGAGTCCCTTTGCTAAACATAGGTACACTGAATTATTATTTACAGCAGCATTGCAACACAGTATGTGATGCTAGCAAACAGGCCAAAAATGTACCAGAATAGCTACTATTTAAAAGGAACCCCATGTCAATCAAAGTGAATCTCTGTATTTATAACTCTCTGTGGTAGTCTTTCTACCACAGACAACATGGATTTCACAGGTAATTTCCACAATACTAAACTAAACAATGCTTACTTATTTGTGTGCGATTTACAACACAAATAATTTTACAAACTGAAAAATGCCAATTGGAAAAACTGCCTCTGGAAAAGAAATGGGTAATTTACATCCTTTATAATGAACTCAGCATAGGTGGTCCTCTAAAACAGGATAGAAAAACAGAACCTAGGTTTAAAAAAATGGTTTATGCTCAATCCTGTTTTAGCACTTCTTTTTGCATTAATGACTAGATTTCATGATACTTTCAGCCAAATATCCCGGCTTGATCCCTCATCTGAGAAACACAAGAAAGATACAATTTCCTCCCAAGTAGACTCCGCTATGAATTTCAAGCAACCTTCAAATTCTATTTTAAATAAACCACACTGGATGTATACCAAATCATTGCTACTTGTAAGTATTTCCAGGAAGTCCAAGCTCATCAGCTTTTCTTTTTCTTTAAATTCAAATCACATTAAAGTTACTTGCATCATAAAGTCGAATTTCACTCATGTTTAACCAAGTCATGATCCTGCCAACAAATATACTACATAAAGATGCACATACAGTTTTTGAATGAAAAGGACTTTTTGTGTGTAAATTTGTGGGCATGCAAAACCATGTGCAGGATCAGAAATTAAAAGTCTTTGGCAATTTGCAGCCTCTCATACAAAAAAATCCACCAAAAAAAATCAGATACACAAGCAAACAAGTATGCAAAGTTCAAGTTATGAATCTCCAGCACATAATGAATGAAAAATAAGTTTAAAAAAATATATATCCATTTTTCATTCTCCAGACATCATACTTTTACTCTTGCCTTTAATTTTTGTACATGGTTATTTCTGTCTGGGTAACCAACTAGTGATATGTAAAAAACAGAAAAAGGAGAGCTCGTGTTTAAGGCCTACACAAGTATTTAGTCAAATTAACTCAACTGAAAATGTTGTGAAAAAAGTTTATGGTCAGGTATACATCCACAAAATGCTTCAACAGCTGAGGCAAACAGTCACAGTTCTGCAAGACTGAACAATACTAAAGACTCACATTTAGGTTTGATACTTGGATGTTTTCCAACAGTCCTGGCTGATTTTACAATAGGCTTAATCAGTTGTCATTGGAACAGTGCAGACATACAGATAGGATAAACAGTGGCTACAGACACACAAATCAAAGTGTCTGCTTGAGCACTTCTGTTTTCCTTTTTTTTCTTTCTTTTTCTTTTTCTTCTCTCTTTTCAATTTAAAAAGTTCACAGCCTTGGTGACACGGCCTGGAAAGACTCAAGGGTTTACTGATACATCATGTTTTGAAGAAAGGGTTATTCTTTCCTCTTAAAATACCAAAGACAATTTGCATGACAGGAGAAGAGTGACTATGATCTTTATAAATAGGATTGAAAGCTGGGTTGCTAAATCCATATTTAGCCAGCTATGTAAGTTGACCTGATTTACAAATATGCCAAGCATCCTCTATGCTTCTGTCATCAAACACCATTTGGGTTTCAAGGGCATCCAGCAATCTTGAAAGCAAGGCCACTAATTTTAGAGGCTAAATAGGGTTCAAACAACCTAGCATTAGGATCCTGTTTTGAAAATGTCAGTATCTTGCTCTGATGTTCTTTGGTTCCACTTACTTGCTAGGCCTGCTGGCCAAAATTGAATAGCCCAAAGAGGTAAGAACAGAACTCCATCTATCCCATTATTCTATTTTCAGCAGTTACTAGTACTAACTGTTTAAGGAAAAACCAAAAGCATAGTACATACCAAGGAACACTCTTCTCATCATACTCTTTTAGCTCCCTGCAAACATGTGACTAGCCAAGGCATGACACATGGTGCTTGACTAAGAATTTACCCTTGTGCTAGCACTTACTACAAAACTAGTACATCTAAAGTACATTAATTCAAACAGAAAAAAAAAAAAAACCCAGTAAACTTACATTATTTAAGCTATGCATGCTGGAAACAAAAATCTTTGAAGACCCTTATTTCAAAAAAAGTACTTCAACTCAATGCCAACAAAGGCTCTCCCCCAGGAGAATAAAAGAAGTATCAGCACATTTGCTGTGAAGTAGAAAGATGGTCAGTAATTTCTAAAGCCACAGAAACATTAAAAAAAAATAGTGTGACTGTGAAAGGCCCTCAATGGTTATGAAGGAAAAAACTACATGGGGAAAATAAAAAAAATAATTTAAAAAAGGACTTAACACAATTAAACACTGCAAGAGAATTCAAGATCTCAAGTGCAGGCTCAAGTGCCACAAAAAGTTGAGTCTTTGTATTCAAAAAAATGTTCTTCCTTAGGAAACAATAAAGAACAAGGAATTCAGTCTCTTCAGGTTTTGCCAAAAGGAAAGAAATTGAATTGTAGGTCAACAGGAAGAGATTTTGAAACACTAAGTTTTAAAATGTGATCAACAAAACTGGACTAGGTAAGAACTGACTTAAGAGCATAACAACCAGGGAAGACACAGACCCCGTTTTTTATTTGAAGTCTTTCAGCCAGCTTTGTTCACCTGTGTTAACTACTGGCTCACATGAGAGCATTTGCAACTGTGAAATAACTCTCCTATTTAAATACCAATGGGGTTGACAATTCCTCAGGGAGTAGCATGTCATCATCAAAAGCACCAAAACAAGGTGGTACTTTTAATCAAAGTACTGAATGATGCACACCTTTCAGCGCAGTGTGAGGTCAGGGATCTCTCCCCTCAACAGTCTTGTTAGGAGCTGTAGAGTCCTTGCAGTCTGACACACTTCCCTACTCCTTTTCTTTCAATTCACTCCCTTTAGCTAGTGAGAGAACTTAAAAGCAGATACTTAATTGCTGTTAGGTGTTCATGAAACTCTCAAAATTCTACAGAAAGCACTGAATTTCTGGCTTTTAAGTTATTTAGATTTTGTCCACAATATTTTATTGATTTAATTTATGTACAGTTTAACATAATATCACTAACGAAGACATATAGGCCACACTTTTCTTTTACTAGAATAAATTTGTGAGAAGCTGTACTGAATCACTTGCACTGAAACAGTGTAAAACCAAGAGAGAGTGCAAAATTAAATCCTCCAGCTTCAAAGATCTGCAGGGAACAAGAAGGGATGACTGTGATTATTATATACAGTCAAGATCCTGTTTCCATACAGAAGTCCATAGCAAACTAAAAAACACAGGAAGAGATATACAGAAAACACAATTAAATGAATAGGCTTTCAGCTAGAGTTTTTCTCATAAAGCATCTGTTAGACTTCAAGAAAAATGCAGCTGACCCACAGTGGTGGCTACTGGAATAGACAGCTTAAAATGCCTAATTAGGTCACTATGCAAGAAATATCATCATCTCACATCAGTCTAAAATGTTGGGGAAACATCCTTTTTAAGTAAAGGGAAGTATTTTGGGATATAAAAAAAACACAGTACGTATTGGTTAATGAGGAACAGACAAAGAAAAGTGCCAGATTCTGTAAAGCCCTGGTACTTCTGATGATGACTAAAATTTATGACTGCTTCCTTCTCTGGCAGACAGGAGTACAATTAGAATTCTCAAAACAACAGCCCCTTTGTGTTGGCATGCTGTGTTATGTTTATGCTGCTACAGATAGACTAGAAGATAGAAAATAAACGCTACACCACCCTTTTTAACCCAAGATAATAGCTGACTTTTTTTTTTCATGTGGGTTGGACATGGTTTTTTCACATAGCTTATTCTTAACTGAAGTCATTTAGGTAATTAGCATTGCATGCAAGGAATTAACCATTTAAGTAGCTTATTACACATAGAAGCCTCTATTTGAAAAAAGTCACACAAAACAAGAACAAATGGGCTATTATGAGTCACTTAATTTTCTTTGCTGTCCAAATAGTTTGAAATTCAAACAGCTTAAATTATTCCTTTATTTCAGTTTTGAAAAATTTGAATGTGCTTGGCTTGATGAACTGTTGAATGAAAAGCATGCGGAAGTACGCATGCCCCTTCTTTCATCCTTTACTTATATTCAGTGATATGGATCACTTGGAACTGACAGTGGTTAGAAGCATAGGGAAATAAAAACAGGTTTTTCTGATCTCCTTCACAAAGAAAGCACAATTACAATATTCTGAACATGAAATCTGAACTCAGATAAACACAGATGTTTTTTTCAGTAGCATACCCTGCAGGCATCTTTTCCCTCTAAGTTCTGGGAAAGGTACATGCAGGGGAAGCTTTGACAACTTCCCAAAGAGCAATAGTGTATCAAGATTTCTCCTACTCTGTGCTGTCATTTTGGCCTAGACATTTCTCCATCTCTTTCATTTCGTACTATTTGTGTGTCTTGCCCATTGGTTCCACTGATCACAGCTCTTACTACACAGCTAAGTAAAGTGGCCGGTTTCTTCCTCAGTTACAGTGATGATCCATAAGGACCTGTGTGAACCTTTTAGTACCACGCCTTTGAAGTCAGAGGAAATCACTAAGCAGCTTTACCAATTTCAGATGGCTTCAAGAACACGGTACACAACATCACACTTACCTCCAAATCAAACCACCATTCACAGCATCAGACTATTCTCTGTGGTAGTAGTAGTCTGTGGGCCATGCCCAAAGCAACTAGTACTTGAGTACATTTCTTGCTGCTTTCATTTAGTTCATTGAGTAAAGAGCCGTCACTGAAAATTCAGTAACCTGTACAACTATCTACAAAGCAATGAGGCTTATATGACAAAGGAGAATCCCTGAATGCTTAAGTTTAAAATTTTATGGATCTTCATTAAAAAAAAAAAAGTAAATTTATGCTAAAACCTATATAACATTATTACACGCCAGCAAAATTTTCTACTTTTAGCCCTAAAAGGATCGCAAGAGGAATGCTGTAGGAAAAAAAAAAATCAACATAGAGAAGAAACAAAACATGTAGCATAAAACAAAATGCTTCCTTATTTGATTAATTATACTCTTTGTAAAAAGAAATAAATTTGTGGTTCATATAAGCACTTGAACTGGTGATTTCTAAAATTTCTTGAAGTTGCTTCAGACACCAAACCTACTCAACACCTGCCCTAAGAGCCCCCCCCAAAAAAAGTCTGGGAATACACCTTTCCTTTCACTCCTCATCTTTCTAACCAAGCTTTGCCTTTAATTATTCTCTTGCATGTTTTGTCCATCTACATAAATGAATCCACTCTACTGTTGGCACTAGGAAAACAGTGAATAAAAAGTGTTTCATTCTCTGCTATTAACACATACTGTCTCATTACCAACTTAAAAATACATCCTTTTTTAAGAAGAATAAAAAACAAATGGGGAATTTCAATCGTTAATCATTGCCTTACAACTAACAGAGCTAAAATTCTACTGACATTGCACAACTGGAAATTATACTGTAAAACCAAAAATATTTAATTAAGCTTTAATTCTCCATAAACCCATGAAAACTTGATAATGAAATCCTTACAGTTTGCCTTACTGAGCTTCCAAAGACCAACATTTGACTAGAAAGTTATAAATCTCAAAAGGCTTATGAATAATGAGAATAAATTATCTGGATTTTGACATGCTCTTGTTCCGTCAAGACATAATGGTAAAATCAACACCAAATGAAAACATGACACAGCATCAAGTATTTAAATCAACAGAACCATTAAAAAAAATCCTTGACTTTGACAAATGCAGAAACTCAGATGCATGTTTAATATGCATATAATTTCCTTTCCTGAGCCCTGTTAAAACTAATGTTAAAGATCATATCTCAAAGGATGCAAACAACCCTAGCCACATGAAGCCAGAACTAGAGTTTTGTTTGGTTTAAGAACAAGAGCACAGCAACTTCATATTGATAGCAATGTGACACTGTTAACTACCTGATAAAAACGAGCCTAGGAAAATACAGGAGATGAGATACTAAGGAGTTTCTTTACCTAGCCATTCCTAGGCTGGAAAAGTTGGAAGGAACTATCAAAACATCAAGCCTGGAAAAGGGATGGGTACCCAGTGTGGTGTAAGCAGCCGAGAGGCACCGAGGAATTAGCTGAATCAAACATTCTTCACAGCGTTCCATAAGGCACCAGGGAGCAAAGACTCTATAAGGAATTACTGCCTGCAACCTGGCAGCAGAATCTTGGAAACGGCAGGGATATTCCACATGACCGCAGATTTCTTCATGCCATCTGAAAATAAAAAAAATTAAAAAAAAAAGAGAGAGAGAGAGAAAAAAATATAGTTTAATGTGATACCAGAAATGTCCACAACTGCGTATGCTAAGACAAGGATATTCTCTAAACATCAGAATGACAGTTCGCATAAAAACAACTCATTTGTATTCTCACACTGTTCACATGTGCAGCACTTCGTGAAAACAGTCATTAATACCTGTCTGAGTAGAACTGATATGGTTACTCATAACCAAAAAAACCCTAGTTAAACCTTGTTTTTATAATAGATATCCACCAAGAAACCAAGTGCTTAAAATGTACATCAACTAAATAACAATACAGAAATTCTTATTTATTCAGAGAATTCTTATTCAAATATGACTATGAAAATAAGGTTTTGTACATATTAACACAAATACATTAAGTGCAATTAGAATGAAATTCCAAGTGGGCTTTTTTTCTGTTGTTACTAAAATTTTCCAGGAACTTTTACTAACTTTTTTTTCCTTAAGTAAAAAACAACACTAGATCTCAATTCCAGCTTATCACCATAGAAGCTTAAAAATACCACATTAGGATCAAGCTTACTTTACATTACTTTTACAGGATATCCAGATCCGTAACTGGAAGAATTGAGGGGTAAATCAATTCCTTCCCAAACACTGAGTCATATACCTTCACAATAATTTACCTGCCCAAACAGACTCATATCTAAACAGATATAAGCTTCATGTTTTCACCTGCTAGCCTGTCTTTCTGTACAGCATAGAACCTCTCCTTAGTTTGAGCTCTCAACTTACAGAAGCTGGTTCTTCTCTGCCTGGACAGGCAAAGCACTTGTTATTGCACCTGACATCACTGAAAGCATTTATATTTGCAAGATCATGCTCCAGGTAAGTCCTGACAGAAAACAAAATGATAACACGTAGAAAAGGACTACAGTTTGCTGAAGTGACAACACTTCTGTTTACATAACTTTCTGTAAAAGAAGTGGACTTTAAGCTATTATACAAAAAAACTACACCCATCATTATACCATTTTTTTCCAAGGGTGGTCTAACCCAGTATATTTCTGCTGTAAAACAATGTCACTTTGTATTTAATTACCAGAGTTGAGGTAAGGCAAGAACATGAAAGCTTGCACCCTATCTCTTGTAAAAGCTCCCAAATCCTTAATGACCACAAGGAGATAGGAAACTGCCTCAACACTCTCTCTCCATTTAACATTTTCTTTGATACAGTGCCCTTATGGCAAACCCACTGGCACCTGGACGTAAGTGATATCCAGTACATATTTCAACAACTTATTTCAGAAATCCTTCCTTTTCCCGCTGCCCAACAGTTTATCTCCACTATCTTATCTGAGACACTATCTTATAAACATTTAGTTGTCTATCCATTTCACACCCTTTCTAGAAATGCCTACTACTGTGCACAGTGTTCGTTTGGTTACCTATTCCTAATGACTAAAGTAAGTAACAAGTGTTGGTTGTGCTAACTCCCAAATAAAGATTTACTGGGTATAACTGGAAAAGCAGATTTTTAAGAACATTGATTTTTATGTCCTAATTAACCGCAAAACAACATTGTATACTTAGTCTCTCCTTTTTGTCTATGCATAATAGGTACCACTCTTGCAAAGGATTTTTTGATATTTTTTTTTCCTTCTTGGTCAAGTTGTTTTTCTGAAACACATTAGTTCTTCCACTGTCACAAACTCAACTGCTATAGATACATCACAATACCTGTGCCAATTAATTTATCCAATCACCATCACACTTATTAAAAATTGCACTAATTTTTGCTACAAAAATATTCCTTTTTCAGTTTTTTTTAAAAAAATGGAAAACATATTCTATCAACTGTCAGAACAATTTTTTTCACCAAATCAATAAAAATTCCTATTACTGAACATGCTGTACATTAAAGAGTAATATATAGAGAGTATCACCGCATATTCCTGTAGAGACAGTCATATTATAACATACAAATAGTAGATGAATAAACACAAAACAATTTTATTAAGCCTATAAACTAGTTTCAAGCTTGAATAGGCATGTCTTACTGATCTTATGTAAAATATTGAAATTCAAGACTTATTAGTATTTTTTTAAACCAAAATCAGCAAAGCTGCAAGCCGTCAGAATCCTTTTGTTTTAAATTCCAACAAGAAATCCCTGTTAGGTCCTCAAGTTCCAAAGTCTCACTAGCTTTACCAAACTGGTAAGGACTTCCACTGTCTAAATATTAACATGGTATTAGTGCAAAACAGCTATTTAAAAGGCAAGTATTGTTTCAGCTAAGTTTCTAATTGCATAACAGAAAAAATAGTTAAGGCCTGACTAACCTGATCCCCTCCTACAACAAAAGAACATTTTCTGTTGACATGGGAGAAGCAGTGTACATTGTTTGCATGGACTTCAGCAAAACATTCATCACAGTTTCCCACAGCCTTCTCCTGGACAAAGTAGCAAGATACAGACTGGATGGATGGTCTGCAAGATGGATAGGAAACTGACTCACACGCCACACTCAGAGTGTGATCAGTGACTTTTACTCAGGCTGGCAGCCTGTCACAGGTCCCGCAGGGACTGATACTGAGCCCCACACTGTGCAACATACTCACAAATGTCCTGGATGATGGGATTGAAAGCACCCTCACTGGCTCTGCCGACAACACCAAATTGGGTGGTGAGGTGGGACAGCAAGAACAGCGTGAAGTTCAACAAAGTGCGAAGTCCTGTGCCTAGGATGACATAACCAAAGAGCCCAGCACAGGCTAGGACCTGTGTGTCTGAGCAGCAGTCTTGCTGAAAGGGACCCAGGGCTCCTGGTTCCAAGCTGAACATGAGTCATCAGTGTGCTGCTGCAGCAACAAAGGCAAAGCGGAGGCTGTGCTGCATTCACAGGGGCATTACTAGCAGAGACAGACATAGGATTACCCCACTCTATTCAGTGCTTGTCAGGCTTCACCTGGAGTATCGTGTCCACTTCTGGTCCCCGCAAATCAACAAAGACAGACAGACTGGAGAGGGTCCAAAGGCGGCCCACAAAAACAAACAAAGGGCTGGAGAACCTGTCCAGTGAGAAAAGACCGAAGGAGCTAGGTCTTTTCTCAGAAGAAAAGAGGAGGAAAGGCTCAGGGGGACCTCATCACAGTATTCCAGTACTTAAAGGGCATCTATAAGGGGCACAGAGTTGCTCTCTTCAAAAGGAGGCATATATGGCTGCTAGACAGCTTCATCTATGCTCCCTCTCCCACAGAAGATTGGACCAGATGATCTTTCAAGGTCCTTTCCAGCCTGGGCTGTTCTGTGATTCTGTGATTCTATGAATTTGAAAAGCTGAAAGTAATATCTGAGAAAATCCAGTGCCATGTCTGAGACTTCTGCTAACTATGGGTGAATACATGTGGAAACAAGTGGTATTTCTACAGAGATGTAATTTTTAGCTTCACATCTCACATGCAGGCCTATACACAGTATTGTTCAGTTCATCTATCACTCTATAATCATTTAAACTCAATAAGCAGGTTTGACTAGATTGGAAGGAGGAATAGATCTATCCAAAATAATTACATTGCTATTGGTTTGGTGAGACAGCTAAGTAGCCACTGCACACGCTAGACAACAGGGTATTTTTTTAATTGAAAAGAATCATTGGTCCAACTTTATTTTATGGGACCACTGCAACAGGTCTTCCATCTAGCCAGTCAGTACACATCGCCCCAGGCAAACCACTGTACAGGCCAGCTCTAACTCTGGGATGGGACTGGACAGGAATCCATCAGGTATCCAGAATGGACCAAGTCTGGTAACATGAAAGATCTTACAGCCAGGCATTGCAAGAAACAAGGGAGGACCTGGTATTGCTGCAGTAGAGCATCAAGAGACACAAAATGTAGGATGCAAATCCAGAGGATACTGGGATTTATTAACCCTGTTGCTCACTAAGCAGCTTGTTTTCACGTAAAAAGAACCACACCCTTATCCATGAAATAATGCCTTTGGAATCATTTCCCTGTCAAGATTTTTCTGTTCAGATTGTAAAGTTCTTTTTTGATTCATGTACTAATATGACTCATTATCACATTCCACAGAATAAATGAAAACGCTATCCATATATCTCATTTTTCAACAATATTCTAAATACCAACCTGAAATCAGCTTGTGAAGATGGCAAGGAAAACTCAATGTTTGACTGGATAGCAGCTGTGAAGGACTGCTGTTTAACCTCCTGCCAACATCCCACGGCAATAGTGAAGGTGGATGCTGGCATTGGCATAGTCACATAGTAGTACCAGCTCAAGATACCTGTAAATAAAAGGAACATTCGTACAGACTGAGTCACAGCACACATTCAGTACTTGACATTTTTATGTACTTGAGATTTTGGGCCAAACCTCCTAAGCTTACTTCCTGCTTCTTGTTGAAGTATGAAAAATAATTTTACAGAGATGCATAAGAGCAGTCATATGTAACCACTATGGATGTAGTACTGTTTACTTACACCTGAGACTTTCCTCTGTCTGCTGATGTCTTTATCTATAAATAAATCATCTGTAAGCGGGATGTTATTCATGCAGCTTAACATGACTGTACTGTTACTGCCCAAAAATTGCATCAGATGTAAAATCTAGTAGCACCTTTAGATACACACTCACAAAAAAAATATCAAAATTTAACTCTTTCAACCCTGGATCGACCACCTCATGGTTTTGTTTTGACTGTATAATCTCATACAGAACAAAATCTTTTCTTTGTGTTCTGGACAGTACCAAACTGATAGGCAAGTTCTAACAAACAACACTAGTGCTTGTGAATTGGACCAGCCAATCTGAGATATATGATGTGCCAACCAGGCAGAGAAAAATCAAAGCTTAGAATCACATGGGTTATTGCCTAAATCAATGATTTGGTCATGATAATCCAGAAGCTGCCTAAACAAGATTAGGGAGTCAACAGAACATAAAAAGGTGATAAATCTTATCATTATAGGAACACAGTGCTGGAAGACAAGGAGTACAGTATAGGATGGCTATAACTATGAAACATTTGGCAAACTGGAGGATGTTTTAGGACAGCATACCCATCATTAATCTAAATGTTGCTTAGCTTTTCCGTCTGTCCCTTTAAAAAAGGTATAGCTTAAGGGTCACGTTCAAGTACTGATTTATAGTCACAAGTACAGTTACTACATCATACTAATAGGTTAATTACTCTTGGAAAGAGCCTATCATGAGTTACAACCTGCTGAATCATGTGCAAATAGCTGTAGCTGTGGCAACTGTGGAAACATACAAACTTCAGTTATTTTAAGAGAACATTAATACTTGGGTTTTTGCAATAGTATTCTGACCAGACCTGTGGAACTCTATCAAAAGGGGGGAAAAAAATGAAGAAAAAAAGTCCAGTGGAGGCCACAAGGCACAGAGGAAAGGAAATAAGCAACTAGCAAAGCATCTCTGGGTTTCCTACCTTAATGATTACAGAAGGTCAAGCTGTCCAAAGGAAGGACTTTTTGCTTAGTCTCAATAAATTTTCTACTTACTACTAGTATAACAAACAATACTATTTGTGAAGTCTTGCAAGAGGTAGATAAAGCCTCTGCCTTTCACATGCACTAGCAACTACTTAGAGTCCCTCACCCCATTCGACTTTTGGCAACATTCACCACTACTAGCAAAAACCTTTTGTCTGTATTGTTAGGTGAATATATATTACTCCTGTAATTTTCCTGACCTCCTGTCAATACGTGAGCAAAAGCAACATAATTGCTCCAAACACAATAGGAAAAAGAATGATAGCTCTTTTGCGAAATCCCCCCCTCCACCCTTTTTTTTATCAACTTAGCAAAGCTACAAATGAGCCAAGGCAAGCAAATGCCACCTTGGAGAGAAAGAGGTCACCCAGGACAGCAACAGTTTATTATTCTGACATACCAAACTCCTGATACAGAGAGTTGCATCAGTACATAAGCTGTGCTAGAAGCCCAGGCCTGCCCACACTGTAGGTAACAGCAGCTTTACCATTGACTTAAATGCGTACAAAAGAAGGCCCAGAAACAGTCTACAATACTGGACTCTGTGTAGCATCTGTTACATACAAAGCATTACAAAATGCTCCATGCAGCTATGTTAATGGTAAAACCTTCAGAGTTAAATAACAGCAGAGGAAGAGTGAAAATTTGAGGAATTGTAATGGAAACGGAAAACCAGTAATGTGTTTTTAACTGAGTTCTGAAACTTGCAGGGAAGTCAAAAGGCAGTGACAGAAAACTGTTCCAGGCAGCAGGAGGTGTAAAGAAGGCTCTCACAACAGTGCGGAGACTGAAACGAAAAGGTGCTGGCGTGTGCTATGCAGAGGCAGCAGAGAGGGTTACAGTGAGAAACAAATTTAGCAAGACAGGCTACAGCAAGCAAGACCATAGAGTTTTTTTAAAAAACAACTGTAATTTGAACAGAATGTCAAAATGACTGGGGAATCAGTTTAGTACTCCAGAGAGAACAGCATGTACTGCATTCAGAAGTTCACATGAATTAGCAACGAAGATATTCAGATCTGGAGCAAACCTGGCAAATGGGTGAAGGTACCAAAGACAGAGAAAGCTATGGGGTTTTGGTACGTGTTTTCAGATTTCTCTAAATTAGGATTTTCTGAAGAAAAGAAAAGCAACTAGCATACAGATCCTTGTCTTCTTTTCAAGCCCCTGGAATTCTGCAGGCATTACAGAAACCATGCAAACTGGATATTCACAGAAGATCCAAGACTTATACTGTCTTTACACACCTAATTGAGGCTCAATCCATTTCCTGCAGGGCTTTTAGACACCTTCTGCATTCATACTCTAGAACTGTGTAAGATAACTACGTATTTATACTACAGTTGTTTTGTCTTGAACAACTGAAATCACATGCACTGGCATGACAAATGAGCCCTCTCTACAGTGCATTCACTGACTGGTGGATGGTATTTATGTTGGCAATACTTCCCTACAGCAAGCACCCTGAACTAGCTGGAGAGTCTAACCACACTTATCTTCTGTCTTCTCGCTACAGGTAATAACTGTGCTTTTCTCCCGTAACTTCACTTCCGCTCTTTAACTTCCTTCAGATCAGTGGGCTTTGTTTTGTTTTCCTTCATCACCCCTCAGATCCACCCTAGGGAACAGTTTGGGATCACAAGCTCCAGCTCTGCTCCCCTGTTCTCCCCCCTTCCCCTGGCTGCCCTCTGCCTTCCCGTGGCTACCTTGGAGACAGCACCACCTCTAGGGTAAGAGAAAACCGTGCAGCTCAAACGGGGAGACGGCTTGCTTCATCAAAACCACCCAGCATTCTGTACCACAAAAACAGTTTCACACTAAGCAAGGGCACCTTGGGAAGGCTAAGATACTAGGATGGGGTTAGTCCGTGGGAAACATAGAGGAAGAGCACTCTAGTCCTTTTATTTGTAGTGCTTATACCCTGTCCTTACAACCAGACTGGATTAAGAGCAACTCGATTCCTACGGGTAACTATTTTAGGCAATTCTAGTACTTGCAAAACATTTTCTCTGCTTATAATTTTGAAAATAATTACTCAAAAAAAATCAGCTCTGCAAAGCAAATCTGCTATGTCGTAACCGCACAAACCATGCAACAACAATCACCTATTCTATCAGGTGTAACTGGAAAACTTCCTGTGCAAAATTTGGGAATAAATTTAACAAGGGTAGGAAATTATAATCTTTTTATAATTGTGCAAAAGAACAATTTAAAGGCCATTTATTTCCTCTACTTGAAATAATAGTGATGAGTAATGTAATTACTTCCTACAATTTTTAATGCATTCAGCTACCTTTGAAACCATTAAAATTGTTTGAATCCTGTGGAGTGCATTATAACTGAATAAACACCTGAGAGTCAGTATCTGTTAATGCCATATGCAAGAACATTAAGAGTATTTTCACTTATTAGTAAATTTTCCCTCAAACAGTTTGCACTAACACAAACATAAACACCACATAATACAGATGGTGGCCATGATCCACTAAAGCCCACAAAACTCAGCTACCTCTATGGGAAAAGAGAGAGAGTCCCACGCAGCATTTGATAGACAAATAACTAGTGCTAATACATAGAACTACGGCTAAATGAGTAGTTATGCCAAAATTACTGCTTGGCTGGAGCACTGGATTAAGAGCCCTCCAGCCTTCTGAAACTCTTTGTAACTGTAGAAATCTTTGATCTTATCTGAAAGCCAGAATTTCCCACACAGCACCCTCGCATGCATGCCAAGAGCATTAGTCCAACACTGCCTCACAGGCATGAGCCTGTGATGTGCTGTAGTTTCTGATACATGTTGGAGATCAATCAACACAAGTACTGGACTCTTCCGTTTTGCGTTGTGAAAAGTTAGAGGAGCACAAAGAAAAGCAGCTGTTGGTGGTGGTAACTACAGAGCAGTAGCAGTGGCTTCTCCAGCACCATTATTTGCTCTCAATAACAAAATACACCTTCTTGCTGAAATCAGAGATGGCAAAACAAGATCAAGGACTACATAATCATAGAGTAACTGCACAAAAAGCAAGCCAGTTGATTTCACATTTGATGGCTGAATATCTACTTATTGAATATTAATCAAAACAAATGTAAAGGTGTTTGTGACTAAATTTGCACTTTTATGTGTTACAATAATATGCTGAAGGAGAGTGCAACTGGTAAGTGCTGAAAAATAAACTCAATGGCTAAATGGATTACATTACACACACACAGTGCTCACTATAAAGCTTTCTCCCCCAGAGCATTGTCAATTGCATTTTTCTGATATTTTTTTCTTCTCTAAGTGCTCTGTACAGAATGCATCATATTTTAAAGCACTTTTAGGTCATACTTTAATACTTGAATTGTACTTGAGTAAGTGACATATCAATATTTCCAAACAAATGTGGCCTCACTTCATTTCAAATGACAGGATGAGCCATAGTTTTGTAGGTGGCAGAATGCAAAACCAGCATATACGGCAGGAAGCACACTATTACCAAAACCTGCAAATACAAGTGACAAATGAGGAATCTATACATGTGAGTACACCTAGTCTGGAAGTGCACTGGATCATGCATCTAGAGATGTACATCTGTGAAGCAGAAAGCAAAACTCTTTTTAAAAGCTTGAAGGTATGTATCATCCTTGCTTGCTGTTCTCTTATTGTCTGCCTTGCACTCTTACTATAAATATGACTTCTAAAGGAAAAAATATTCAGCTAACTTGTAATTCTATTCAGAATAAATTAATTCACAACTTGCCAAAATACTTATTCTTTCTGAGAAACCATTTTAAAATTATTTTTTGGTGTTTTGCCTGTTATGTACAGTTTTATAAACACGCAGCACAACGGCATACTGTATGTAAATGATTTGGCAAAGAAAAGGTATTTTAAGTTAAATCACCCTAAAAGACTTTTAGGTATGTTTTGTAAATGTAAAGACAAAATTTTACGTTGGATAGATTTCATACATCCTTCATAACCGCCTAACAATAAGAACTATGTGGGCCAGGTTATTATAACACTAACAGACCATTTTTAACTTTTTAACTCTTAAAAGTCCTATTAACTGAACTAATGAATTTATATTCCTAAATTCATTAAGAATTTATTCAAGGCTTCAGATTAGCACTTGAGCCTTGGATTTATTTGTTTTTTAAAACATTCCTTACAATATTGCTTCTTTCCTTCCTTTCCTTTCTGTTTTGTAAATACTTAGAATTCCACAAAGCTATCTAACGCTTCTTTGTCATTTCCAATTGTATATAAGCACCAAGATAACAAGGGTCTCATCCATGATTGAGTCTTTGAGAGCTACTGGAGCACAATGCCTACCTACTACCTTTAAAGAAACGCAGCAACCCTTCCACGATGACATCAAAATTACCATAATTTTATGTACTGCATAGATCTGTAACCAGAACCTTCCATGCTCTTGGAAATCCCATCTTGAAGAGAGGCAGAAGGAAAACTGTAAGGACAGAAGTGCAGTAGGTGCTCCTGCTGCTTCTCTTCAGTTAAGTTCAGCACAAAACTTTTCCCATTGTCACACCGTTCCTAAAGTAGCCAGCTTTAATGCTACATTTGGTTGTTCCCAGTTCAGTTTTCACTCAGCGCTTCATTAGCAGAGTGAAGCTAAAATGAGTCATTTCCTCCCTACTGGTCTTCCCATGAACGACTTCTTAAGAATATTTCTTGCTTTCACAGAGTTCTTAGGAAAGGAAATACACTGTGTTAGTTTTTGGAAAATTAAAAAAATAAACCAAACAACCCAAAACACCCAATCAAAGAAAGCTCTAAGCTGACACATGAATTACCAACATAAACTGACCCACTGCAACGACTACAAGGATTTAAACAAAAGCCCCTTCTGTTCCCCACAGGGTGACAAGTCTGACTTTGGGTGACTAAGCTCCAGTGCCATCACTGACAATATGGTACCCTGATACAATTCTCAGCACTCCATCAACAGGACTTTAAAAATGGTTTTCCCCACAACTAGTTTTTTTTTTATTTTATTTTATTCAAGTATAAAATTTTAATGGCTTTTTTAAACTAGAATGACAAAACATATGAGGAAGTAATTATTTCACAATATAGCCTTTTCAACTAGCTAATTGGTCTAACAGAGTATCAGTTTTAACTGACCTATGCCAATTCATACTGCCCAAATTTTATCCCAAGGTTTCTCTTTCTATAAAGTCACATAAGCATCCTTCTTCCTCTTAATATTTCAGACATAGCCACCACTGAGGCAGAAACAGGCAACAACTCGTTAGCAAGATTAAGCGTGGATTAAAGTAATTCAACAATGATGGCTGAGCTGGTTTCCTTGCCTGCAGTCAAGAGCATCATTGCTTTCTTGACACCAAGACAGTATTACAGTCCAAGTGAGGAGCTGAGCAGCTCACCATGTCAGTTTTCCATGTTTCAACTGAAGAGACAAGGCTTGAAACAGGCTTCACATATGGCCAGAAATAACCAGACAATTCCATGCAAAGAGATTAACTGATCCATTCTGAAATCAAGATGACTTCCATTCTTTTTTTTGCTGAAGAATAAAGCTGTCTTTCTAAAGGGGAACAGAAGGTTACTTTTTTTTTCTGGAAACACATAATTCTAACCTTTTCCTATATGCTACTTTTCATTAGAACTGCTTACACTAGAAAATACTGTCCCTGTTTGAACAGGCTATCTCTAAACTAATGGGCACAAGACATACTTTTTGTTATGTGTAAAACTGCCTTAAAAACAACTTCTCTGTGCAGACAGAAGTTTAGACAATAAATTATAACTCACACAGAAGAAAAACGCTTGCTTGCTTATTGTTGCACAAGCTGTGATCTACCAATGCCAAAAAACCACCGCCGAAGACCAGATTTTCAGGGCACTGACCTGATATTCTTCATCTATTCCATATATTTCAGGAAACAGATATGACACAATGACCAGTACTAATCATTGATGTGCTGAGGTACACTTGGACTGGAGAACTAAAACTGAAAGTTAATTATCCACCAAGGCCTGAAGCTGTCAAGAACCTGGTAAGGTACATTATCTATGAAATGTTCAACTTTAGAATGATGAAAAAAAAGCATATTTATGACAAGTAAAGTCTAGGTCTGGAGAAAGTAAAAGGAATAAAAACACAGAAAAAAGTAAGTAGAAGTAACATAGTGAAATGTAGATGCTTTGAATTGTTGGTAAGTTATCCTGAGGCCTTGAGCAGGTAACCTTTCCACAGGGTGACATGGAGACTACAGATTGACATGTAAGTGCTTTTAAGGTTAGGAACTTCATTCTTTCAAAAATCATATATTTACTAAGCTATATTTCTAATTATAAAATTATTACAAATAACTTTCTAGAGAAAATATATTTCACCTTCTCGAAGCTGGACTGGTTCTGCTGAGTTTTCACCGCTCATTAACACAACAAAGCCTGCAGCTGCTCGGACTGAGGCTTGCCATGTCGACAAGGCAACTGGCGGTTCCTGGCATGGGAAAAGGGCTCTGTTGTTTATCGGCGATCCCACCGTATAAACACATGGCCTAGATGGAAGGAAAAAGAGTTGAAGTTGAGAGTTAGAATAAGAATGACTGAATTAAGTTTTCTGTAACAAAATTCAAACGTACTGTTGTGCTGAGGGTTTGGGGTTTTTTAATGTCATCTATGTAGGTTTCAAACCTGTATGACCCGAACCAATCAACGTACAATCTAAGTCATCTAAAAGAGGATGAAGAAAAGATTAACACAATATTTTTTGCATAAACTAGGAAACTTTCTAGTTGCCACTCCTTCCCCTCTCATGCTTCTACATGAACCTTCCAGCTTCATACAGTAGCATTCAGATGAACCCATAAAGCCAAAGAAGGTTTCCAAATGTCTTCTGACCATGCCATTGCAGGACTCAGCAGCTTAGCCACAGCAGGCAAAGTAACAATGTTTTTCATTAACTCCTAGCAAGCTATTGCTGGTGCACAGATGTAATAATTCTTGTTTTACTTCTTTTATTGCATTTTGCAGTTTTATCTGAATTCCTAGTACTTGCAAGCACCACATCTTAGCTTAAAAAAATCTAACTTTGAGAAGTTATATACAAAACACACCAGTCAGCAGGTTTCTCCAGCTAGAGAAAAATCTTGAAAGTATCACTTCACTGAGTTAAAAAACCTATGAAGCCAATATTCTGGGAGCAGAACACATTATTTTGTGACTGCCCGAGTCTAAAAATATTCTGACCAGTATCCTTCATAACTTTGACCAGTATCCTTCATAACTTGAATTCAAAAATCATCAAAACACTGAGAAACAGGAGACAGGGTCATTAGGACAAAACCTACTTTGCAATGGCTAAGACCTGACCGTCTTGCTTACTCCCTCTCCAAACTGCTCCTCCATTCAAATTATTTCTTCCCTAAATCCAACTCGAAACAACACAGAGGTAAAGAATTTGGAGATATGAATAGCCACAGATGAAAAATATTCTGAAGCTATTTTTGTCCTGTTGACAAAAGTGCTATATTTATGCTGCTGGGTCCAGAGCTGTCCATGGCACAATCAAGTTACTGTGGCTTAACTAACGCAGCCCAGCTGATCTCTCAGTAAAACAGGGAGGGAAACTGTACTTCAGGTAGGCCTATTGTTAATGCACACAAACAGAAGAAAAAAAAAATCTGGCTTCACCTGTCGTTTAGCAGAGTAAATAGAGTAGAACACAGATATCTGCAGTGGTGAGAAAGTCAACCAGTTATCTTTTACCCAGTAAAACACAACACACAGCTAAATAAAAAATACCAGCAATCTCTATAAATCATTAATTAGCTTTAATTTCTTTGGAATTTATCTCCTAAAACTGAATCTGTAACCAACTCTGGTATACATAAAATAATTGGGTTTTCTCCCAGAAAAAGAAAGTGCATAGCAGTATGTTTACACAAAAACCTGAAGAGCTTGCTTTTTCACATCCCAGGAGGTTCTGCTTCCTCCTTGTAATGCTAGTCAAGAGATACTGGACATATTCTTTACGCTAAACCAGGGGTCCTCAAACTGTTTAACCAGGGGGCCGGCGCGCGGATGCAGCGGCAGGCAGCCATCTGCGGCTGCTTGGTTGCCCCCCCAACCCCCGGTGGAGGGGGGGCGGGGGGTCTGTAAATACCGGGGGCCGGATTGAGGACCCTGGGGGGCTGTACTCAGCCCACGGGCTGTAGTTTGAGGACCCCTGCCCTAAAACATGTGTGCTAGGAGGGCATGGGGAGGAAAGGATGGTCCCTTATTCATGAAAACATTAACAAAATACACAGAATTACAAAAAGTGATCCTAGTAGTTTATAGGAAAGAAAGGAAAGGTAGGGTTAATGACTACTGATATATATACTTTACCAAAGATTTACCATATGTTTGTGAAGGCTATATTGCTGTGTGCCATCGGTAAAACCCAGTCTTAAGAGAAATACAAGGGATTTTAATATCCTGAAGAAATTTTAGAGGAAAATGCCACAATGACTGAGAAAATGGGCTGGCAGAATGTTTCAATGCCGTGTCAAACACAATACAAATATAACATGGAACAGACACTACTGAGAATATTAAATGTCTCACTCTCAGAGAGCACTTTTTACTTAAAAACCATAAAGTGTTTTATAAATAATGTTAATATCATTTTGCAGATGGGCAAAATGAAATGCAGTGGACAGCTCTCCTTAGTGCTAAACTTCAAGCTGCACCTACAGACTTAGTTTCAAGCCTCCCTGTCCAAAAGCATTCCCGCTGGACTAGAAAGCCTCTCATTATGAGAAATAATACATATTACGTAACTTCTTTTCATAAAATATTTTCATGCCAAAATACATACACAGGCAGGTCACAAGTCTCTACAATTAAGGACCAATTAGAAAGGGAGTTAGAAAAGTGGAGAAAGACTGCTCAAGTACCTAATCTTTTCTTCAAAACTAAGCTTCCTTTCCACTCTTCACCTGTTTTAATACCATTTTTGTCTAGGTATACTTATAGCTGCATTATTTCAAACCAAAATGTATTCAAATTTGTCAGTATGCTAAAAAACCAGTAATGAATCATTTCCAAATTTATAACTTTTATGTAACTAGCAGAACAACAATTACATTAGAAACGAAAGGGGGGCCGAGGATAACGTCCATCCCTTATTGGATGTGCAGGGAACATGGCCACAAAGCACAAGGAAAAGGCTGAGGTACTTAATGCCTGCTTTGCCTCAGTCTTCAATAGCAAGGCCAGTACCCTCAGGTTACGCAGCCTCCTGAGCTGGAAGATGCGGACAAGGAGCAGAACACGGTCCCCACAGTCCACGAGGAAACGGCCAGTGACCTGCTGCAGCACCTGGACACGCACAAGTCTGTGGAGCTGGCTGGGATCCACCCGAGGGTACCGTGGGAGCTGGCGCAACAGCTCACCAACCTACTCTCCATCATTTATCAACACTCCGGGCTAACTGGAGAGGCCCCAGCTGACTGGAGATTAGCCAGCGTGACACCCACATACAAGAAGGGCAGGAAGGAGGATCCAGGGAACTACAAGCCTGTCAGCCTGACCTCAGTGCCAGGGAAGGTTGTGCAGGAGATCACCCTCAAAGCCATCATGTGGCATGTACAGGACAAGCAGGGGATCAGGCCCAGCCAGCATGGGTTTATGGAAGGCAGGTCCTGCCTGACTGACCTGATCTCCTTCTATGACAAGATGACCCATGTGGTGGGTGAGGGAAAGGCCGTGGATGCTGCCCCCTAGACTTTAGTAAAGCCTTTGGCACCACCTCCCACAGCATTCTGCTGGAGAAACTGGCTGCTCATGGCTTGGACGGGTGTACTCCACGCTGTCTAAAAATCTGGCTGATGGCTGGGTGCAAAGAGTGCTGGTGAGTGGAGCTACATCCAGCTGGCAGCTGGTCACAAGCGGTGTTCCCCAGGGCTCAGTACCGGGGCCAGTTCTGTTTAATATCTTTAGTGACAAGCTGGACAAGGGGATTGAGAGCAAACCTCAGCCAGCACACAGACAACACCAAGTTGGGGGGGAGTGTTGACCTGCTGGAGGGCAGGCAGGCTCTGCAGAGGGAGCTGGACAGACTGGACTGATGGGCCAAGGCCAGTTGTATGAGGTTCAACAACGCTCAGTGCCAGGTCCTGCCCTTGTGTCACAGCAGCCCCACACAGCGCTACAGGCTGGGGCAGAGCGGCTGGAAAGGGCCTGGTGGGAAAGGGCCTGGGGGTGCTGGTCCACAGCCGGCTGAGCGTGAGCCAGCAGTGTGCCCAGGTGGCCAAGGCGGCCAGCAGCACCCTGGCTGGTACCAGACACAGTGTGGCCAGCAGGACCAGGGCAGCGATGGTCCCCCTGTCCTGGGCACTGGTGAGGCCGCACCTCGAACGCTGTGTTCAGGTTTGGGCCCCTCGCTGCAAGAGGGACGCTGAGGTGCTGCAACGTGGCCAGAGACCAGCAATGAAGCTGTGAAGGGTCTAGAGAAGACATCCTGTGAGAAGCTGAGGGACCTCAGCCTGTTTAATTTCAAGAGGAGTCTCAGGAGGACCTACTGCTCTCTATAGCTACCAGAAAGGAGGCTGAAGGCAGGAGGGTGTAGGTCCCTTCTCCCAAATAACAAGTGACAGGACAAGAAGAAACATCCATAAGTTATGCCAGAGGAAGTTCAGATTGGATATTAGGAAACGTTTCTTCACTGAAATGGTGGTGATGCATTGGAACAGGCTGCTCAGGGAGTGGTGGAGTCACCACCCCTAGACATGTTTGAAAAACACAAAAATATGATGCTTAAGGACATGGTTTAGTGACTTGGACTTGGCAGTCCTGGGTTAATGGTTCGACTTGATCTTCAACCTAAATAATTCTATGATTCTGCATCAGCTTTTAATTTGCTATTTGTACATCCGTAGGAAGATCATCTGGAGGCTTGACTGACAGCATGCCATGAACATTGAACAGTCTCCTGTTCTGCTGTAGGGAAAAGCGTTTATAAGGTGAACCCATGAGTTTTGATTCATCATTTCTTCTTTCACTGGAATTTAAATCTGTTTTCTTCTCACCCTGAAATATACCTCCACAGATTTCTTTGCTTCTCATGACAAATCATATTTTACTTTTCTCATTTTTTATACTTCATTTACAGTAATAGTTTCTTCTTACAGCGTTGCTAATAATGCAGTGTTATTTTAGGACACCCACTGCAGCTGACAGTTTCCTTTTTTCTGGGTCAGACAGCAAAATTCCAGTATGTAAGAGGACCAGAAACTCAATTCTTACCCTGAACTGGTTGACATTTTTTCACCTCAGCCGGAAAAAGAACTAGTAAATAACAAAGGTACATTAAAGAATAGCAGTGAAAAATAATTAGGTTTAGACTGCTTGTGTCAATAGATACAAAATTTGCCTTTTTTCTGATTTATCCCTACCATGGCTAGCAAGAAATTTGACAGTTCCTTTTTCCTGTCTATCCCCTCCATCTCTCTTCTTTCACTTCCAGTGTCTTATAAAGTTCAAATCATCTACTTATGTTGTTCATGCCAGCCACAACCTTTGCCACCATAGGTTGGAAAAGATACAGAAACTGAACACAGCAAAAGTAAGATAAGCAGGGAACTCAGACTATTTACCTAATTACTTGTTAAACTAGAAAAACAAGCATTCACAAGATGCAAAATATATCTATGGTAACTCCCAGTGATGAACAACCCAGGCTACTGGAGAAATGAAGCACTAGTTGTAGTATTGTCTGCTTTTGCTCCAAGAGGAGATTCTGGGCTGTCTGTTGTTCAATAACCTCCCAGAGCCAAGGATTCTGAGGAAAATTTGATTCATGCAATCCTAACTCATCAGTGTTCCATATATTTTTATAACAAAACCAGTTCAAACCAGCCTTTAGCAGATCTCCCTCTCCCATATAAGCATAAAATATAATAACATAATTCAACTACTACCTTAAAGCTAATAATAAATGTTCAATTGATACTCTGCTCTCCAAACAGGAATCTGCAGGTTTTCTTTGAGATACCTGCCATCAAACACCTGAATTACCTCTTAAGGCTCAGTCATGTCAACCTGCTTTGCCTGGTGCCTGTTTGAAGCTTTCTCAAGCAAAATGTCCAGCTCAGCAACTCTACCCCTTTCCTGTATTTGAAAAAATACACTCCCTATGTAAGGATGTACATCCTATGTAAGATGGTAACCTCCTGCAATTCCCTGTAAAATCACTGCTGTTTGTAGCTGTTTCTTACTCTAAATTACAGTGGCATTTCCATGACGCAGCAGGATTTCCTGGCATCTAAATCACAACAATTTTTTTGTTCTGCCTTATTGATTTACACATCTGCAAGGTGCCAGTGATTGTCATCAGATTCCAAGAGAGCAGGTACTCTTGTTTTAATATTTCTGTGATTAAAACATCGGCCAATAACTATCCACACCTTTTTCAAACCGTTGTCTGTTTTAAAAGTACTAAATATGATTATGAGAGGAGTGATTCCACCAGCTTCTCCAGTAATGTCTGTTACTCTGATGCCGGTTTTCCAACAGCTGGATAGCTACATTTATAAACTGATATTTCACTGTAATTTTTTTTGGACTTTAGCCCACTAATTTGTGGCCCACTCAGGTATTTCAATCCTGCTTCTTCTAGACATAGTACATGCACAAGCTCCTGTTCTAAAGTTTTATCTTTTGGTATAGTCATCACTGGGAAGCAAGGATAATAAGGTTAAGACATGGCATACCTTTTTCATCCAAAGTAAATCAATTTCGTATTTATTGTGCTCCCACTTTGCCTCTAACAATAATGATTTTTTTACTTGCTTTGACCAGTATTCTTGGCAAATGCAATATACTTAACAGCTTCTTCCATGTTGTTATGAGAAAGTTTTCTAAATTTGAAGTCACACAACCGCCAATCACTTAGGTATTCCATTCCCTGTACATCTTTTATTACTTCCTTAGGAAGTACCACCTGACTGCATTTAAACAAGATGTAATTTCATTACCATAGCTCCTGTTTGCATGGTAATTGGATTGGAAATAACTAATTTATCATCACAGAAAACTGGAGATTCCCTAATTGTTCTATTCCCACAGCAGTAAACAAAAAAAAAAAACCAAACCAAAAAACAATCCCTTGTAAGACTCTGTCTTTAAACAGAGGACAGTTTTCCTATGGGTATGAACTGTGATACAGCTGGACTTTCTCAACTCTATTCTGAAATCAGAGATTACTTTGGTTTCTTGGCCGGCCAGTTCACAAACACAAGTGCTTGTTTGACTCAGTATTCCCCTTATCACTGGCTCTTTATAATCTTTCGTGTTTTCACTTCCCTTTTAGATTTGAAAATTAAAACACTACAACTTTAATTTTTTATATGGATAATGGTACTTCCATAATACTGTTTCATTCTCAGCCTCCTCTGATCTAGTATGGTCCTCTTGTTGGCACAGTTTAGGAAAGCAACTTGCCTTTTGTATTACTTCTTCCTGAAGAGTACCATCAGCCTTGCCCCTTGTACTCCAGTATACAGTGCTTCTATGATTACCCACCACTTCCCTCTTCTGTCCTGTGGCACAGGCATCCACTTACTTCACCTATATATATCATTTGTGCTTTCTGGCAAAAAAGCTTGCTATAACTCTGAAAAAGTATTAAGTTCACTAAAAAAGCCTCATATCTCATGGTCTACCTTTTTAGGTAGGACAATTAATCCAGAGGAGCTGTTTTAGATTTTTTAGAAATGTTTGTTCATTGCCATCCACATTTCCAGAAATACCAAATCAGTTCATTTTCTCATTTGCTATTCTAGGTCTGCCTACCTTCTTTTTTGTTGTGGTTTGTATATTTTTATTTTACTTCTCCATTTTATTCCTGATACCACTTGTTCTTCTTCAGAAATCATTGCATCAGATAGGAGTAATTCAGGAAACTTCAGACTGCTTCACTAATTACACAAACATAAATATTCATCACTGGGAACAAAATTACACAAAACAACAGAAGGGAATTCCCCACAGCTGATGGTAGCCACTTAGGATTTAGTCTGTGACTCGCTTGGATTCTGGAGCATCTTACTCACTCAATCCTTGCCCACGAAGACAAACAAGCTCTTTACTCACTTCCTGCATTTCCAGCATCCAAGGGCACAGAATGCTGCAAGCCCATGCCACTGAAAAATAAACATCTATTTTCATGACACATTTTCTAATTTGCAGTTTGAAACTGTGACAATCTGACTCATTTTTCCAATTTCTACCCTGGAAAATTTTGCTTTGAAAATACCAAATATATTACAAAAATTCAATGGATGCCTCAGACTCCATAAAGCCTACAGGTAGATGGCTATACTGGCACAAACCTGTATTATCAGTATTAACAGGTAACTGCCTCACAAAGTAACCTCAGTAGCATATTCCAATTGCTTCTTATAAGGCATTCCCTTCTCCCCTCTTTATTTTCAGTCAGATTAGCCCCCTAACACGTCTTACCACCCAGCTGCATGCACACCTATGTCATCATACCAGTGGTGGAGGGAACCAGCTATCCAGGTTTGCAGAGATCAAAAGTGCTTCTTTCAGCAAGTGTATTTTGGTAGGCTTCTACCTCATTTCTTCTTAGCTCTCCCTTCTTCCCTCTTTTTGTTAATACAAAATAGCTCTGTGGTTGACTCTATATCGTTAATACACTTTGGAGACAGAAAATACAAACACAAAGCATTACGCTTTCAGGGTAACTGGAAGACTTTAGACTGAGTAGGGAGAAATTGTGTGATTCAGTCTAGGAGTCAGTACAATTACGCTCTTTGCAAATGACTTGTAGCAAATGCCCAGACAGTATCCACTGCAAATTGCTAACTCACCATAGCCGTCAAATCCTTCACTCTTAAGTACCAATCACTAAAGGACACAAAGAACAAGTCTGCAACATTTAGATGGTTATTTGACCTCTGTAGGACATGAAAGATAATAGACTTCAACAATTTAAGTCAAAACTTTAGGACTTTGGTTTGGAAAGGAATCCTTCCACAAGCAAAATGGTGACATTTTGCTTCTCCAGCAATCTCTGGATAAAACAACTCCATAATTCTTGCAAACTGTTCTGAATCTTAAGGAAATTACATATACTTAAAATGTATTAAATTAAATTCCTTGATTTTTAGTAAATGTCATTGTTGAGACTGACACTAGAAAACATGGTGCTTACAACTACAAAAAACACTTTAGGTTGTATTTCCACATACAGAAAGTTCATAACCATGGACTTCTATGTGTAATTCTATGTGTAGAATACTATATGTATTTCTCCTGGAAGTTAGACATCACTACTAAAGAATTCACTTCCAACTTCAAGCTTTAACTAAATATTCCACTACCCTGAATATTTATAAAAAATCTCAAGTTTAGAACATTTATGAAAATTTCAGTCTCTTTCAAAAGGGGATATCAACTATGAACTAAATGTTAAAATAGTAAAAAATGAAAAATGTCAATGTTGCTATCTGTACTTTAACATTTATTTAGTCCTTACTATATGCAACACACTACATAACACAGTCTGACTATACTGCCAAAGAAGAGTACCACTTTTGAAGAGCTTAACTTCAGAAGTAACCAAATTTATGAATAGCACTCATCACCAAAGCATCGAACAATTGCAACTACTCTCTTTGAACATGATCTGCATTTCAAAATGTATGTGTCTTAAAGAGAGGCAGGATTCAAACAACCAGTTTTTAAAAAGCTAAAACCTCTCTTTTTTATCTGCAGTCAAAAAATAGTGAGGAATTGTGCTAACCTCCCTGCCAGTGACATGCAGCCTGACACCGGCCCCTAACATCAGTCCACAGAACAGATCAAGATAGGTGTGGCAGAACTTTCCTACTAGTTCTTTGCTGTTTCAGCAGAATCAGTAACATCAAATTATTTAAACAGGAAACCAAAGCCTGTTTTATTGCTAGATTAGGTATCACCTCTTTGGATATTCTACTAATCACTGTTTGCCTCAGTTGCTTCAGCTGCACATTACAGAGATGCAAGATTATTTATAACAAATGACGAACCATGTAATTCAGTGATGTTTCTGATACAGTTGAACACTGCATCTGAAAGAAAGCATTTAATTACAGAACATAGACTAGCACTTCTCCCAAACTGAACATTGATGCTTGTTGTATCCACCTTTGTAACTTTCATAAAGGCAAAAACATTTCCTGAATTCTTTAAAAATACATTCATATTTTAATCTAATAATATTATAAAGATAACAAATTAGACAGGTACAGAATATTTTTTAAAACTAAGACATTCACATTGGTCAAATAAATATCAAGATATCATAATCATTTTTTTAAGGAGATCACATTTTCCAGTATTTCCTGCCTTGGAAAATTAGCACAAGATTAACTCTTTCTGCAGCATTTCCTCAAAACTGCTCATTTTTTAATATCATCTAAAAATACACTTTTTCCATAGCATTGCCATGAAAATCATACACTTGGTGTAACTCAGCCCATACCCTCCCCAGAATGTCCTTTTCTGTGTATCTGATCTCTAGGGCTCAACTTGAAAAAATAAATGCATGCACCTGACTGACTCATGTAGCTATTCATGTATATTAAGGTAAATAATGCACAGGTATCTTACTGGATTATAAACCAGTACTGAAAGGTTTCAGTGTTTTTTGTTCAGATTGTTCCAATGATTTTACCATTTTGTTCATATCAAAGATAACCTTTCATTCCTAATCCCACAATGAGGAAGTGAGTTTCATTCCAGTCACTCATCCATATCAACACAACCATTAACTAATTTATGACAGCACTAGAAGTGGCAATACGTAGGACAAAAAAAGGTGGAAGGACTCTCCAGATAGAGGTGAATTTACAAGGCTGTCTGCTAGGAATATCACCTCTTTAATTTTAACTCAAAACATGTTTAATCCTTTTCTTAAAGATAAAGAGATGGGATCCCAGGATATTTTAACAAATAAGGATTCTTAACAATGATCATGAGAAACATTTAATTTGAAATATGCTAGTAGCCATGCTGACTCAACACTGCTACATACTCCTAAGAGTTAGGCAAAACTGCTTAAATACCTTGACAGGCTGGCAAAAAAAGTTTCTCCTTCTCAGTAATGAAAGATGCTTTATGCACATTATTCCTTCCACAAAGTGGTTATTATAGTGTCTAAAATGAGTTTGCATTTTAAATCATTGTATAATACTTAATAAGAATACTTCAAACAAAAGTATAATTTTGTTAAAATTGCAGCATTACCTTCTTAGTTTGAAACCCCAGTGCTGTACTGTGCTAGTAAATAATTCAGATCTTTGAAACAGAACTGCTCTTCGTTCATGATAAATATATTACAAACATTATAATCACAACTTTTTTTTTATTTTAATAATGATGTTATTTATCACTGTTAAAAGTTACCTGCCAATTGTAAGAGCTGATATATTCCTTTTAAGTATAACTTCTGGAGAGACAAAAAAAGTGTGTGTATGTGTGTGTGTGTGAGCGTGTGCATGTACCCACATACACTCACTCACTTATGCCTCTATTTTGCTCTTCTTTTTTTTTCTATTTTAATAATGATGTTATTTATCACTGTTAAAAGTTACGTGCCAATTTTAAGAGCTGACATATTCCTTGTAAGTATAACTTCTGGAGAGACAAAAAAAAAAAGTGTGTGTGTATATGTGTGTGTGTGTGTGTGTGCGCATGTGCATGTACCCACAGACACTTGCTCATATATTCCTCTATTTTGCCCCCTTTTTAGGCATAAAGGCCCCAGAAAGCATGTTATTACAAAAAACATGTTCTAAGGCTACAGAAAAACCTTGCCTCTTGACCATTAATGTATTTTCTAGAATGAAAAGCCCAAATAGAGCAATGGTGAAATCATATGTGTTCAGTTCCTCTACTGAAAACAGAAGTGTGCCCTGCTGTGCTAACATCAGGTTTGCATATTTCAACTTGCCTAAACTCATCCCTCAAAGCTTTAAGGGATTTCTCTGTATGTTATAATACATCTTTGTTTAGAACAAATAAAATGCAAGTCTTTACAAAATACTGCATAGGTTCAAGTTTGAAACATTGTACCAATGTTAAATAACAGGAAACAGAAGGGGCCACACAATGCTTGTACCTTGTTAGTCACTTCACTTTTCTTTCGGGTTAGAACCACAGATTAGAGACTCCTCTGGGAAAGGATTTGACATCTGCCTAAAAAAGCACCACATGCATTACTTGGAACAATTTAAAGAATTTCCCTTTATATGTATAACATAACAGTACTTCCCCCAAACATTATAAATGGGCTTTATTTTTAGAGAGGGAAGGAAAAATATGTCAGCACTTTGTACAATGAGCTTTACCACTATATTTACGGATTCATCACATACAAAACTTGATTTTTAAAAAATAGCAAGAAAGATTCTAATGACTGTGATATGACAACTCATTTTCTGACAGGAATTAGTTTCTGGAATACCCTACAAAAGACTGAAAATAAACCAGCTGGAGACTGTTTGCTACTAACAGACTGCTTGACCAATGTCAAGCCATCTTTTCTTGCCTCTTTGTTGATCCATAAAATTCCATGTGTTTGTGTACAGCTGCCATGAAATGTCTCTGAAGTAAGGATAATGCCTTGTAGTGAAAGGGAAAGATATTAGTGATTCAGATGCTTAAAAGGAAACTCCAAATGCTCAAAACAGGAAACACAGAAAGGAGTCCTACACCAGGTAAGCGTTGCTAACTAATATTGGTCTCGAAGAGTTTAGTAAGAGGCAGGTAGACGCAGATATGTGGTGTGATCACAGGCAATTGCCCCACCTTTGCAAGCAGTCAAAATTAACTTTTCATAACTGAACACAATATATTGAATTAGATTTCCTAAACTCATACCAAAAATAAGTCCTTGAAGAGTGGGGAAGGCAGGGGGAAGGGAAAGAGGTAGTGAACATGACTGAGACATTCCTAGACCTGATGCTGATCATAGTTTAGCAGCAGAGGTAAAGTTTTTCCTAACAGGGATGCCAGCGAGAAGACTCAATTTCTATTAAATGAAAGGTAACCATGTATCTCTAGTTGGAGAATGAAAAGCAAGTATTCAGTCAGATTAAATTTCTTCCTCATCTTCCAACTTTCTTCCTGCTTTTTTAGGCATCATAAAGAACTGCCATTAAAATCCAGCTTTGAACACTACAGTAAAACAGTTACAGTTGTCAAAGTCAAGAGTGGATTGTAGTTTCCCTCCTATAAAGAACTTATCTTGAAGATTTCTGTACAGCACTGTGTACTTTCACAAACGTTAGATAAAATGTCAGTTCTTGGAGTTTCAGTTTGCCATTCATTTCCTGTCATCAATGTACTTTACAAAATAGACGAAGGAGATTTTAAAAGTTGATTATGAGAGACTAAACAGGAAAAGACTGCATCTCTAAATAGACAAAAAAAGATAGTTGTGAAGTAATTTAATAGCATGAATACTGATCTTTATGTGGCATGATCAGTTGTTTAAACCAGGAAGGAAAAAGAACACTATGTATCACACTGAAAAAAAGCTGTCATGCATACCTTCTCTTCCCCTATGCGATCATTCCCTGCACACACTTATTGCAATACACAACAATTATTTACTCCCACTCAGAAAGAGCAAACACAATCATTTAGACAGGCCTGAGGTCTGCAAGTCCACTGGGACTTCTTGAGCAGAGTTTGTTCTCCTACTGGACATCAACAGGATTCAACCAATGACAAAATGAAAACAATGGAAAAGAATGCTCATCATCTTCACAGTTGCTCAGCATTATGCAACTATACATTCTTGCACCTATGTTTAAAATTAATGTGTGCAAAGCTTTCAGCTAACAGTTACATACCTGCCACTTTGGTCTGTAGTCCATGTAACAGATCTTCCCTCCGGTTTGGTTTTGTACCATATTCTTATTGCATGAGGAAAGTCTGCTGGCGTCTGAATTCCTGATTTCCTTATCTCCAAGCTCCAAGTGTCAGTAGTAAACAGAAGCTCTCCACAGCCAGGCGCCTGGCTGCAGCAAGTGAAATACCGTAACTGTTCCTTCCAGCGATCTGCAGGTAAAGCCACAAGTTCATGTACAATCTGATTCCTGAGATTTTCCAGCTCCTTTGAACTATCCGTTAGCTTGGCAGACCTTACAAATTCTTCAATGCCTGCCACAGCAGCAACATCTATCTCCTCAACCTTTAGCACAGATAAATCACAGCAGTCCAATACCAGCAGAAAATCCTTGTTCCCATGATTCTCTATGTCACAGCAGTCCTTTGAACTAGACATCCCAGAAGCCTGTTCCTCATTGCTGTGGTTACCATTTTTATCAGAAGTATCTTCTTCATGTTTACCACAGACAGCAAAATCATTACATTCCATTTTAGATGAACAGGCACTCAGGTTTGGCACAGGAATATGGCAGGGTTCAGATGCCCTCCTTTTACAGGCTTCATCAAACTGTGACCGGCAACCTTCTTTCCCAGTACTGCTGGTTTTCCTGTACTGGCTCCCAGTCTCAAAGAATAAAACTATGATGCCTTCAATAACTTTACTTCTAAAATCCACATCCAAATCCAATACATAGTGCTTTACAAGCATGTAGCTAGTGTTGGCCATTAAGGGCAAGTCATCCTTCATGGGCTCTAGCTGTGTCTCCATGTTCCAGTCTATTGGGCAACAGTTTTACAAAGCCTTAGACATTTTTTACATGTGATGTCTCCATAAAGAGCAAGGATATTCAGACCCTCAGTGCCAAAAATAATTTTGATTATTACAGTACTGAAATTAATTGCAGTTCCTCCACTTTTCACGTTCTATAAAAAAAAAAGGAAAAAGAAATCAGAATCACTTCACAACCATTTCTGATACACACTAAATCTAGAAATTTTTTTAAGTCCAGTTGCCTTTATTAAAAATTATACAGTCACCAAAGGGTGAATGTGTCTGCACAGCATGGCATCAAGCTAGTTGCTTCAGGATTTGCCATCAGGAACCACTGGCTGTATTTTTCAGAAAGTGAAAATATTTCTAGACAGCTTTTAACCTGAAAGAAACCAACTTTATTATAGGGCTCCAGTTGGCTCTCTTCACCAGCGATAATCCTTTAAAACAGATAGACCATTATGCAACATCTAATTGAATTTATTACTGCACTGTTTGTTTTTAACATTGCTGTGTTTATTTCAAATGCATTACCTCAAAAGATAATTATTTTTCTGCTGTGAATCTAAGTAACAAGAGTGAGCCTAAATCACCTCATATAAGTTTTGTATATACAATGCGTCTCCACAGATTAATATGCTTTCCACATTACAACTGCTCCTATACCAGCAATTCCAGTAAATTAAAAGAAAATGAGCCAATTTACTATGAGTGCATTCCAAATATTTGCTCATGAAGATTTTTCAAATTTATAATTAAATACTTAAGGTATATGATTACCTCTTAATAGCTGGAAATCCATTAACACTTGGGATAACAGCATTTAACAGAAAACAAGAGGTCTCCTCACTGGAAAATAAGCAAATACCTATAAAAGCATTAAATTAAATTGCATCAACATTTTTTGCTTATTTACAATAAGCAAATATAATAAATGCTTATAAGATTTACTTATAAATGTTTATATCTGTGCTTTTCTGGTTTACATTTGGAAGATGTGATTAATTTCTTACCACAAAAGTATTAAGATAATTACACTAAGTTACAGCAAATTCTCAGCTAGCATGGCAAGAAGCATCTCTGAACATCCTAAAATAAATAGCAAAGCTGCAGTTCAATGCCTACAATGTCACATTTACTTTGTATTTAGAGGATTGTCTGATTTATTTAACATTAATTAACAGGGCAAATTAAAAGGAGACAAATACTGCCATACAAATAAACTCAATCCAAATTAATTCTTCAATTAATTGTGGGGATTTAAATTAAAAAAAATAAATTCTATAAATATAAATTCTTTTCAAAACTATTAATACCTAAACATAAAACCCATGAAATTTGAGAGACAATTGAACAGAGGCCAATGAGGCTGAGGCTAAACACCATTAATTTTCTACAGCTGAAAGTTTCAGATCAACGCGTCTGTTTAGTGGAGATGAAAAGGTCTGATCTTGTTTACAAATACAGCAGCAGACAAGATGAACACACTTGTAGACAAGTAACAACTGTTACTGCATACACTCTGACACATCTTTAATTCAGATGTAACAGTGTGTCTGTTTAATCCTATCTCAAATCACCTGAAGTTTAGATGCATCAGCTTCCAAAAATTCTAGGTAGCCTCTCTATCTCCAGACACTAGCAAGTGAATTTTAATGGCTGTTTTCAGGTGTGTCTGCTTCTGGACCTCTGAACAATTTTTAAATTAATTATTTTTAAGGAGTCTACAGAACATTAGAACAGTGCAGCGAATAAGGTAATATGTTATTCTGTTTTGACAGTGTTGGGGGCTCACTCATTTGAATATCTATTTTTGCACTGTATTTTGATAATTCTATATTGATACTGAATTAGCAAAAAGCTTTGTCTTCTGTGCAAAGTGTGGTTCTGTTACATGAAGTTAGGCTGTGTCTCACGTAATTTAAGGTAGTCCTATTTAGAGCTCTAACTGGGAAAGAAACTGAACTGACACACTGCAGTTTTAAGACAAAGTAATTGTGCATGCTTAGTTAATTCTGTAATAATTTCACCAATTTTACCTTTTTAAAAGTAGGAGTTACATTATGAAGGTACCGCATACTTCACTAATCAGTTGCTGAGTTTCTAAATAGAAAGACTTTGGATAGTATAATCTGCAACAATAAATGGAAAATTGTATTGAAAAGAACATAAAAAAATTCCAGGGAAGTACATGACTATGAAGGTATTTGCCAATCTTGGGATACATGTCCTCAAAGCGAATTTCTGTCTACATTATGGTAATTGAAGTTCTGATACTTCATAGTGTACCTATCCTTAAACCAAACATATTTTCTAACAGCTTCATCATTGGTTTTTTTTCAATACCCAACTGCAAACATACAGACAGATTTTTCTGTATATTTTTTATATTCCAGAGGAAGATACATAATTGTAATTCAGAGGAGGAGGCAAAAAACCCATAAAACCAAAAAGCCTGGTTTGTTTGGCGTTTTTTTAATGTTATTTCTGTACTATCTGGTCTATGCCTGCAGTGTCCAAAGAGTTACTGCTCACCAAATAACATGCAACCCCCGCCCCCCCACTGTTAAGAGAATACAATTATAAATGGAATTACTTCCTTTCCCTGCTCTCTAGTGTATCATAGTCATGCACAGTGACAATATTTTAGTCAGTTTGGTATTACTATAGCGTTCTACAGATTAAGAAATATCAGAAACCTACTATAAAAAAACTATTTCAAAAAATTCTGTTTTAGAGGGTTATCTTAAAGCTATTTTTGGTCATAGCTCTCTAATTTAATTCCAGTAACTTAGACAGATTATTTCTGTAATACAAATACGTGGCCAAAAGTAAATGCTAAAAAGTAGTAAAAGACCTTGAAGTCCAATCTTGTAACTCTAAATAAGCATCAGAGTTGCTGCTGTACATGCAGATATTTGTTCATTCTGCTGTAAAGAAACTGTCCACTAACATTCTTGCACTGGACAGTTCTTAGCTTAGTGAGAAACTCATCCACAGAAGTTTTGCTAAAGCACAATTCAGTACCTTTTTGCCAGCAGTAACAGCCCATACACAGCATACAGAAAAACATCACATTTAAGACAACTGGAAAGAAGCTGGTATTAGTGTAACTGCTTTGATCACCTATTACATAAGCTCTCTCCTTGGTTTTGCATCTCCACTACATACTATGATTCTCTGGAGGCAGGAACTCTACATTCATTATTGCCATGAATTCCTTATTGCTGTGATAATGAAAAACTCCTCTAGAAATTCAAAAGCCCACTGGGAACACATGTGTGGAACTGCAGAGATAAAGCCCCTTGCTAGGATGTATATAATAATAATTCATTAGCAAGGCTTGTTAACAGAACTAGACATTTTCTTCTACCTGCTGAAAAGCAGAAGCTTAACTCCCTGCAACAATACAAAACTATACAGAACAGCAAAATAAGACAAAATTGATAAACATTTCTTGAGACTGTATCCAAGTTGAGATTTTAGAAGAAAAAAGTCCTAAAAAAATGTTTTGTTGCAACTCTGTCTACCACTGTAGTCCTGTATAAAGAACCAGTCACATATAATACTAGCTTATGTATGGTAACTAGGCATTTCCTACATCCCTATTATTAGCTTTTTCAATTGCTGACACTTAACATTAAAGCTTCAATAAAATGTATCACATTAGAAATTTTAAAGATTATAAATATGCATTTCAGGTTTGATTGTTTTGATCATTTCAGTGGAAGTTATCAAGAAGTATTTGCAAATGAGTATGTGGTTAGAACACTCTTAGTACCACAGCATTCTCTGCTTTACAGGCAAGCAACAACACATGTTGTTCATTTATATCTATTTTTAAAGAAAAGCAGAGACCAAAAACTAGAGACATATACCTCTGTATATGGAAACATTTAGCTGTACAAAATAATGTTAGGTATTAGTAGAACACTCCTGCTTCATTCTCCAGGGTTCTATGGTATTGATAAGGCATGGGACTCCCAGCTCTTGCCCTCTCCTACTCGTATTTCCCCAAATTAACTGTGCATACTTGCCTAGTTTGCTTCATTTAAAATATTTAGAAAGTTCATAACCCAACTCCAAGTATTTGCACTCCTCGAAATACACATCCAATACTCATTAAAAGCAATAATTTTCAAATACATGCAAGGAGCTATTTAAAATGTGCCCTGCATATGTGAAAGAATTTTGGTAGGCTACCCTTCGTTCACATTAAAATGTCTTTTCATCAGCCAACTGTATCGTTTCTACCACATTTGGCCTTTCTTATCCATGTCATCCAAACTCTAGATTTATTTAAAATACTCTCACAGTATATCTTCTTCGTTTGTTTGCTCGCTATTGGTTTTTGTGCCTCCACTATCGCATACATACCTCATATCTGATAGACTAATTATATTGCCTGGAAGAGTCCTCAGTGGAATAATTTAGCTCTTTCCCTTGAGATGAGACAGAAGTATGTGAAACACTCCTCTGTTATTTTTTAAATACCTCTGCAGAATGGAATTGTTCAGTTTCACTTGTCAGCATGATCCATTTTTTCATAACATGTAAATAAATATTCATTCCTGTAAACTTTCTTCTTCCCTTTAAGCTTCCCTGTGTTCATGTTTCCTAAAATTTTGGATAAAGAGGACCTAGTTATACTGCACTTACTTGCTTCTCACCCCTTCTAATCCCCACTCCCACTGCCAGGTCACTCTTCCTCAACACACCAGTTCAGAATAGGCAGATGGTTAAGATAAAGTTTAAATTGTGCTCTGAATAAAAATAGTTCATTTTGCCTGTAATAAATTAAGTCCATTTACATAGCCTGGTCATTCAACAGACCAACAAGGGCTGGGAAGACCCAGCAAGAAAGACAATAAATACTCATATTGCTAAAGCTAGAAGTGTTGTTGTAACCCCGGCCTTTATAACCCACTGTTTGCTCTATTAAACCTGAGCTGACATTGGTAAGACCACAAAATAATTCTCTGAGCTTTTCCCCTTTTTTTATTTGCACACTGAATTTATCTTTCTGTAATACTTTGTACTTACTGCTATTGAATTTCAACTTAATGTTTTCAAATAATTTTTAAAAATCACTTACATCCTTAACTCCAAAGTCCTTGTAACCTCTCCAGATTGACCTCATCCAACCACTCGACTAATGCAGACATAAAACACATGAGGGTGTGTGTGTATCCACAAAAACCTAAACTAATCGTAGCCTGAGATGCCACAATAGGAAATGTGTCTGTCTTCTTCAAATTTCTGCACAGCCTTCCTTCTTATGAAGCTACACAAGTGCAGAGGACAACTCAAGGAAAGAGGCAGGAACATGCAGGTGGGGACAGAATATGATTGCCCTTCAGGAGGCAGTTCACGCTGGCATAGACTTAAACCCAGCATGAGGCCATATCCAAATTTAACAGAAGTTGAGAAAAACCCAGGACAGACTCACTACATTTAAGTACATTGAAATAATTTTAAAATGTTCTCAGAGTTACACTGAAGCTGGTCTGGAGAGTTTTGTTTGGTGGGTTTTAAAACCAAAATCAAATACAATTAAAAACTAAATTCAGACAAATTACAGAAAGTTAATAAAGGACACAACAGTCCTTCCAAAAGCAAAGCAAAATTTCTATGGTTTCTTCATTATCTAATAGCTCAGTTGTTTGGTAAGGGAAAGCAATCAGATTATTTTAACAACCTTAACTTTTGACAAGCTTCTACTGCATTATTTTTTCCATTAAATATTCATAAGCTGAATGCCTAACAATCTACTTAGCTTAACTTAACCCTCTGGAAAGAAACGAAGTTTAAAATAAGCCTACTAAAAGGCTGCAATTTCACTGACAGAACAGGCCTAGCAGAGAGCCACTAACATGGCCAGAGGACTGAAGCACAAATGCAGGAGGAGAGGCCAACAGCACTGGGTCTGGTCAGCCCTGGGATGAGACAGGAAAGATTATCTGCTGTATCCCAGCACCTGAAGAGGTGTGTACAGAAGATGCAAGCAGACTCTTTTTAGAGGAACACAGAGAAAAAACAAGCAGAAAAGATACTAAGCTGCCTTGCAAATACAACTACATTCCATACTATACTGCATTAAACAGAGATAACATTTTTAGAAATACAAAAAGTGGTCATTTTTATGTTCTGCAGGCGTGCCTTTTTTGTTGTTTTTGAACTGAAATGCTAAATAAAAAGATAAGGAGCAAATAAATAAGACCAGAAATACATAATTTTAAGAATGAGTATACTAATTATATACTCCCAGGAAACAGCATTCTTTGTATTTTCAATAGAAGTCCAGAATTTAGCTGAGACAAGACAATGAACAAACCACTACTCTTCTGCTCCAGGAACAAGTTAACCAGAAACTTGCAAGACAGATTATATGTTCAGAAGTAATCAGACTACATCACTGTTTCTAAAGTTGATGGTTTATTTTCCACACAGAATTCAGCTTTAATATATATTTTGTTGCTATAGTATTAGGGTGATCTTCCACACAGCATTCAGAGTGGCTACTTACGCGTTGTTTGTAATAATAAAAATGACTAAACAATATTGTTTAGATGCCTAAACAATATTGTCTGCATTGATTGCTTATTGAAAGGCATCTTAAGACATTGTCTGCAACCTATATGACAGATTTTCAGAAGGTATAGAGATCTACAGAGATCTACCTAGTGCTTTTAATGGAGACTGGGGCACTAAATGTCTTCTTAGGAAGGGAGGGATGAGGAAAGGGGGAATGAACAGGAGCACAAATGCATAGTGAAGTCTAATTATTTACTCCCTCCAATGACTCTAAAAAGCTCTGAAACAGAATTACAAAGCCAATTGCCTTTTTTTTTCACTAATCCCTAGTAAAGACTGAGGGGAAAATTGTCCTTAAAACATAAATCAATTGTTACTTCAGTAACAGATTAAGATGAATGCAAGGACAAAAATTCTTCAAGTAACACTAATGTATGTTTAAATAAAATTAATTCCATACATAAATGTTAAGGATGGAAGCAGAGCATTGCGCTTGTTTCAGAGACAGAATACAAAATAAAACCTGTGCTGTGAATGGAAAGCAACTTTACCAAAATTTAACAATAATTTTTAAAAGCTTTTCAGATCATTAAACATTTGTATTTGAATTCTGGAACTTCACTTCACTATGGGAGCTCTTGTATTCATAACCTTTTGACTATAACACACTATGGTAAGAAAGAAACTATGACATGAGTGTTAGGTTACTTTCTGCTTTTCTTCCAGGCAGCTTAGACAACAATGCTAATCTTCAGTCACAGAATTTCACAATAGTCACAGAACTAAACCAAAAGCACTTTAGGGTAAGATTAGTTAAGTTTTCTGGCACATAAATAAAATATTCATACAAAACATTTGTTAAAAATTATACATACCGCAACGTTCAAGGTGTGCTTTTATTACTTATTTTTCAGATACCGATTTAGCCTAATTAATCACCCTGAAAAGATTTTCCATAATTATATTGCAGAGAACTTAGTATTTCCTCTCCTGTGTGGGTGATGTTATAGCACTACGCATTAAATCAACTGGGTACATATGCAATATAATCCTCTCCTTCCAATGTTAAGTGATTATGAAATACAAACATCACACGCTGCCTTTAAACTATTCTTCTTACAACTTCAGAATCACACCAGACCAAAATTTGTAAAAGTATAATCAGCGCTATCACTTTCCCATTCTTAAGAAAAAAAAGCAAATATTAATGGGGCTGCAAAACAGTTGCACTTTTTTTCACCCGATTTTATTTACGCTGGCTTTATTAACAATAAATGTAATGGTAAAATGATGCAGTCTTGGAAAGCACACAGCATTTGCAATACAGACAAACATTATAAGGCTACCTAGAATTTCAAGCAATCTCGCGAAAATATTTTAAGGCATGCATATATATATGTTTATATTTATATTTATATAAAATGTATGATAGTCACCTGATTAAGACCTAGAAAGATGATTAAAATGTTTCATTTGGGCCCAAAGCCACAGTACATAAGAATTAACTTGACACAAGATGAGCAGATGCATTGTCTTCAACAGCACTGCTAATTTTATTACATTAAAATACATGGGTAAGTGGTTGTGTTCCAGACAAGATGGATATCTACTCCACCTTCAGGCTGTGCCTGGCTTATCAAATACTGGATCTCAACCACCCTGGGAGAATGACTTAGTTTTATCCAAGAAAAGACAGGAATGAACTGTTTATCTGGTCACTTAAATAGACAGCCCTTTTAGTATCAAGAAAAAAAAAGTAAAAGATCAAGGGAATTAATGACTACACACCCAACCTCTGTAGCAATGAAACAGATGACATATGAACCGAATTAAAGCAAACTAGAAATCAAACTAAGTGGGGAGAGACAAGCAAAAATTGATAAAGGAAGGATGTATTTCAACAAAAGAGGATAAAAATTACTACAGAATGCAATATCAAAGCTAAAAGGTAATTATTATTTTTTTAGTTTCTTAGCAGGACCATTATGAAAACCCATAATTGAACAGGACAAAAAGTTATACATGTATATATATTGTTGCATTTATTTAAATGTTAGGTATATCTGTATCTTTGCTTTCAATCAGTACTGCTATTTCAGTAATATTGTAAAAAAAATGCTGATAATATGTTTAAGTTTAGAATCTAGACATAGACTGTCCCACATTGATCCAACATGACTAAATGAGCAAGATGAGAGAGACAGATGCACTCAGAGAAGCAAGAACTTGTAATGACAAGTACATGAGACGGGGAGAAGGATAGCTGTGCCATAATCAAGCATGTTTGTAAACCCCATGCTCTCCTCTCTATTTGAACTGTGATGTCTTCTCTTAAATTTGTGGTATTTTGGTTAGTTTAACTGCACAGACTCTAAATAATGACATAATTTACCGTTTGATTCCAACTGCATTTGAGTAAATACAACTTCTATCTTTTCTTCAACCTAGTCTTCTCGTAAATGTATCATAATGTAACTATCCCACCAACATGCTTCCTAACACAAGTACTAAAATACAGCTTATCAAATTCCTAAGCAAAATCAAAAAGAGCTGCAATGTTACACAAATTTGCAAGTTGAGCCTAGGTATACAAAGGTAGGATTCTTCAGTACTTTTTCCTGACTAATTGAAGAGATTCAGATGAAGTGCAACAAACTTGACTCCCGAACAGTGTATGATCACGGAACTAATTCAGACTAGCATTTGTCATCCATTCAACTTTCCTTGCTTTCACCGGGAGGAGCTGGAGTATGGAACAGATAAAGAGAAATGGGGCTTTAGTTTTAAACAAAAAAACCTGCTCATGCTAACTACACAGAAATAGAATATCTTGCCTATATACTCATACTTCATGGGGTTTTTTTGAGCACTGATGTGTATATGTTGTGTTGTTACTAAAGTGGTTTAAATAATTCTAAAGAGTTTTCCAGATAATCAAAAGCCCTTGGGTATGCATTCTGCCATACATATGTCAAAGCATGCAGGTATCATTTGGTTTATTTTGTTGTTCAAGTATCTAATACACTATTACAACTGTACTTCTGTTCATTCTGCATTTCCTTTCATTCTTCCTTAATAGGTTAAAAAATGAAGATGTTCACATAACAGAAGAAACATACTACCTCAACTGCTAAAACAATATCCTTGCTGTACACCTTAAAAGTTCTTTACACATATCTGAGCTTTGTATATGCAAATAGTACATCTTTTACTACTGCTTCCTAAATACACTGTTCTGAGTCAATATTCCTTGGATTTCATAGGACCAGTTAATCACTATCTTAAGCACATATCAAGGTACTGTCATCATAGAGACAGTAGTAGAGCCATTATTTCTGCTGTCTTTGAGATACTTCTCTTACAAAACATTATCTTCTGTAATTTTTTTTGCTACATTCTGTCCATAATATGAGTATTTGGTTTCTTTTTTTTTTTTTTTTTTTTTTTTTTTTTTTTGCAAGTAATGCATTTCACCTTTAAAAAAGGAGGTTCACTAGCTGGGTTCTAAGCAAGAAAACAAATTAGGAACGGTAATGCTAACACAAACTCTTGCTGTTAATTTTACAAACACTGTTTCATGTCATACTTCTTCTACACACAAAAATGTAACAAATTCCTAGTACATTTTAAAAATAGAAGTCATATTCATTGCACCTTCCTTATCAAATGTACTTCATAAGTCATGAAAACATAAGGCAAGCTAATTGTTTAGTTATACGTTTTAATATTTTAGAAGATAGATGTTTGCAAAAGAATAAGTAACAATAACAGCAGATGGTGGACAACATGAATAGAGTCATTCTTGATCACCTGTGCATAACAGAGTTACATAAAAGGCACAAAGAACAGGAAATAGGAGAGAAATGATGCTTCATGGAATTATATTTGTATAACATTGCTTTTCCACTTAATATAGAAAGCGTTGACCTGAATTAGAATCATACACCTCTGGCAGCAAACACGAGAAAAAAGCCTCCAGCAAAGTAAAACATGGTTGCAAAGTAGACAAAGTTAAAGAATAAACTTCCTAAAACTATCTATAGCAAAAAATGTTTCTCTGTGGTAAGAAATACACTACACGGTAACACACAGTTTTGGTTGCTACAGTTAAAGGGAAAATGAAATAAAGAGATAGGAGAAGGAAAGAACTTGTAAATATAACCCTGTCCTACAGGGGAAAGTAGAGAAGAAAAAACGGCCATCTGAACTATCCTGGGAATATACCCATTACAAACAGTGAAGTATAAAAGTGAGAATAACTGTCATACAAAGTATAAAACAGTTAAACCTGTAAACAGCCAATTAAAAACTAGCAATTATGGTAGTTGATAGTGATGTTCCATTATTTCAGGAAGCTGTTACTTTCCATTGCTAACAACCAATTATTCCAATCTAATTCCACTCTAACACTAATAATCCACATGAGAAAATCAGAAAACCACCTGAACTTGTTCAGAGGTCCAGCACAAGCACTCTTAGGTGGAAACAAGTGGAAGGCTTAGAAACTTCAAATAAAAACCCCTTGAAAAACAGAGGGCCATTAGAAATGGCTTCATTATATAAAGGTACAAGCTAGAAATGTACCATCTAGAATGCACTGAATCATCTCCCTTCCCAAGCACATGTTTTATTTCACTGCACTCCTGCTACGTCAGTGATGACCTTTCCTACATTGTTAATACACACAGTGAAAGGTAGGCACAAAATGCAGTTGTCTAAGATCTCTTAATTGCAAAATGTAGAACTACGCCAAATGTTCTTTTGTAAGCATACACAAAATACCTTGTTTCAGAGCACAACTGTAGCTGTATCTTTTCATGCATTTCCAAAAATCTCAGAAAACAAAAACAAATGAAAGAAAGGTCTTTATGAGAGAAGATCATGAGAACTGATCTCCCAACCAAACCAGGCAGTTACAATTCTGTATTTGATGTCTGCCAAGCCCTGGAAAATTCCCAACTTAAAGATGTTCCAAAAATTTGGATACATGAACTGGTTAATGCCTTAAACACCACACTAATATTTTTAATTCTGTAAAATCAGTTGCACAAACTTGTTCACACAAATACTGACACAAGTAGCAGGCATTAACCCCCAAGACGTAGGCCATTTCTATCTCAGCTTTTCTGTTTTTCAGAGAGTATACAAACACATTGCCTGAAATAACAGCCAATTAAAACAATTAAATACAAATTTACACAAACCAAGTTTTCTAGAAAACGAAGGACAGTCAGACAAACCCTACCAATTTATGCTAGGTCTGTTTGAAGATATTTCTCCCAACTGCCAGTTCTGCCAGAATCATTCCCTTTGAACAACAGTCAACAGAGAGGTATCTCCACACAGTCGCGCTCCACCCCATATCCTGGCACACGGAGCCAAACTGGTAATTTAAGCTAACATTCTGTGCTGCAAATAAGGATCTCTGAAGCAGACACCAACTTGTTTGTATTATGTATTCATTACATTCTTCAAAAGGTGTAGAGGTATTTCAGCACCACAGACTTTCCCTACATGCCACCGGTCAATATCCAGGTGCTACACATTTAAACGCCACCAGCTTTTTACCCCTTTGTAAAAGACAGTGCAAAATAAAGACATTTGGATTCTCTTTACCTTCAGTTAAGCATGATTTACTTTATCGATACGTAAAAGCTAACTCAATTGTTTTCAACATGCAGGTGTTAGAATTATAACCTACAATCCTCCATTTAGCATTCTAAAGCACTTAAAAAATGAAAAGCCTTTCCAATAAACATTCTCTTTAATAATTATTAAAGGTTTATAACCAATTCCCTTTAAACTGCTTTCAAGGAAGCTTCTTCCAAATCCAGTTTATAAGTTTTCCACACAATGTAAAACACTAAGATCTTGCCAAGAAGTCAGTTTTGAACATCAGCATCAACTGTAATTTCACTGTTTAAACATCAAGTAATATGTACACGTAATTTTCAGTAATTAGCAACTTCCTTTTATTCCACACACTTAACACAAACAGCAAAGCCATCTTTTTAAGGCAGGAATAAGTTCTTCTGGAGATGAAAGTAAGACCTCAACAAAGTAACAGAATCATTTGCTACTCTTAAACTACTGTAAAACAATCCACACAGGAGTTTGCAGACTTCATTCTGTATCACAGGAAAACCAGCACACATCATAATGAGGCTTTCATGTGAAAGTTAATTCAGTTACTAATACCCCTTGACAAAGCAACTGGTGCCTTTCCAGAAGCCTTCTTTTACATCAGGAAACTACAGAAATAGTGAACATAATGAAGACCTTCATTAATAACTACAAGTTAGCAGCAGCAGAAGTTGCTTCCCATGAGTTGAAATTACAAGCAAAGATAGAAAACTTCTTTCTTTAATAAGGGAAACACAGAAAAATGCATGTCCCCATTTGTCCCCCAAATACCCGTCCCAAAGAAAGACACATAATTACAAAGATCAAGACAGAAGCGTAACTTACTATTGGTAAATAAACTAGGAAGAGCATCCTGATATTCCCCATAAACTCTTTTATCTATTTGTGGTTCTTTGTGTTACCAATGTTGTAGCAGCCAAATACCTAAAACCATTAAACAGAGCCCAAATATATACACTTCAGTGTTTTACAAGTCCCTGCCCACAAATCTACATTTAGTGCGTTTAGAGAACAGCCATTTGTGTAAGGATGGAAATTTCCATTTTTTATTTTACAAAATTATTTCAGGGTGGACGTGGTTCTTGCCAACCTACTATACCTAACTCAGCTTGAGCTGGAGCATTGGACTAGATGATCTTTAGCAGTCCCCTTCAACCTCAGTGATTCTGTGGAGATGCTGAAATCAAAGAGGTGCAAAATTACCTCCGATTTTATTTTCCAGTCAAAATACAGAAGGATGGGGAGTGTGTGTCTGATTTTTAAAGAGATGGAGCATGCAGGTGAGAAGATATTAATTCATAGGAAGTGTCCAAATCAAGCCTGTGCTGTAATAGAACGACTGATTGCTCTTAACTCAGTGCAGCTGTCATTTATAAATACCACCTACAGTGTGAAAGAACTATTTCCTTAAGGCCAAAATCAGGTAAACAGCCTTCCCTTTCCAATGTTGACACTGGCAAGCCACTTTGACCTCTGGAGAACTGAGCATTACCTTGAGTAAAGCACCTAACACCCAGTTCAGCTGAAATACTCCGATGAATTACAAAACACCATTTATTAAGATACAAGTTTCACCTACACATTTCCAAGTGTTAAAGAGACCAACAAGCAGAAAGCTTGTTAATCAGCTTTGAGAAGCTTGAGCAGAATTACATGCAAAGTTCTTTTATTAAACTACACTTAAACCTAAAGTCCGACAGGAAAGGCACCGCGTCAAGCTGCGCAAGTACTGTGAAATAAGCTGGCAGGCACTGCCGGCTCCACACGCCCTACTGTTCTGCATTCTGATCATTCTGCTGCTTACTCCTGCTCCAGCCCCAGGAGCCTACTTCGGGACAGGGGCAGTGACGGCAGCTTTCCCTTCCAGAAGCGCCTCACGACGCCGGGGGATCGGCCGGCGCCGGTGGCACGGACCGCGGCGGGGAGCGCGGCGGGGCCCGCGCAGCCGCTGCGCCCAGCGGGCCGCGGCCCAGCCCCCAGGGGGCACCCAGCGCCCCCTCACCCCTCCGCCGCCTGCAGCAGGGACCCCGTAGGCCGTGGGGACCGGGCCGGAGGCGCAGGGCTGGGCGCTGAGGGAGAAGGAACTCCTGCTGCGGCAGCCGCGCGGAGGCGTGGGAGGAGGGGAGGGGGTGGGGTGGGTGAGCGGGGCCAGCGGCGCTACCGGCTCTCCCCCGCCCCCTCCCGGGAGCGCCCCGTTGCCGCCGTTTTACCTGCCGCGCTCGCCCCACGCCGCCGCCACCTTCCGCCCGGCCGCGGCGCCTCGTGATGACCTCAGCCCCGGCCCCGCCCCTGATCGCCGCGCCCCGCCCCGGGCCCCTCAGGCCCCGCCCGCGGTCGCTGTTCCCGCCGTGCCGGGAGCCTGCGCTCCGCCGAGCGGGGCTCTCCTTTGGCGGCGGCGCCGGCAGCTCTCGCCGCCGCAGCCCGGGGGCTCGCTGCTACGGTGCGGCTACCTGAGGGTGACGTGCCTGTCACCGAGGCCCCGGCCAGCTCACGCAAGGCGGGGGCTGGGTTTCCCGCTCCCAGGCAGTGAGGGGGACGGGGAGGCGCGGGCGGTAGTGCCCAGCGTGGGGGTTGCTCGGCTGCGTGTACCAGCCTTTGCGGGAACGTTAAGATCACAGGGCCCTGTCACTTTGTCAAGGCAGCCAAAGTCCCACAGACCGCAGCTTGGGATACAAATGCAAGCATTTATTTTGACATCACCGATCTGATTAGTATTTCATTTTTTCATTTAAAGTGGCAGTGAATGGCTGAGCTCTTGGAGTGGTTCCAGGGATGAGCTGCTGCCGCACCCCTCTGCCCCTGTGTCTCAGAGCTGGCTGCCTGCTGGAGCTGCCAGCTGGCTGCCAGGCAAGCCAAGGATGCTTCTCACTGGCCAAGTGTCCTGTTTCTTCTGCCAGCAAAAGGAATAGCCACTAAAAATATCCAACGGTTGCTAGCACTGAATCCACTCTGCAGCTGTCCAGGAATGGTAGGCAGACCACTGGCTGATAAAACGGAGACCATGAAAAGTCTTGGTTTAGCTTTGCAGTGTTTGGGTTTGTGAGTCTTGCCGCTTAGCAGATCCTCAGTCCACAGGTGCCCAGGCTCCTTGAGAAGACTAACATGAGGAGGAGGGGAGGAGGGAAAGGAAGTGCCTCCACGCCATGTCTGGTATCAGAAGGACAATTAAATATTCATAGAATAGGAATTCAAACCTGGCTTTCCAACATGGGTGCCTTAACCACAGCTTGGCAAGGTCACCTTCTCCTTAGCCCCATGAACATTTTATTTATACGAAGTGGAAAAACACCAAGAGGGGAAACAGGGAGGGTCTCTCCTAGAACTCCCAACTGCATTTTCTAGAGTATTTTCAAGGGAGGTGGGAAATTTGGGTTCAGATCCTTGCTAACCAGGGAAATTTGCAAACAAAGCTCTCTCTCTCCTCAAGCAGATGCCATTATCCTTGTTTTATAGGGAAAGAAACACAGAAGATAGTCTCTTCTGCAGACCTCCTGTCCCCACTGGGCAGGATATACTAGGCAGAGAATTTGGGAATGTAGATTGAGAGTCTTTCAGAGAAGAGTTTGATTTAGCTTTCCGAATGCCTTCTAGCAGAAAATGTGCTGCATATCTACACAAAGTAGTGCAGCAATTAATTTTGGACCCTGAAAGTGATGTATCTGCCTTACATTGCTTCAGTGCCAGGATGAAGTAGCTTAGTCTCCACCTCACAGTCAGCTGTAAACTGCTGGTTCCAGACCCAGCCTGTGTGTTTTATGGCTAAGGACCACTGCATCAGTTGCAGTTTAAACCTACTCAGAGATGTCTTAAAGACTGCCTTGCAGAAAGTGTGGTAGCTGGGAGCTTAAATCAGAATTGAAAAGAAATTTTAAGTTTTTTTGAGGCTCACAAACATAGGACTTGGGAGCCTATACGACATTTGGATGCCTGCTTGCCATTGCAAAATGTGAACTTACTCAAAGCAGGTCTGACTGAGATGGTTTTTAAAGTGTCAAAAACTGCTAGAAATCTCATTCTTTCCAAAATAACTGGAACATTATAACAATGTTGGGAAGGTAATAGAAAATATGTCTGCCCAGCCAGATTCAGTACAGGGTCCTCTCTTTAAGGATTACAGTCACACTACGCATACTCAGGAAGGACCTTCTGGCTAGGGCTATCAGCAGTAACCAAGGAAAGGCTTGAGTCCAAAATCAGTGTATCACTTTGGATAGCCTTAATTGTGTGTTTTGAATCCAGATGAAACTGGTATTTCTAAGAGCTCTGTTTGAGAAGATCTGATGTATATAAACAACAGTGAATGCGCATAAAAATACACCTTACTTCGCAAATACTGGAAAAGCACTGCATTTTTTTCTGGTCAGGAATGCTGTAGCTTAAGCAAAAGCTGCATTACAGCAGTCTAGGTGGGATTTTTTTTGTTTTCAGTGCACACTGTGGGTCAAGTTTCCTACTGATGCAATAGTGATGTACAGAGTTCTTGAAATCAGCTGTGCTTTGTTAAGGATCACTGGATTGTCAATGCTTTTGACTTTTCTTGCTTTTACTTGCGTATGTGGCAGCCTTTTCCAGTGACTGAGAAAATACACTGGTCTAGCCTAAAAAAATCTAAACCAGAATCTCATCATGGACATTAATCAACCTCTCTCTTGCTCTGTATTTACCTCAAACTTATTTACTTCTTGAAAGAAGAGGTATTCTCTGACAAATAGCATCTCCTGTTGCTATCCAAATGCATATAGTGTGGCACATCATTGTCATCCTTCCCACATACAGTAAACCATTCTGAATTGCTATTGTCAAGTGAACAACGTATAGCCTGATGTACATGAGTATTGGAGGCTTGCTTCATTTGGCCTTAAACATGAGCAAAGTAGTTACCTGCTTGTGATTCCAGTAGTGAAGTTTATTTGCCATTAACAAGAAAACCTTCATGTAAAAATGTTACTGAACTTCCACCACAAAAAAATTAAAATTACATAAAAGGGTCTTTTTGAAACAGCTTACTTGTCCAGTATTTCAGTATTAATATTTTACACCTTTAACAATCAGACTTAAGGGAAGTCCTAAAATTCAAAACTACTGAAAATAACTGCTATTTACTTTTTAAAAAATTTGTCACTAGTACCACATCAATTTCATTTTGGTGCCAAATGTGACAACGGTGGCAATTATTTGGAGCAATTGCTGTATAGAAGGAGTACTGGAAACAAGGAGAAGAGGTAAAAATTCAGTTTAACCATTCGAGTCCAAACTGCTTAGAATTCACAAACTGTAAACTACAAACTACATTTCAGTTGATCACAAGATGCTGACCACAAAGAAATAAGACATGAAGATTGCATTCTGGAATGACAAGTTTTACCATTAACTAACATAGTTAATACACTAATTACCATGCCATTCACCCAGTTGCTAGTATTTTCTGGTAGCTAGTATTTTCTACATCCTGTGGAGTCTAAGCAGATTAAAGCTTGTGCATAGATTCTCCTTATCAATTACACTACAAGGTTGCACTATTCGAGAACAGTATGAGCCCATGTTAAAAACTGACCTCTTTAAATCCACAAAAAGCAGCACTATATGTGAATATGGCAATTTGTTGGTATAGCAAATTAAGCTGTTGAATGTTAGTTAAAGATTATATTTGTTGACTGGTGTTGAAGGTGCGTTTGATTAAAGGTGTGCACAATTTTGGGCATGGTTTGAAACGGATGTTTTGAACTCATTTGGACAGATGTCTTGCCTTAAACTGTTAATGGTATGTTTGTGACAATGGTGCCTAAAAACAGTTGAGCTAAAAGCTGTGCCAACACAGAGGAAGAGGTATCCTGTACTCCAGAGTTGCCACCTAAAGATGCAAGAGACACACAGGATAGGGCAGAAGGGTTTAACACAGACCAGAATGAATGGTGGATGCCAGCAAGGATCTCCCACACACCTCCACTCTAGTAGCAGGGGTATGTAAGCCATAAATGTTAGAAATGTTTATAAATATTATAAAAAGAAACAAAAGTGAGACCTAGTAAGGAAGCATAATGGAGGAGGTGATGCAAAAGCAGGTATGCATGAAACTGAATTTAAAAGCCTGGGAAACTGGCATACCTTAGTCTTTTTTTATTTTGATGGCTTTCATAGGTGCTCTTACTAGCAAGTTTTTAGCTTGCTGTTGGTTTTCCCCCATGCCATACATTGTTTAGGAAAAAGAGTTAACAGAAGTACCACCTGCTGTGCTCCTTCACACTAAAACTGGAGCTTTTTCCCACACAGTTCAGAGTGATAGGGTGGCCATGCTGCAGCAAAGCTTTATCCTCTTCCAAGGAAGACCTTTCTGCTTTAGCTGCTTCTGCAGCTGATGACTGCAGCCACTGTCCTATTTTGTCAGTATTTTGGTGAATATAAAGGGAGACTCATCTGCAAGTGGTTTCTGAAATCTTCAAGATCAATGTTTAGCATACCATACGTGGAAGTTTATAAAGCAAATTGTCTGTGGAGATGTCTTTGAAGCTACAGGAGAGGTAGGGAAAATGTTACACCTTGCCTGGTAATCTTTCCTTAGTTGCACTTTTTAGAATAGTACACCAAAGAAGATAAAAACAAACTTCTGATGCTGTGTTTTATCTTAGCTAGACAGAGCATTTCCACTTTTGGGTTTCCAAAGATATTGCTCACACGAAGTTACCTTTTGGAAGCAAACAGAAAGATAAAAATGTACACCTGATCTCAGGATCAAATTTTATGTGGATTCAGTGGCTACTGCTACCAGCTCATCACTTGTAAAGATTAGTTACTGATAAAACTGCTAAATATTAATGTTCTTCCATGGCTTTACTATCACATCAAGAGTGTTGTGATCTAATTAAACCTGTATTTTCCTGAAAGGATTATTTCTTTTTTCCAGTCTATTATTTCAGCTTCAGTGATTCTTATGATTCAGTGCAGAAAAATACCCACTCCACATGAACACCAGTGGTTCTCTTAGTTTGGCCTCATACTTTGACACCAATTTGGCCTGATAAAGACATAATACAGTCATTCAAATATGGGATAAAGAGACTGAGAAGTCTGGCTTTCAGGAAACCTTTCTCAATCTACACAAGAAAACTATTTGTTGCCCCTGAGAGTGTGAGTTTCTTTATGCTCAGTGGAGAGAGCAGCTCATTGTGAATGCTTTCAGCTAGTACACCACACCAGAGGGAAGTTGAATGTGAAAGGGAGTGAATCATCATGAAAAACTCCTATTCACTGTCTTATCTCCAAATGTAAAGTAAACAAAGAATGTAAGTAAACATATGCATAATTTAATATTTTCCTGCAGGCCTATGACTGTTAATAATATGAATCATAGAATCATAGAATTGTTTAGGTTGGAAAAGTCCTTTAAGATCATCAGGTCCAACCATTAACCCAACACTGCCAAGCCCACCACTAAACCATGTCACTAAGCACTGTGTCTACAAATCTTTTAAATACCTCCATGGATAGTGACTCAACCACTTCCCTGGGCAGCCTGTTCCAATGCTTCACCATCCCTTCCATGAAGAAATTTTTCCTAATATCCCATCTAAACCTCTCCTGGTGTAACTTAAGGACATTTCCTCTTGTCCTGTCACCTGTTATTTGGGAAAAAGAGACCAACACCCACCTCACTACAACCTAATTTCAGGTAGGTAGTTGTAGGGAGCAATAATGTCCCCCCCGAGCCTCCATTTCTCCAGCATTTAATTTTTGTATGTTGCAAGTTTGGAGACATTTTCTGGAACAACACTAAAATTACAAGAACATAAATTAAGAGGAACTGTTTGAATTCTAATCCTGATTCACAATCTGCATTGTCAATATGAAGTGTTTGGATATTTGAAAGAAAGAAAATTACAATATCCTTAACAAACATGCTTTGGGAATAGCACTAAAGGTAACTCAAGTAATTCAGCCCTTGCTAATAAAACTAGATTTCATTATTTATTATTACATACAATCATGGTTGTAGAATTTATCAAATTCTTTATTAACTTTGAGCCCAGTAAGTGCAATTGGAATTATCACTGCCTGGCTCGTTTTGCTTCTTTTACAAGCCTTGTGCTTCTTTAATACTAAGTTTCTGTGGCTAAGTTTAATGAGACAGACAAAAGACCTGGATCTCTGTCCCAAACCTAATTTGCAAGTCACATCCTCTCTGGTGTTCACAGTTGAGAAGAGACTGTCAATTCTATGTAGCTATAGGATGGTGATAACTTGGAAGCTGAATATTTTGGCAGGGAAAAAATTACCATAACGAGTCCCTGAAACCCATACGTTACAACAAAAGAATTGTGTGTGTTGTCCCATTTACTCTGTAAGTGAAAGATATGTTTGCCATAAATACCATACAATGATGATTGCAAAGAAATCTGCAAGTATCACCCAAGAAGTCTGTTTCTTGCTGAGGATCGGAAGAAAAATTAGTCATGGGACTCCTGGTAGCATTCCTGAGACTATTTTGGTGTATGCATGGGTGAAAAGCATGACTAGGGAGTATGTGTAATATTGCTAGAGTTTGAGCTTTCAACAGTCTTACTGAAAGGAAGAGACATGGGAATTGGGTGTCATTCGCTAAGTCTGCTTGACACACAGGCTTTTTTCAGTCTGTGATACTCTTTCAATAATATTAGCCAGTTTGGCTTTTTGATAGAGGACCTGGCTGACTTACTTCTGAAGGACAGTAGATACTTCCTGTTGGACTTCATGGCTCACCTGGGGTGGGGACCAACTTTATAGGTGGTAGGTAAGACCCAGTGCCCCCGGTTGCTGAACAGCTGAGCCATCCCAGTGATATGGTTTTAGTTTGGCGGAAGTTTTCTGTTATTCTCACTTTAAAGCTCAACTTTAAAGATTCAGAGAACAAAGTAGGCTACACAAACATATTTTGTAGGGAATCTGGCATGCTTTCAGAAATTTCTGGAGTGCCTCTGCTTGCCTTAAGAAAAATGATGCAGTAATTTTGGAACAGAATGCATTAGATGCAGCTGCATATAAGAGGGTTTTTGTAGCTGTTTTATGATCTGAATGCATGTGACAATGATCTTTGAGATTTCATATTTTTCAGAGATGTTTAACAGATATGCTTCACTTACCAGAGTTCATAGGAGAACTAGTTGCTTGTGGGGATGGTGTGAGTGAGGAAGTGCTAGGAAGACAGGCTTATCTTCTCTGAGTAGTGATGTATTGCCGTCAGTTTGTACTGTTGGATCCTGTTGTACTGTTGGATTTTTGAGAGAAGAGGTCACTTAGCTTACTATGTGGCAGTGATGGGTTGACTTTAAGGCTTGGCACTAGGAAATGATATCACAGACAGTATTTCTAGATCACAGCCAAATATGCAGTTGAGTATGTTGAGGTTTGCAGCCATGATCAATAACAACTTTTGAAAAACCTTCGGTGGGAAGGAAGGGGACTATTTTTGTGCACATATTATCTGTGGGGATGTTAAATCTTAGAGAATGAATCTTGATAAACCCTTGAGTTTCTGCTGTTCAGGAAATGCAAGCAAAGTTCAATAAAGATTTTAGGCTATGGGTTTACAGCACAATACACTGTACAGGGTTAGAGATGCTGAACTTGCCATATAGTTGAGATTGTATGGAAAGAGACATTAGGCCATGAGTCACTAGCTTGACGATCTTTGCATGTTGCCGTGTGATGTCAACATACTGAAAAGGGCAGTCAGGCAGAGCTCCAGTATGCAAATTCCAAACAGTGAACCTGAAGACTCTTGCCCAGGTGCTGCTTAAATCCCAAAGGCCCCTCGCACTCTTACTTGAAGGCTCCCAAGCTGTGTGCCTGCTTGCATGCAGGGTATTTTCCTTGTAAGAGAGAGACCTTGGTTCCCTCTCCTCCATTCAAGGCTATTTCTGTGTTTTACATTAAACAGTCACTGGATAAAATACAGAACTGAAGGCAAAAGTACGTAACTTTCCAAGTAAAAGCTTACACTGGTATAATGGTTTGTGCAGCTGCATGACCTCAAAGTTTATATCACTCTTTCCTTCTGTAGTTAACCATAACAAATGTCAACATGATGCAAATCTACCCTGATATAAAAGTAAGGACTAGTATTTTGACTTGAAGCTGGCAGAGCAATCAAGTAGTTTTTATTTTATTAGACTGAGCTGCCCCGGGATCTAGAAAAAACATCTAACAAAAAGGCAGAAGGCACAGAAGGTAAGATTTTATTTGATATAAATAAAATACACAATGAAGCAAAGCAATGCTGATAATTAATTTACTAAGGACCACTGTGTAGGTCACTCATGATTTAATTTTCACATAATAATCACAAATTCAGTGGCATTACCTCTGTGTCTCTCATTATTATCTCATAATATCAGCTAAATCAATTTCCCATCCTTCTCTATTTTAAAATTAATCCCCAATCTATAGAAAACATGTTTATTTTGCATACACACAATTCATAGCTGTTTTAAATATATAGCATGTATATTTATAGTATAAATAATCAAGTAGATCTTAAGACTTACAAATCCTAAAAAACCTCAAGCTGTTTTACAACATTGCCTTAAACTACTGGAACCATATAGTAAAGGTCATGTTAACTAATCATGAGCTAACTAACTTACTCTAAAAAGACTACCACTGAGAGAGCAAATTACCTTAAAATGTAATGCTTAGTTCAGTGCTAGCTTGAATAACAACCTGCACAAAGCAACAGGCAGTACCGTGTCCTGGGTACATATTAATAGGTACAGATCCCATGCTAGCTGCTGGAAACGAGCAATAGCTGTCATGGCAACTCTGTATCTTCCAATTTATTATTAAATATTTATATTGCATTGGCATACAGAGACTCAGACAATAGAATAATGTCCTTTCCAAGGGAACAGAAGTCACACAAATGCTGTGTGAATATAATGCCAGTCTTAAACTGATTTTTAATTGCTGTAAGAGTAAAGATATAAACAAAGATATTAAACTAAAATGTATTTTCCACTAAAGCAGTATTATTGTGCTGCAGGTATTGTAAGAAGATAAGAGAGCAAAGCTTCAAAATCAGGTTTAGTTTGTACAAAGTTTCTGCATATTTATTCCAGCAAGAGTTAGAATCACTTGGTTGTATCAAAATTAAGTCCTGATATAGTATGGCACAGCTCTGGAAAACTGAGATTTACAACTCTGAATATCTGCTTACATATGGGGTGAATTTGTTCTGTTGCCCTTATGTTATCTTAGCAAATAACACCTGTTGCATCCTGAGAACTTACCATTGTACTGTTAGTTCAGCATGGGATCACCCACATCCACCATAGCACAGAAATATTCACAAAATAAACAGTTGTCACAGTAACTCAAAACTAAAGTGTTTGCTGGTGCTTTATTGCCATAATATATTTTTTTTTCATCTGTTCTCTTTCCATAAACAATGACACATTGATAATCTCTTGATTTCCTCTTTCCCTTTATCTTTAATGCACATAGGATTTTTTTATAAAATAAGCACCACAGATGTATGTGTGACAACTCTTTCATTAATGGATGTGAACTGAGTAAAGGACTACAAAAAAAAAATGTCAAAGTTTGTTGCCAGAGACAGAGTTTAAAACTGAGTTTTACAAAGTCCCCCATAGCTTTTAATGGATATCCTTCTCTGAGTTCACATCTCTCTGATTAGCACTTCCATGTTTCTTTATCACAAAAAGGGTGTGTCTCCCGTACAACTGGGCAGCACTTTCAATTCAGAAGTGAGTTTTGGAGGCCTGGTCTGTTGTCCCCTATGGAAAGAAGAAAAAGTCACTGCAAAAGGTATAAAGAGCTTTCCTGATGTGTTTCCTCTCATAGCTTTCTCTTGGTTTTATTGGGATGGGAACTTGAAGGAACGTAAAGAATGGATCTGACATTTTGCAAGCAGCACAGGAACAGAGTGGGTGACAGGAGTTACTAACTGGGAAGACACTCTGAGGGATGGAAGAAGATATTAGCAAGGTTAGCCATATTTTCTGCTTTAATTAGACAAACGAGTGCTTAGAGAGTGTGGATTTTAGACTTGGACTGAGGAAGGATACTCCATATACCTTGTCTCTAGAGGACTAACTGACCATCCAACAGAAGAAGATAAGAATGAACAGGATAATTTTTTGGAGTTACTTGGATTATTATGTTCACATTCTTCAGTCAGTAAAATTCCTATTGCGATTCATGAACTGAAGTCTATTTTTTCACAGAGCCCAGGGAATTGAATGCTTCAAAATAGTATGTCTGATGTTTTGTCGGGTGGTAAACAGTTTTCTTTCTAAATACTCTAGCTATACATCTGTCACATCCCCACACTGGCTCCACACATCAGAGCAAAGCAATGCTGTGAAAGGGGGGTGGGTATGGGTCTGCCCTCTGCTAACCCCTCCCTGCTGTTGGACAGTAAATATATACACAGGGCGTGATGTATATGAAGCCCATATGGTTCCTCTTCTCTGAACTCCAACAGGCCATTCTCTCTCCTGGAACCCTCTGAGCAGACGTTGTTGTCAGCAGTGAGTTGGTACAAACGCTGAAGTTAACGGGTATTCATGCACAACCTTGGCACCCCACGCTGCTTCCTGCCCCTCTATTTTTCCACTGCTTAGTGGAAAATCTGTGTCTCCTTCATGAGATACATTCTTCAAAATGTGAAAGAATTAGTGAGACTGACAGCTCTTTTATACTTATGTTCATGAATTTTCCTTATTGAGCCGTGTGACATTATGTTTACATTTTTTATCATTCTCTTATCCACTCCTTTCTCAGCTGTCCGCATCTCTCAGTGGGAGTCAGATGGGCTGCCTTGTTCCCCTCCACAGCACAGGGTACGGTCTGCATCGCAAGGCCAGGTGAGTGTTTTTGCCTACCCACACCTCTGCTGTGGCATGCAGCTAGCACATTGTCTGTGCCAATTGTCAACATCATCTTCCTATTGAACACTCAGTGCTAGAAATGAGTGTGTGGTGTAGAGCAGGTATTTGTAGATGGTTCTGCATTTCATAACTGTTATCTGTGGTGTGTAGCTGTGAGAAAACTGAATTTGGCTATTCAGGCAGAGTCTTTTCCAGTATTAAATTTTAGCTAGGAAACTGCTTTACCTTGTGTTTACACTCAGGGTCCAACATCTGATACAAAAATGCTGGATTTTTAGTTCAGTGCACAGCCACACTGACAAAATTTTTATTACACTTCGTTACAGAAACCAGTTCCTACAGATCTGACTGCAGGACAAGTGTCACAGACTGTAAACGCTAAGGAAAAGGGAGACACCTTGTCTCAGTTTTGTCATGTACTTATATAAATAAATATCAGTAATGCTGTGGAGGGAGCTGGGACTCCTAAATAACCTGAGAAGTCAATGAAAGGCCAAGAAGGAACCTTCTTGGTAAGCATTTCCTTTTTTCTAATAGGAATGAAAAAGTAAAAGCGGACAGCAATTTTGTGGAATTTCATTCATAAATATTTATTCTTAAAGGTTTAACCAAAAAGAGAGTGGAGCTTCAAAACACTTTTTCAGTGGACAAACATCACTCAATCCTTTGCCTATTCTTGTAGACGTGATTCTTCGTTTGCATGTGAGATCTCTGTTGGCTATAATTCAGGGAGAAAATTATGAGATTATTTCTTTGTTTCATGCCATACTGGAACTACTCTTCTTGCTTAGCACATAATTTTCAGGTTTGATCAACCGCAGAAGGTATAGACCTGAGTTTTAGCAAGAGGCCTCTGAATATCAAACTGGCATGCTAAGCAGCTGTGCCAGAAAACTGCAGATAAGCATTTTGACAAGAAAACAATTAAATTACTCCTGTAATGGGCAAAGCTGATGTGAATAAAACTTAGTTAATGGTTGACAATATAAATTCTTAACCCTCATAGCTTTTTCTTTCAGAAATACTGCTGGGAAAGTAAAAGGTATTGGGAGAGAGGGATTAAAATAAGGTGTACTGTTACAGCCTAAATGGGTTCCTCACTGGAGATGAGTGACCTGTTTCTATTTCACTTAACTGCTTTACTGTAAAAATGAAGGCAGTATTTACAGATGCATTTACCATAGCTCTTTAAAATTTTAAGACTGCCCTTGCAGTCCTTGTTATGCATTCCCAGGATTAACATGGGGATGTTCTTGGCATTTCATAGCCAGACCTTTTGACTGCTATAATTGTGTAAGAATACAGAAAAATTGTAATAACATAGCAGATTGGCATGTTTTCCCTAAGTGTTGCTTCCATCATTCTTCAGTTTTAATTCCACTGAAAGATTAAGTGTGAAACTGACGGCTCAGAGGATATTCCTAGCAGTCAATCATGTAGTGGCCTTCGGCTTTTCAGTTACTTTAGGGTGTGGAGCTTTCTGCTGATAGTTTACTGGTTTGACTTTCACTGAATACAGAGAAATAGCACATTTGTGGGTCCACGGCCACCAATTAATCCCAATATCCTGGTTGTTACACCACTACTATTTGCGGTGACCATGAATCCCTGATTTATGAAGCACTATAATATCTCATTTCAAAGCCATTGATCCATTTCACAAATCCTTTTTACTGCACGTCTCTTCAGAGCTCTTTTTCTTCAGACCATAAGGCAACCAAACCCTTTGCCTTTTCCCTGTTGTGATGCTGTGCCAGCATGTTAGCACTTTGTTATTCAAATTCTGTCTGCCTCTATGAACCATTCCCAGAATGGTTTCAAGGAAAGGGCAGTTGTGACCAGGGTCTGAAGATCAGTAGCTCAGGGAACACGGGCTAAAGAAGTGTAGATGGTATTGTGCAGAAATCCTGCGTTCCCTTGCCACAGTTTTGCCCATCAAGCACCAATCACATTTCTAAGACTGGTTTTGTTTTGTCTCTGTGAGATCAGCATCAAAGGTGGCCCTAGACTTTGAAACTTTGAAACACTGGAGTTTCAGTTCTCCCTTTAGATTCCCCACTTTATCTTTTCATTAAAAAGTCCTCAGTGATGCTGTACATTCCCAAGCCATTTTAGATAGCAAAGGTTTTATAAAAAGCATTCAAACTAAAGGAGTTCAGTGGGAAGCAAGAATACACTTGCTGAATATTTATGTAATTAATGTAAAATCAGGACAGCCAAATCTGCTGACAAGCTGATTTAACTTCCAGTAGAGGATATAATCTCTACCAACAGGGTATACCTGCAGCAAAATTTTTTATATGAAGCAAAATAACCATAGCTCATACGTGCTCAGAAATTTAGTACTTATTCAGACAGGCCTTGGTGTACTGAACTTGCATCCTCTGGCACCAATGTTAATATTTAAAAGTGAATTAAATGCATGTTACTAGTTGAAAATGAAGAGATTATTAGTGAAAACGATGTGGAAAAGCACAGGCCTTTTCAGACCCAAAACTACTTGCTTTGGATTGTAGACAAGAAAAGGCTAAATTAGCGAAAGAAAAATTGGGCTAAACGTGAGACCAGTTTGGTGGGTGGTTTTTTGTGGGTTTTTTATTTATTTACTTTTTTAATATATCATTAAACATTCGTAGATAGAAAGTTGCCAAAAGAACACTCAGTGGAGTTTTCCATTGCCACTGCAGTCTATAGCTCATTTGCAATTTTTGTTGTTAAGAGCAATGCAGGAGGTCAAGTTTATTTGTCACTTAACACTGCTTTTCTTTTTTAGCTTCAGGCATGATTCATCCAATCACAACACCAAAAAAATTGCTCTGGGTCAGTCTGTATGATCTTAAATAATTCAGCTAAACTCTTACTAACCTACTATATAAAAGCATTTAAGACTTGCATATGAAGTTTCTATAGCAGACAGTTCAGGTTTGTGTGTTGCTTTCCGCCATAAACCCTGGGATTTTAATGTGACCTGCTGACATCCAAGGGAGTTGAATTATTTTTAAGATTTTTTTTTAAGAATTCTTTTTAAGCCTATTATTTCAAGCCTCAAACTATCCTTGTTTTAAGCTTTGTGCAGACTTTGGGGAAGTGACTCCTTATGTTCAGATCATGTTTCCAGACTTTGTTTGCAATTATTATAACCATTTTTTTCATTCCTTTGGAAGTCTGAATTTCAGTAGCAACACACAGCTTCTGCAAATTCAGAAAGTATCCAGAATAAGGTGGCCATTTGTTCTAAAAACATATATGGGCCATGCAAAAGGATTAGAGGCCACCTGGTTCCATTCAGAGCGAGACAAGCTCTTGCTTGTGTGTGCACAGAGCATCATTTAGGTCAATAGACCTAAGTGCTTGTGCCACAAAGAGCGTAACGACAGTCAAAATCCACACCTCAGTATATGAACATTGAAGCTGGCTTCCTGTCACTGTGAAAAGGGTATGCTCAACCTCTGAAGTCAGAACTGCAGTTGGGTTAGGGTATGCGTGGTCTGTTGTTGGCCAAAGGGCTGTAATTACTTCTTACAGCAGTAGGGTCTGCTGGGCTGGATCACAGTCTAGCAAGGAAGCTGCAGTGGTCCGAGTTTTAGGAGAGTGCTAGAAAGTGGGCTGCATTTAGGATTGGGCAGGAACGATCCAGTTAGCTAAGATTAGCTCTGAGCTTTGCGGGGGGTGCAGTGCTTAGAATAGTTTGGGGGATGGCAGTGATCACTAGGTAAAGTCTGGGGTTTGGAATAGGACTAATAGGTGACCTGCAAACCTCAATTACAGCTTAGTAAATGAAGGACCACTTGATCCTGGTTTGGACATTTGGGTTTCACCTGGCAGCAGTTATTGGAAGCCTGAGACTATGATTAATATTTGGTTTAGGATTTGGCGTTGTGTGGAGCTGATTCAAGGCTGAGTGCACATGGGGACAATACTCTGTGACAAAAACTTGCATGTAATGAGGTGCCTAGGGCTTCAAGTCATTACCGGTCTATGACTAAAATTGGAGATTAGGTTTGAGGTTAAGGTTTGTCATAAAGAAGGCTAAAAAACTAAGTAGAGTCAGAAGTGGCTGCTGAGATAGATAAGGAGTAGGCTAAATTTAACTTTAATCTAAATTTGGGGCCCAAGGGGAACTATGAGTAGTGCTGGGTGTGCAAGGGGGTCCCAAGGCTAATGGAAGACGGGTGATAATAGGGCCCAGATGGCAATCCTTTTGGCTTCTGTATAAAGGGATGACTTAACACTGCATAAATGTTAGATTTGGGTTAGAAGCCAAAGAGCCATGACATGATCTAGGTAATGCAGAGACTATTGACTAGGCTAAGTTTTAGGTTAAGATTTGGCTATCACTGCAGCCTTCAAGCTACTTTCAGAACTGGGATCCAAAAAGCTTCAGATGTATGCTGGTAAACTGGAGTTATTCCTAGAAAGTGAAGGGCTGCTTGAATACCACTAAGTTTTTGCTGGAAAGCCTTAAGACTGTTAAAACCTGAAACAGGAGTAGTATTATGTCTCATACCAGTTCTAACTGTTCAGCTAGGCTTAAGTTGTTGGACCAAAATAGTTCCCATGCAATGCCACAGCAGATGCTAGCAGGTATCTCACAGCTGGGTTTAAATGTGGGAATTGCAGGAGTCAGTTCATAAATGTTAACATGAGAATTAGGCTGAGATGAAGTAGGGCTGGGAACTCACTGTCCCAGCACCACAAATACAATGTGTGTTTTGGTGGTCCTACTGTCCATGTCTGCAGCTACTTTCGAGCTGCCTGTGGGAGCTGGATGGAGTAGAGCAGAGGCCCTCAAACTACAGCCCGCGGGCTGAGTACAGCCCCCCAGGGTCCTCAATCCGGCCCCCGCTATTTACAGACCCCCCGCCCCCCCTCCACCGGGGGTTGGGGGGGCAACCAAGCAGCCGCAGATGGCTGCCTGCCACTGCATCCGCGCGCCGGCCCCCTGGTTAAACAGTTTGAGGACCCCTGGAGTAGAGAAACACTGGGTTTTGCAGGTCTCCATTTGTCCACAGCTGCGGGCACCTTCGAGCTGCCTGTGGGAGCTGTATGTGGTGGAATGTATAAGGTATGTATGTGGTATGTATGTGTATGAGGTATGTATGAGGAATGTATGTAGTAGCTGTATGAGGGAATACTCAGACTCCTGACTAAAATATCCACCTGCAATTTTTGTGAGTCAGTTAGAATTTGACTCCAGGGAGATGTTTTCGATGGAAAGTTCTTTCTACATGACTAAAAATGGGAAAAGCAGCAGGGACTTCTCAAACTAACTTGATAATTTTTTATCTTCAGAAAGTCAAACAGTAAGAATGTCTCAGCAGTTTATCAGAAAGCATATTATTTCATTCTAAATATACCATATTATTACCTTGGTAATACCTTGATAATACCCTGGTATTACTAAGATAATAATATAGTACAATTAGATTAGATAAATTATGGTTAAATAGGAATGTTTTCAAGTTTAGGAGCTGAAGATTGTATTATATAAAAACACTATTTAAGAATTAGTAAAAGTACGGCTCTCATGCAGGGTTCAAACAAATATTTTAAAAGACAGTGTTAGCACTGGAGAAATTATCTGTGTATTTCTGCCATGAGACTTTCACAGTTATTGTGAACATCTGCTTTCATAAAGCAGCACTGGTTCCTGTTTTAAAGTGCTGGCATAACATTCTTCTTCCTTTCTGGCTCTCCTGTTTGCCTGTCCTCATCCCTTCCCTTTTCTCTTTTTCCCTTCTCAATATCTGTTTTGATTGGTTTGTTTCTAAAAGCACTTCCCCATTAAATTTCAAGTTGAAGCATTCCCCAGAATGCCATTAAAAAACACTTGCACGAAACTGCTGTAATCTGTAAATACCTCATAAACAATCAGCCACATACTCTACATCTTTTTATCCCTCGAAACCTGTACCCTTTGCTGTGTAAGATCCCAGGAACTCTTTCATCTTTAGGTGCCAGTCTTGCAATAGTTCTTTAAGTCCTGTTCAGCTATGAAAACACTGTGCTTGCAGCCATACACATACATAAAGCAAGTTGAATGAATGCTGCGTGTTCCTGCCCTTTGGAATGGGGAAATACCTCATATCCTGTGTAAATCAGAACAGAAGCATCCTTTTGGCCAGATCTGGGACAATGGATATCAGACCTCACAGTTTTTGTCTGTAGAGCAGTGGCCTACAAACTGGGGTTCCTGCACCCCAGGGGGTACACAAGACAATCCACTGGGGTGCAGGAAGAAAGCATTTTTTAACATTAAAAAATAAATATTTTTTAAAATAGTGTTTCTTTTATCTTTATTTCATCCTTTCTAATGCCTATTTTGTGTATATTTTATTATGTACATAACATTAGTACAGTGGTACATGTCTGTAATTTATAAATAAGCATATATATATATTGGAGCGCATACTCAAAAATGTTTTACTCATAGGGATGCATGATGAAAGAAAGGTTAAGAGACTGCTGCCCTAGAGCTTCTAGTTCACCTTGCACTTTATACAGCTATTACATCTGTAATGAATAAAATACATGTATAATCCTATCAGCCATTATAAAAACAAGTACCTTTTTTCCCCTTTAAAAACAGGCTAAACCAACATCAAGATGTGCCCGGTTGTGCAGTGCTTGCTCATCCTTTGCAATTAAGAGACAGTGGAAGCTGAGGGCAGGATGTTTTGACTCCTGCTGTCTCATGAGGATTTAATGTCACAAACAACACATGGGGCCTATTTAATTGTGTTTGGTATTCAGCTGGTATAAATGGCTGAACCTGTGAGATGGGTGTACAAACAGAAGTGCTGAATGTGCAAGAACAGTTTGCTATCTTTTCTTTACATAAGCTGGAAGAGTTAGGGATGTGTTACCTGGCAACCTAAATTGACAATTCTTTATTCCAACTAAATATGTTATTCTTACAAGTTACTTTTTGGAGGGTTGTTTTGGTGTTTTTTGTCAATTCTCATAACTTTTTTATTTATTTCTTCTGAAGGTGATACATTCAGCACACATTAGCAAAATGCTTCACAGAATGGCATGTAGGCTACAAAATGCAAAGAGAAAAAGGTGAATAACTGTCAGTAAAGTTTTGAATGGCAGTGGAAGTTTTGCCCACGTAAGCACTGCAGTAGTTCATTTTCTCTTATTCTCAGACTGCAGACTGTGGCAGGGCAAGGACTGTAGTTTTGTTCTCTGTCTGTACAGTGCCAATAATTACTTCTATTGCTACAGAATTATGCCCTTCACAATAAACAACTGTACTACAAATAATAATCCCAGCCATCACAATGGTAGTACTTAGGAATGTCAAATACAGAAGGTCTAATCCTGTACTGCTCAACGAGCTTCACTCACCACTGGAAACTGCCTGCAAAGAAAGAAACTGGGAGGACTGACACAGCTATGGATGTGTGAGAAGTATTCAGCGAGCAGGAGCAGAGGGCTCAAGCTAGTGAACACATTATTTCCAGCAAGATTTAAATTATAGTTTCATATTAGTAGTAGGTTCAAAATACAGTGTCAATCTCTTCTCTATGGGTACAGAACAGAGCCAGCCTTTCCGTTCCCCTCCATTGACTTGGTCACCACCAGTGCTAACAGCTTCGCAACCTCCGTTAAAGGGAGCAGCACATGAGGCAGCCCGGAGCAGCCTCCATCCCCGGAGAGCTTCCAGACTCTTCTGTTTGGCATGAGCAAGCATTGCCATCTGATGGTGCAGCCTTGGTACTGCACAGCAGCTCCCTGTCGGGGGAAACTTGACATTAAATCGAGTGTTTTTTTCTCAAATAAAGTGCCTATGACTAAACACCAGATTTACTTTTTTCTGGCACCATTTCATGACGTTTTCTCAAGACAAAAATCCTGTTTTCATGAACTAAACGGTGCAAGCAGCTGGAAAGAGATTGCTTTAATGTTTACAACATTTAAAACCCTTTTAATCCCTGATCACTGTGTTTCTAGCTTTTCCTTGGAGGCAGAATGCTGGAAATTTTTGCTCTGCTTTTGCTTTTTCCTTCTGCGGTGTTTCTCATATCCATTCAGACGAGCACAGATCGTAGGCAGTGAAACCTCTCTTGAGTGCATGTACAGTGGTTTAGGATGGCTGGCATTTACGAGTGCCATGTTATTTTTTTTTGAGGTGGCAGCGTGTCTTGTGCTTGGACAGACACTCCTTATAAAGACCTCAATAATGTATTTCAGCTGTCAAGAGTGATAGTTTCATTCTCCGTTATGCACTTCTGACGACTGCTTTGTACAACTGTGTTTCAGCTTCACCACTGTAAAGTTGATTTTCCAACCTGCCAGGTTTACTGTTTGGCACTGGAAGTCCGGCCTTCCATTCAGAACTCTGTTTCTGCTTACAGGTCAGTTATTGTCAAAAGGGACATACTGATGATCTTGGTGCTACAGAAACAGACATGCTGCAGATCTTGGTGAAACAGAGCCAGATTGAAATAGCATTGGGTTTGAAACGTAGAAAAGGGAAAAGATTGGTTACTACTGGTTTATTTTAGGAAGAGAAAAATGAGTAGCTTGCAATTCTACATCATATTCTGTCCCACGATATCAAAGTGCTTTAATAACTGATTATCTTCACAGCCTGTCCTACGACTGAGGCAACTCTAACATATTGCATTTCTCTGAAAGTAACAGCAAAGACCAGGCTAATTGCAGCACATAGCTTTTCACTTCCTTGATATAAAAGATTATGCTCAGAGCTTTCTGCCTTACCAGTTTGCTCCTGCAAGGAAATGAGGTATTGAGATTTTTTCTCCACTAGCCTGGAAAACATTATTAATTAGTTCATGCAGAGTTCCACACTGCTAGGAAGATTTAACCTAGTAAGTCTAAAACCAATGCATCTGTATTTCTTTATGGTAGTGCAGATGCACATATGCAAAACCCACATTCCTTTGAAAACTGGAACATACCTCAGTCACTTGACCCTTTGAAAATAGGACCCTGAAGTTTACTATCCTTTGTCATGCATGGATGTACTATAAGAGCTCTCACTTTTAATTTGTCACCTGGAAAGTATCTTCTCATCTTTCTAAAAAGATACTACATTTAGACTGGAACAGTGCTATCTGTGAGTTCTGGACATCTGCTCACATCTTACTTGGCATGCTGTACTGTGTTCTTGTACTTTCCAGAGACTGAAAACAGAGGTGTAGGACTTCTGTTCTCATTCATATGGGCAAAGTCACATTCATATGTGACTTAAGTGGAGCTAGGAACCAAATCTGTTCAACAAACTTTTTGCCTCGGCCTACTCCAGCATGCTTCTGTGTATTGAAGTATTTTCTCTAAAGCACAATAGCTCTACTAGATCATGGCTGTTCTCTTGCTTAATTTCGTAAGTTGTTCCCCACTACTTATCTCATTTCATCACTGAATGCATGACTTCTCCCTCAGGTTTTCTGTCTCACAGAGACCAGACTTCAATAGTCAGCACAGGCAATGAGTAGTACAACTGAAACAATGCAAGACAGGGAAAACAGACTGAGCACCTACTGGCATGTGAATGAGCTCTGAATACTGTGTTTCAGTACATTGACTCCAGCCTCCCATACAAAAAAAAAAAAAACAAAAACATCTTCATTATGGCCTGTACTTAAAACGCCAATGTTTTCTTCCACCGTTACTCTGTAATATAGCTGTTGCAGCATGCTGCAAACTGAACTTTCCTTTTGCCAGAGGTCATGCACAGCATCTCACGTGAAGATAGGCACAAAACAGGGAGTCAGCTGAATTTATAAGCAATCTCACCCATAAATTCTTAGCCTTAATTAATAACAAAGAACCCTGCCATTAAAGTTAATGAAATTTCAGAGCCATTTATTGATTTGAACTTCCACATGCTTTTTTCTCTGTAAGCACTAAGAACTTGAACTTCAAGATTTTAGCCCTACTGATCTGTAGCTACACTTTCCTAACAACACTGCAGAAAAGACTCCCTGTTGAGAATACAGTTAATTTTAATTTATTATTTTGTACCCTTCTAACAGGGGTTTCAGGCAAGGAAACTACAGCTCATAGTTCATAAACCTCAAGCAGTATTACAGAAGAGAAGAAAAAATAGATGATATATCTTTTCCACTATATTGAATTATTTCATTGCTGTTATTCTTTCTCTCACTAATAAAATGTGAGTGAAACATAGATTGTGAATGATACAGATCTGTATGAGTTATCTGCTTGCACCGTTATCATTAGCCATACCAGCATCTTTATCCCTTTTGGTGGAATCTGTGAGTGTGACATTTTCTCCCTCCACCTTGATTTTTTATCTTGGTCTTAGCCTTCGTGAAAATAGACAACAGTGTCAGTTTGCAGTGAATTTTCTCAACTAGTGCTAGTCTAAAAAGGAATGAACTATAGTTTATGAATTGGACTATCCTGATGTGTCCTAGACCATAGACCAGCCCCAGCTGCAGGCACTTCATGTCAGCTGCTGAACAGGATGGAATAAGCATGAAATACCACTTTCTGCAGGGAAACAGTTAACTTTTGGTCGACAAGGATAGCTTAAGCAGACAGGTATTCTGCATGGTAAAGAAGAGCACATAGGATTAACATGAAAGGTTATTCCTAAATGTTACAAATTCCGAAGCAATTTTTAGTTTTATATGATTTACTTACGGTGTTAATAAAAGGCAAGTAAACAGCGCTGCGTGCGCAGGGAGTCAGGGCTCCTCTATCGGGCGGCTGGTTTTTATGTTCCTAATCTAATACATATTCATCACTACTTCTGAGAAAGGCAGGGTTATTACAATTAGTTTCTTGGGCTGAAGGCTCGCAGTCTTCCTCCCAGGCTTTGTCCTCCAGTCGTCCTTCAGTTTCCTTTTCCTAATTTGGTAATCTCTTGGCTGGATGTCAGAGACTTGTGTAGCGTCCAGCGCGATAGTTAACAGTCATTTTGAAACTCCTTTGTTCTCCTGTCCCCTGGATCCAGGTCCCAATATTTGCCTTTTAAACCCTCTATTGACACAAATTGCTGGACCATTGACACGAATTGCTGCACCATTTCTTACACTAAAGTCAGCTTGCCATGGTGAAAGCAGTTCCAAATCTCTGTGCTGATCTGTACCCACAGGCACGGTGCTGCTATATCCTATCCTGGTTGTCTCCGGCACAAACAGACCAGTGTTCTGCGCTGGAGTCTCAAGTCTTCCCATGTATTAAAAGGACATTCTTTCTGATAGGTGCATGAAAGCAACAATCATCACCTCAATGCTGAACACAGATATTGTTATCTATATGTTACTCTGTCTTTACCCTGAAGGGACTTCTTTTCTCTTTTTCAGTGCTCATGAGGGTAGTTTTCACCTACACTCCTTTCCAGATTTCCCAATGACCCAGCTGACAGCTGCCATCATGTGACAGCGTCTTCTCAGACTTTGGCCTTCTGAGCCACTTTCTGTTCCATCACCTTGTCTCTCATTTGAGATCTGGCTTCCTTCACCTTTCTGGCGATATAATACACATTCAATGAGTTTCCAGATGGTCTGTGGCCAGGCAGACACCACACATCGCTGCCTCAACAGGTCTGGTTCTCATCAACCCAGAAAAATTAACAGGCTGCCGGATGTATTAGCCCCACTAGAAGTGTGTGTGTGCACATGCACATGCTTCTGCCATGCTTTGGCGTCGGCTCTGCAGTTGTAGTGCTCTGGCCCTGCTCACACCGTGGCAGCATCTGGCCCTAGTGGGAGACTTCCTTCAGTGCCACAGCACTTCTGACCCTAGTCTCTCCCTCTAGTCATTCATACTTGCTCTTTTAAAAAAGCAGTTGGAGAAACCATTGCAAACTTGTCACCAAAAGTGATAGATTTTGCTTGAGATGGATGATCTATCAGCCAAATATCCCCTGTGGAGTTAGTGTGCACTGGAAAAAAGACAACTTGTCTATGTTCCAAGGTAACAGGATGGCATCCCTTTAGGCTGGCATCCCTTTTTGCTCTCTCTAGTCAAAGCTGATTCTCCCATGGGCAGCACTGAGCAGTCTTGAATACCTCTTCCACCACAAAATTTCTGTCCAGTGCTATGGACTCTACAAGCCTCACCCCATCGTTACTTTAGATGCTAGCTCGTACACTTTGCCAAGTTTTGTAAGTTGTTTCTAGGGGCAGAAGAACTGCAAGGAACCAAGTGTTTCTGTGATATCTGCAAGGCCATGGTGTTATGTTTGTACCAACACTTTTCAACTAGAAAATAAGTGTGTCACAGAGACAATGGCACCACATGCAGTGCCAAGGTTCTGCTGTACCATGAGGCAGTGTGTCTTGGGAGCCACTGCCTCTCCCCTGATCGTCAGCATCTTGTCTCAGGGGATAAGGGCACCTATCCACCTAAGTGTGGAACTTATGAGGAGCAGAGAAAAAATGGTACTCCCAGTGGGAAGATACCACCTCCGTAAAAAGGAAGAGGTCCTGGCTAAGCACCAGTGCTGAGTTCCCAGCTCAGCTGGAGACATCTTATGTGGAGGATCTTGGCTGTCTCGGTGGCTCTCGCTGTGTGCCACAGGATCTGGGAGCCAGTTCAGACACCTCCAATACACGCAGAGAAGCGGGGGCCTATGGCTCCTGCTGAGCTTGAGCTGCACCCATGCATGTTTTCCTCTTCTTCAAGCACTGGTTGCTATCCTGTTTCCTTATAAAAAGCATACAGTAACATTTTGTCTCCTTCAAGAACAGGAAAGAGACTCTGAGACAGTTTCTTTGCTCGTTGTTCAGATCTCCCTCAGCCAGCACACACATAAACGTCTCTCTTACTATTTCCTTGGAGTCGCATTAAGAAAGTGGTTCTCCGGCTGGATCCTTGGTATCCTTGTTGCCTTCTACATGTGTTCATGCTACTTTCCTCAGACTCACAGAAACAAGTACAACCAGCAACACCTGCCTTTGTTATCAGGCTCCTAGGGTGGCAGGGCCATACCTAGCAATGTGCTAGGGTTTGGTTATGGCTTCCTGTTAGGTTATCTCTCAGAAACATCCCTGAACAGTGAACACTAAATCAACAGACAGAGATGGACCTTCTAGCATCCCTAGTCCAGTTATGGATGGAAGGAGCAGGAGGGGAAGGTAATGCAGGAATGGCCAGGCTCACATTCTCTCCTAAACAGTACCTCTGACTGCTACGGTTGGAGGTGGACCCTGGGCCAGATACGACCCTTGGCTGTCTTCTTGCCTGTGTTCTGAAACCAACTGGGAACCAGTGTGCCTGGATACTGGAGGCTGAGCAAACTGAAACATATTTTCTAGTGGTCTAAAGCATGATTCTGACATTGCTGTCTACACTGGTTTCTCCCTGTCTTCACACATGTGGTATTTTGGATATCAGCTTTGTGTTGTGTGATGAACAGGTGCTGGCAACTGTACTAGCACATTCGCAAAGCGAGGGCTGGGGTTTAGCCTACGCAACCCATTCATATCTGTGTGAGTCATGAAACTAAATTCTCAAGCAGTCTTAAAAATTATCCTTCTCATTTTAACCCTACATGTGTACTCATACACAGATTAATTTTCAATTTTTACAATAGGTTGTTTGATCAGAACAGAAGCATATAAGGTCAAAGCAAAGTTGCTCAGCATGCATCTCAAGTAAGATTGATGACAGTGCCTTTTCTGTATGCGCCACCACCTGCAAGATCCAGTTGCAGACTAGATCACTTGCATACTAGAGGCTGTACAAAGAAAGCACTAAATACGCATACATGTATAATACTGTTATTATCAGAGGAAATGTTTTTGCTACTACTGCCATAGGTAAAGTGAGCCTACTTGTAGCAATGAAGGGAAATTTTAAGATAAAATCTGACTTTGGAACAGGATTTTATAGCTATTTAATAAGTAATTAATGGAAAAGGATTTTGAGCTACTGTTTATTTATCCTATCATAATCGAATGGACTTTATAGCAATCTAAAGTATAGGTTTCTTTCTACCCACCTCTCACTCACATTTTTAAAGTCATACCGTCTTGCAATGGTGTCCTAGCTGTATGGGTTGAACTGTTGGTGCTAGTTTTCCAGAACTGACCTAGTATGGACTTGGCATGTCCCTTCTCTATTTTCTTCTGTGCTGTCTGAAATTGTATCACCAAAGAAACAGCAAGTTAGAGTGAAAGGAAATTGACAGAAAAGCAGTTCTTGTATTGTTGAGTTAAATACTTCATTTTCTTTCATTTCTCTCTCAAACTGTTCTCTCTCAAACTGTGTAAGTTCCCAAAGTAATCAGCCAGCTTTTCATACTGCTAAAAATTTCCTCTGTGACCCAGAATAAAGTTTTTTCTTTGGTTTTCTTTACTTTCCCACCTACATCACAAGGCAGTTGTGCTGATTAACTAATGTTTATTTAGAATTTAGAAGCTGTGGCAAACTATAAAGACTATGAATAAAATCAATTTTTAAAATGTAATAGTTATCAGTCATTTTAAATGGGTTTATTGCCTGTACTTTTAGCATGGAACTGAATACAAAGAACAACAGGGGATAACTTTATAAACAGTCACTCAGACTCATTTGTTGGCCAAGTTTTTCAAAGGCTTACACAAAAGGAGTATTTTGTGAATATCACGCTGCATTTCTGCATCATGCTTTATAGTATGTATCTCACTAACAGAAGAGTTTCAGGTCAGACCTTCCTTACACTGCCAATAAAGCTGGAAAAGTCAACTACTCCTTCTTGTGTACCTTTATGGAGAGAAATACTTTTAATTGTGCTGATAAACATTTGAGATTATCTAGAAAATCTGAGTTGAATCATGTAAAGTCAAAAGTACCAAGAAAACCACCTAAGTTAGATCTTCACAGCTGAACCTCTGTGACACTGCTCATGTAACTCACCCAAAAAACAGAATCTGAGAAACCTGAACAGATTGTACTTTGAAACACAGCAGTATAACCAGGTATTTAAGCCAGCAACTAAATCCACAAGGCTGTTAATGGGAGATTTATCCCAGCAATCTAAGCTAGGATCAGGGTATGAGAACAGTTTGGCCTTTTATACCAAGTGTTCTTCCTCTGGCAGTCTTGAATTTTGCAGACTCACAGTTTAAATGTAAAAAAGCAATCTTTTTTCCGTTTGATTATTACATTGACAAATTGTATCATGTAATCACAACAAAATGCCACATTATGTCAGTGTTGATACATATTATGTATTTCTTCAAAGTAAACTGTGGAAAATTATAAGTACACTTTGATTACCTTCCAAGCTTAGTATTGAGTGCACTGAAATCTCTACGTGTTTTTAGCAGTTTGGGTTTTTTAATTTTGTTGACATAGACTTGGAGTGATTACTTAGAAGACTTTTAGTTTATACATTTTACAAGATGAGAAGTGATAGCAAATGTAATATTCAAGTAGCACCTTCTTTGCTCTGCTTGCCTGGTAGAATCCTGTGGATAAGTAGCAAATACAGAGGTTTAAAAATTACAGTTCAGTATTTGTATTTCAGAGGCATTCCTTTCCAGGATCTGCTGTCTGCATGTTAAGTGCTTTGTCACCCTACAGAAAACTGCAACGGTACTCACTCTCACAAGAGCCAGTCTCACACTAAAATACTGACAGTGTTCATATTTCCAGAAGAGGGCAGTAGGCAAGCACGGCACAGGAAAATCCCTTCCCACTGGATTTTAGTCAGTATCAACCTTATAGCTCAATTTTGCTTACTAATCGTAGGGGAATTCATACAAATTGTCAGAGTAATTTAATGCATAATATCAAATTAATCCCATTTTACAGATACTATGCCAAGAAATTACTTTTTTGCCATTGTGTACTCATAGTTATGTAAGTTTAAACGTAAGTTTACGCCGCCTTGTATCTTTCACCTCTGTTCCAAGATGTGAAGTGCTTTGCTATCACAGTCGCAAATAAATATTCTGGGATACTGCCCCAGCACAGGAAATCCATGTAGGTGAAATGAAGCATTTTCTGAAGCAAAGAAGGCAAAAGATTGTCTAGCTAGAAATCAGCCTGGTGATTGCCCATGTGGTATTCTTCTCTGCCTGCACGTGCTACTGCAGTTCCTCCTGATCCACCTCCTGCAGCAGTCAGGACTAGCTTCAGTCATCCCCTTCACACTGCTCCAGCCCTAAACACCATGGCCTCACAAGATGGAGAGTCTCTGCACCACTGCCTTGTGAGGGATCTCGTTGTGACTTGCTGGATTTTATCCTCTGCCCACTCAGCCAGCATGAAACTTCTGCAGATGTGAGACTTTTGCACAAAGAAAAATTCTTCTCAGCAAAGTGGGATCTAAAGCTGCCTTTCCCACATGGACACTCACTTCAGGAAAAAAAGGTCTTTGTGAAGGAGTTTCACTCTTGCTATTTTTTTGGCTGTCATTTGCACCTACAAGAGGCAACCTTCATAACAAAATACCTGAGGATTTCTCATTGCTCTTATTTTCAAAATAGTTACATATTTGGGATTTTGTGTACTGGGAGAAAAGTTTGTTTCAAAGAAGTTATGTAGTGTGGATGCTTATAGTTCTAAATCATCTGTGAAACGTGTCTAGTTGAACATCATCTTTTCGCAAACAAGACTGTTTTCTTCTATACAGAAGTGAGCTGTTTCAGCAATGTTTAATCAGCCAGCACTGACCTGTCTTCTCAAATGCCACAAATTCATTTTCAATAAATGTTTAACTACTGATTTCTAAAGGGAGAGCCTACTTTTAATCTTAGAGTGATTTTACAGTCGCCACACAGCAGGGTTGCTGTAGGGCTGTGTATGTGTTTTAGGAGGTTAACGTTTTTTGTCTGTATTCCAAATGTCTTTTAACACTTGTGTTATGTCCTTTTTCATTCTGCTTCTGTCATCTTTCTGCATTGTCCTAAGATACGTGAAAATACTGACAAAGAGGAAAAAATTAAACTCATAGTATAACACTGGCTAAGACGGTGACCTTTTATCTTAACAAATGCATGTCTGAGAATTGATCAGAATAATCTCAGGATATACCTATACTGCAGTGTCGGGCGCCTACAGGGAAATTTAGCTAGATAGCATGGCTAGATAGCCAGTTGTCAGAGCAGGGAACTCACTGTGAGTTGCAGATTCTGCCCAAAAAGTTAGGTAAATATCAAGCAATTTACAGCATTAAGCTCTACGTTCTTACAACTTGTCTGCCCTTGACCATTAGATCTTAGTCAAGTTTAACGTCAAATCAACCTTATACACTATAGTGGAATCCCAGAAATTACTGATGTATGTTCATACTCTAAGGCCAGGGGTGTGGAAATCAGTTACTTTATAATGTATTGAGTTGCCTTGGCAGCAGAAGATTATTGACATCTGTATCTGCTAAAAATAACTATGTTACTTCCCTGCAGTGGAAAATGCACATCTGGATGGACCAGTACAAAACCAGTATCCTTTCAAATGATTGCTACTTCAGTTCACAGCTTGCTTGTTTCTACCCAGCTTCCACAGTAGGAGTGGTAGAGTAAAACTCTTGTCCCACTGACCTCATCAACTCCAAAAGGGCATGGGTTTCAGCTCAGAACTTGAGCAGAGTATACTTAGCCCTGTGAGTAAGATGAAAGAGGTTAGTTTTCCTCCGGCATGAATACCAAAACCTTAGGTGGTGACCGTTTTGAACTGATCTTTGGCTATTTTACACTGAAGTACAGCTCTTACTGCAGGTTGCTGATATATTTGTCAGGGTCTTCACGATTAAGGTAAATCATCCCAGATCAGCAGCTCTGGGATTTGTTATCATAACTCATATATTCCCAGGCTGTTCTAGCCTACTCGCTTCTACCTAGTTTAAGTGCAGTCATTCAAAATTTTATGGGATCTTTGCTGTTAATTGTTCTCAACTATTAAGAATGATTAGCTGCTATAGGTGGTTGCAAAGCATTGTTAACCCTTAAAGAAAGAGCTAATTTCAACATTGTGTAAACTTTCCAAAATCCACCTGCCACTCCAAGAACATGAAGGTCGTCTGGTTACCACTTGCCAAAGACTGAAATACCCCACTCAGAAGAGCATTACAGCTACTTATGTCTGGTATCTTCAGGACTGTCTGTAATTCTGGACTTGGCTAAATCAGGCCAAAGTTGTGTGTAGTTGCAGAAGACATTTATGCATACCTTTAAAGTATGTGATGCATAGATATGCCATGTCCTTTACATGAAGAAAGAACATATATATGTGAAGATGAGCACATTTTAAAAGATTTTTGCCCTGCATTTGGCGCCAGCTGGAACGATTTCAGTCTGCATTTGCAATTTTAGGATTTGACACTGTGCTTATCCAACTCATGGATACATTCTACTGAAAAGTAATCAAAATTTCTTGGATTTATCTCCTTGGATAATGCAAACATTATGAGTAGTACCCATGTACTCCCCAAATGATGGGTAGTACAACAAATCTGCACTGTATAGATCACCCATATCCAGATTTGTACTTGTCAAATTATTGTGTGAAAGAGTGTGTCTAGAGTCAGGTGTTGGGTGACCTTGGTTTCACTTACTAATGCCTAGATTTTTCTGATCAAACATGAGCAGCAAAACATACTGCTTGATTTTGCTGCACAATTGGGAAGGCTGGAGTAAAACCCAGTGAGATTCAGGAGGGAAGGGTCTGTGTTCTTAGGTGTGTTCTGCAGCAGTATTTGTATAAGGTGCATTAATTTCTAGCTTTTGGAGTGTGACTTGACCTACATGTTTCTATTGAAAAGGTTTGGAGAGTTTGTTATAAAAGTCTTGTTAGGTCCAGCTGCCAGGGGCTGTTCCTTTGGTGATTTTTTGTGGTGTTGGGTACGTTGGTGCACGTGTGGTCAGCATGGTCTCTTTAAAGAGAAGTAGTTAATACTTCACAGAATCGGTTACTAAATGTCTGTTTTTCTTGTACTGCTGAGTCAGGATGAGAGAGCTCCTGCGAGGCAGAATATTCTAACCTTGCTCTGTAGGTTGTGTGCAGTTCACCACAACCCACACGCCACAGTCAGAGTTTTGCAATGTAGTGGTGAAACGAAGCTGACTTCTGAAGTTTTGGGTGCGCTATCAGCAGCAGGAGCACTGATGTGAGACACCAAGAGCTACCAGGGCCCGTGGCCCGGTTCACTTCCCGTGCCATTCACATGCCAGATGCCCCCAGCACTGGCTCCCCCCCAGGGCACGGGAATGAGCTGCGCTTTGCGCTTTGGTAAAAACACACCAAGGGTACTTGCGAGGCTTCCCCGCCGCGGATATTTCGGGGGGCCCGGGGGAACGTGGGTCGGGCTCCCCCCCTCCTCCTCACCCCATCCCCAACTTCCTCCAGCCCGGGCACAGGCGGGGCCAGCAGGGCGGAGGCCACGCCCCCGCCCCCCGGCACGCCCCCGGGGCTAGTGGCGGCGGCGGCGGCGGCGGCGGTCCCACTCTGCCGGAGCCGCCACCATGACGGACCGTTCCGCCTTCGACACCAATGTCATCACCATGACCCGCTTCGTGATGGAGGAAGGCAGGCGGGCGAAAGGCACCGGGGAGTTCACACAGCTCCTCAACTCTCTCTGCACAGCCATCAAAGCCATCTCCACCGCCGTCCGCAAAGCGGGCATCGCCAACCTGTGAGTGCCGGCGTGTCGGCGGGAGGTGGCGCGCCGGTAGCATCCCGCATCCCTCCCCGCATCCCCGCGAGTGCAGAGGATCCTGCCGCCTCCGGGGTGGTGGGGATGGGGATGGTGGGGGTCATCCGACAGGCGTGCGAAGGGGGTTGCATCCGCCCACCCACTTGCATTGAGCTGTAACTAACTCGTTTAGCATCTTGGACTCTTGATTTACTCAAGTGAAATGGGTCCTGTGACTTTTTAATAATATAAGGCATGCAGTCTTTGACAGATGTCTGCTGCTAACAGACCTTCATGCAAACCTTCGGCAGGTTTTGTCGTTGACCAAACGAACAGACTAAAAGACAAAGTCTGTCAGCGTGTGGGTGATTTTTTTGCTCATTGTAGTCAGTAGCTTAATATCAAAGCGACATTTTATGCTATGAGGCATTTACTCAAATTCAGTGGTGGTTTTTGTTTTTTTTTTCATATTGCATCATAGCAACTTGAGTTTCTCTATGAAGGTTTGGTTGTCTTAGGTATTTAGAAAAAGCATTGGTTAGGAACAGTAGTGTCTGTAGTCAGCCAGTCAGAGGGGAGTTGCTCTGGAGATGCATCAGAGGGAAATTAGAGCTCTTGAAATGTTAAGTGACTGCAACTGGTCTTAGGTAACTAACCCCCCCTATGTATTTCACATATGATAAGCCTAATTGTATGCTGATCAGGGCTTTAGACATGGGTTGTTTCATTATTGAATGGAAAATGTAGTACAGAAAAAATGAATTTGCCTCTACAAACCGTGTAGTGGAAAATGTAAGTGAAAGGTATCTGGCAACACAAAGTAATATTTATTACAAAATGTATCAAAAAGCTGAAAAAAATGATGACTGAAGTTAGTAATATGGAAGTAATTGTAAGAGAGAATAAAAATCCTCCCTTTATGTATGTTTGAACTATTTTTCACTGTTTTGACTTCAGACTTTATACAACGGTGGTATTTTTTTAATCATTATGTGCTAGCCTTTTCATGTCCCTCCTACGTCTCTCAGTAAAGACCAGGATTTCCCATCTGTGACCAGATTTGTAACAGTCCCAAGTTCCCATTCTTTATGCATCCTGCGTGTGTGTTTGTTGCCAGCTACCACAGGTTCGATACCTGTGCTGATAGCCTTGCCCTGTGATCCCACACACTGGATTTACCTCTCCACCAGTGCTGGGGTAGCCAGCTTCAGGCTTGCGAGGTTCCCTGAGCAGTACATCTCCCACTGTGAGGCTGTGTTTTATAGCTTGTGGTGGAATTTTGCATGGCTGTTAGGGAATGTGAACAAGCAGGGATTGATGGGGCCCGGTTCTTTGGATTGTCCTCAGTTTCAGCTGTATTCGCAGTGTTGCTCAGCAGTGGAGGTGCAGAAAGCTGGGGAAGCCACAGTCCCTTCCCAGCTTCAGGCTCCATGCAGGACACCCTGCTGATCCCTCCCAGAAGTCCCCAACAGATGATGTGTGAGAGCTGTAGCTGATGGCTGTGTGGAGTTTTTGCTCTGAGGATGAGGATCTGTGCCTCCATTCACAAGCATAGTGTTCAAAGTACATGTTTTCTAAAAGCATTTTCACACTTGCAGAAAAATGCTCAAGCCACTGTAGCAGAGAAGCAGAGAATCATGCCAGGCATTTTTCTTTGTCTCATGCCGTAAGCTGAAGAAATGCAGTACATTCCTAAAGTAGTGTTCAATGTTATTACAAAACCCCTGAAATACCAGTATTCAGCCTTGTAACTGAAGTATGTAAGACTCATCTGAATGTGTGCAAAGCTGGCTCTTGTTTTTCTCTTCTAAGAGCTAAAATTCTGTTTTGTATGCTTTTGAAATCACCTATCGCAAGTTCTCCTGGTACTTCCTGATGCCAGATGGTTTGATTCTGATTAGCTCGCAGGATTTGTATTTCACATTTGTATTTCACAGTTTTGTTCTCCAGGAAATGTTTCTATGTAAAATCAAAACTGAAAACATTGAACCATAAAAATCTTGATTTATCTGTGAGCAAAGTGTTTCTACTGCAATTTGTACATCATATGGCTAACTAGGAGCAAATTACACACAGAAGTTATAGCGTAACTGGTGTTGTCACATTCATTGTTACTTTTTAGGTGTAAGTTTTCTAATGAAGTTTTAGTGTTTAGCATATGCAGCTATATCAGAGCCTAGGATTCAGGGACAGTATTTAGGTCTTAAAGTCAAGAGACTGTTAAATAACACAATTATTTTAATTCACCCTTCACAGCCGGAGTTTGTCATAGTTTACAGACTGTTGAAAGATTATTCCCTGTTTTGTGTTCCTCACAGTGTCTTCTAGATTTGCCGCCACAGCTAAGGTTAGCAGGTCTCAGCAGGGATCCACCACACATTAAATAAAAAACAGGCTTAGAGAACTGAGATATTATCCAAAAGTGCTGTTTGTTTTACAAGCATAAAGTTGCCAGAAACAGGGCACTTTGGAAGACGTAGTGTCCTGTTCTCACAAAATGCTCTCTCTTGCCATTGCTCTAGCTATGGAATTGCTGGGTCTACCAACGTGACAGGAGATCAAGTAAAGAAGATGGACATCCTTTCCAATGACCTGGTGATTAACATGCTCAAGTCATCCTTCAGTACGTGTGTTATTGTGTCAGAAGAAAACAAAGATGCTGTGATAGTGGAAACTGAAAAACGGGTTAGTAGCTTTAAAGGTTTAAAGCTTTAAGGTTTCTGTTATTTCTGCTCTCAAGATTGATGTTTGTTGTTTTAAATGTTTTTCTCTGTTGTTCCTCCCCACCTTTTTTTTCCCCCCACTTTTTCCTAATTGTGGAGGAAACATTTCTTGTTTGTCCCATCTGATCTCTGGAACTATGCTCTGAGTCAGTGAAGCCCTTTTGTAAAGTAGCTTTGTCAGCAGGACACTGAGGAGCTGTTCTGTACAGGTCAAATCTCAAGTTCTTTAATTCATGTAAATTCTCTTTGAAGCCTGTGAAAGACTTAACATCAATGAAACAAAAATAATTTTTAATTACTTATTATTTATTATAATTTCTATTCACAAGTCTGCATGCACTTGTTGAGTGATAATTCCTTTTTCCTGCCTAGTACTTTCGTGTGATATTGTAAAAATCTGAGTAAAAATTTAGTGAAAGCAAACAGCTAAAATGTGATTTGGAAAGTATAATAATGTTTGCTTTGTCAAAGCAGTTTTCTCTCTCCATGTTGAGAAATCTTCAAAATTGATTTTATAGGCATTGGATGAACAAAGGTTGTTGTAGATCTGAATATGATTTTAGATCCTCAAAAGTCACTGAGGGAGGCTCAGCATTAATGCTTTTCTAAATTAAATGTGAGCTAATATGGTGTTTTTATCAGAATTCCTACCCAGAATTCCCACCTCCAGAGCAGAGCTTTGCTGGACTTAAATAAGATTCTGGCACGCAGGGTAAAATCAAAGAAAGAGCAGAGAAACACTTAGTATTGTTAACACATGATTATTAAAATGACTTTGGATAAAATAAGGGGAAAACAAGCTATTTGAAAGGTACAGTTGATTCAGCTGTTTTCCTTGTGTTGGCAATTTCCTGTACCTACAGGAATTTTTAATACAATAAGAGGCAGGAGCCATTCTTTGTTTGCAGGGGGAACCCCTAAAAAAGCAGGATAGGACCACAGACTGGTTAAGGTAATTTCTGCCTACCTATTCATTCAGAGCACAGATAAAGTGAAATGTATAGTTTATAAATGTCACGTGTTAAAGGCCTTTTTAATGTCCCTGATTATTGTTCTATGTGAAAAAGGCTGATCTTCATTTGTCTTCTTCCTTGTAATTCAGAAAGCCATTTTGTTAGAGACAAGAAATTGTAGCCTAAATGGTAGCTATTACCAGACCTCTGATCAAAATAGTTTGGCATTAATTAGATAGATGAAGCTAAACTGATCATTAAAAAAAATATTATTTTTTTAATATTAAAAATTGTGTAGGAATACTTCGCCTTCCCTGTGTCATCATCTGTTACTTGCTTTGAAGATTTTGCAGCTTCTGCTGTGGGACAAATCGCACAGTTGTAATCAAGAATGAAATCTGGGCCAAATGATTTTTAACATTTTAATTCAGTTCCTTCATAATATATAAAAGCCTTTCAGTTTATATTGCTTAGAAAGTCTCTAGAAAATTTACTTACTGATGTACTTTTATTTAGGGGAAGTGGGTAAATACTGTCACTAATGTAGTTCTCTCTTTTGTGTTTTCTAGGGTAAATACATAGTCTGCATAGACCCTCTAGATGGCTCATCGAACATTGACTGTCTTGTTTCCATTGGGACCATCTTTGCCATCTATAGAAAGGTAAAATGCTTTCATGTGGGATAGGAAATTGTGTACCTTTTGATGAAATATAATTGCATGTGAAAACTTGAAATCTAATTAAACTTGCTCGTGAAAGAGACTCTCAAGACCAGCTTTAAGTTACATCTGCTGTTTTACAGACACTTGTATAAAACATTTGTGAGGGATTTGCATTAGTCTCTTAAAAAATGAGGTATCTGTATGTACATAGAAGCCTGGCTGATATTTAATTCCTGCCAAAGGAATTACCACTTACAAACAAATCAGGTGTTAGTGTTGAGACAAATGTCATCTGGTTGTCATCCACTTAAGGAATGCACTTTCAGGTTTTCTTGTTCTCTGTACTAATAGTCCTGTTAGCCTGAGGACAGGCTTCAAACACAAACCAGAGCTGAAACATGGCATGTGCATTTGAAGTGTCTAATTCACTCTGAAAGGCAGAAACCTTGTCTGAAGGAGCTTGAAATGCTGGACTTGGATGTCACAAGAGGAGGGGAAAAGTCAGATAAACCACACCCAACTGTCCATTTTAATCATCTTTTGTATGATGTCATACATCCCAAAGCAACTATTTTCAACTTCATTTTTGTGTGAAACAAAAGAAAACAAAAAAATCCCAAGTACTTTGATCAGCTGTGAACTCCATGAGTCATGTTTCATTGCTTGCTTTGCAACTGTGCCTCGGGGTTTTCCTTCCAACTGTGTTCATCATCACCTACAAGTCTATATTATCTCCTTAATCCTTTCCTGTTTCCTGCATTCCAACTAGGTTTATACATGAGCATTTCCAGATCAATTTGTTTGTCTTCTCTGTATGATTTGTATTAGTGCATCCAGTAGGAATCTCAGTTGTGGATTGTGGAAGCATTTGTGTTACTTTATGCATGGACATGGAGAAGACCCTCCCTACCCTGGACAGTCCAGTTATGTACCAGCTATAAAAATGAAGTAAAGTTGACTATGCTCCTTCTTATTCTAGGTGTCCCCTGATGAACCATCTGGGAAGGATGCTTTACAACCTGGGCGTAATCTTGTGGCAGCTGGTTATGCTGTCTATGGGAGTGCCACAATGCTGGTACTGGCCACTTCTGCTGGAGGTGTCAACTGTTTCATGCTGGATCCGGTGAGAATATCTATCATTTTTTTTTCCTTATTAGGAATAACAAGGTATTGTATATAAAAACTGTTCCCCCCCACAAAAAAAAAAAAACCAAAAAACAAAAGGGAACAAGGAAGCATTTTTCAAGCTAATGTAGAGAAACCAAGTAGACAATAACAGACCAGCAGTCATGTCAAGAGATTTTTGCATTCTGCCTGCCCGCTGCAGCGGTGCTATGTGTGATTCAACAATGGAAGACAGCCAAGTCAGTGAAGCAAATATACCGCATGTGCCAGATCATGTGATATTTAAAATGATCTGTTTTCTGCAATGCAGAATGCCCTTTAAGACTTATTTCAAAGAGTCACAGAATGGTCAGGATTGGAAAGGACCTCTGGAGATCATCTAGTCTGACCCCCTGCTAAAGCAGGTTCACCTAGAGCAGACTGCACAGGATCACATCCAGGTGCATTTTGACTGTCTCCAGAGAAGAAGACTCCACAACCCCTCTGGACAGCCTGTCCCAGTGCTCTGTCACCCTCAAAGTGAAGATTCTTTCCTCATATTCGGATGGAGCTTCCTGTGTTTGTGCCCATTTCCCCTTGTCCTGTTGCTGGGCACGACTGGAAAGAGCCTGGCCCTGTCTTCTTGGCATTCACCCTGAAGATATTTCCATGCATTAACAAGATCCCCTCTCAGTCTTCCCCAGCTCTTTCCCAGGCTGCACAGGCCCAGCTCTCTCGGCCTTCCCTCGTGAGGGAGATGCTCCAGCCCCCTCACCCCCTTGGCAGCCCCCCGCTGGCCCCTCTCCAGTCGCTCCCTGTCTCTCCTGAACTGGGGAGCCCAGCGCTGGGCACAGCACTCCAGGTGCGGCCTCAGCAGGGCAGAGCAGAGGGGCAGGACACCCCCTGCACCCGCTGGCCACGCTCCTCCTGATGCAGCCCGCGCTGGCAGCGGCCTTCTTGCCCACCAGGGCACACTGCTGGCCCACGGGCCACTCGGTGTCCTCCAGGCCTCCCAGGCCCTTCCCCGCAGAGCTGCCTGCCAGCAGGTCAGCCCCAGCCTGTGCTGGTGCGTGGGGTCGCTCCCCCCCGGCGCAGGACCCTACCCCTGCCTTTGCTGAGCTTCATGACGCCCCCCCTGCCCCACTGCCCAGCCTGCCCGGGCCCCGCCGAACGGCAGCGCAGCCCCTGGGGTATCAGCCGCCCTCCCAGCGCTGTACCACCAGCAAACTCGCTGCGGGCACGCTCTGCCCCTTCACCCAGGGCGCTGGGGGGTGGGCTGAGCAGGACGGGACCCGGTGCTGAGCCCCGGGGCACAGCGCTGGCTGCGGGCCCCCAGCTGGGCTGCGCCGCTGGTCACAGCCCTCTGGGCTCTGCCATCAGCCAGGTCTCAGCCCACCTCCCTGCCCACGCGCCCAGCCCACCCGGCCTGCGCTCACCTGGGGCGGCTGTGGGAGACAGGGTTGAAAGCCTTGCTGAGTCAAGGTAGTCAACATCCACCACTGTCCTCTCATCTACCCAGCCAGTCATTCCATCATAGAAAGCTATCAGGTTGGTCAGGCATGATTTCCCCTTGGCAAATCCATGTTAACTACTCCTGATAACCTTCTTTTCCTCCACATGCTTAGAGATGAGCTCCAGGATGAGCTGTTCCCTCACCTTCCAAGGGTGGGGGTGAAGCTGACTGGCCTGTAGTTGCCTGGGTCCTCCTTCTTGCTCCTTTTGAAGACTGGAGTGACATTGGCTCTCCTCCAGTCCTCAGGCATCTCTCCTGGCCTCCATGACCTTTCAAAGATGATGGAGAGTGGCTTAGTGATAACATCTGCCAGCTCCCTCAGCAATTGGGGGACATCCCATCGGGGCCCATGGATTTGTGTTTTCCTTAATGCTAGAACCATAGTAAGCCAGAGAAGCAGAAATATTTAACCTTCTTCTGTATTTTCAGATCCCACCATGATGTGTAAAACAGTAAGTAATGTGTGTGCATGCATTTGACATTCTAGCACACATTGACTGTATGAGTTTTAAAGTAAAAGTCATATTGATCATAGCAGAAAGTTTGCTTTAATGACCCTTTTTTTGTAATAAGTTAGTCAGGTGCTGCCACGTGCCGGTATTAATTTTTTAGAACCTACCAGTGGTCAGGCAGCAGGAAATAAAACTTGGTGCTCCCTGTTAACTAACAGCTTAGGTAGCTCCATGTATTTTTGTCTATATTTGGATAGCAGATTTGACTTTGAGCATGCTTGCATGTTATTTTGGTTATTTTTAGCACTTGGAAATGTATTTTAGTGAAAACTAAACACAGCAGCCCTCAGCCCTCAGCTACTCAGATTGGCTCTCTTCACTCCATGCTTCCAGTTAGCTCCAGCTAAGATCAACTGGAATTTATTAATATCTACATTTATTTGAAGTGTTTGTGCATTGCTTCAATTGGCACTCTCAGTTTCCAAACTCCTCAGAGCTGTACTTTTGTTGTAAGTCTAGAAAAAGAATGAAGTGCTAAATAGATTTACAGGCAACAGCATCTTTTGGCACAGAAAAGTGAGAGAGCTGGGAATGGTAGTATGAAGAAGCTTGCCTGACCCCAGGATTCATGGTCTGTCTGTGTTTTATGGATCAATGGAACATTTCACATCTGGACTGCAAATATGACTTTTCATAGGTACTGAATTATTAAAGAAAGTGGCAGCAGTAGTTAATTTTTCATACATCATGTGTATGTTTGGGGTTTGCCTTAGTTTATAAATAAATGAGCAATTAATGTTAACAAATTGTTTTTCTTTCATACTGTTAGGCAATTGGAGAATTCATTTTGGTGGATAGGGATGTGAAAATCAAAAAGAAGGGAAATATCTACAGTCTCAATGAAGGCTATGCTAAATACTTTGATCCTGCAGTCACAGAGTATCTCAAGAAGAAGAAGTTCCCTGAGGTAAACGATCCTGTTTCAGGAAACTTTCTGATGACAAACAACATTCATAATTTCCAACTTCATGATCAATCACTGTCTCATGCACTGTTCAAAGCTTGTTTACTGGGCATTTGGTAGTCCAACTAGAGAGAAGGTCTCATCTGGTAATCAACCTGTATGTGTCTGAGTAGATGGAGACCTGAGTGCGGATGGCAGTGGATCCTTGCTAGGTGGTAACACAAGCTGGGTCCTGGAGGGGCCTCTCACTTGAAAATTTAGTGTAGTCTCGCTTTGTGGTCATGCAGCTTCCTGATGTCAGGAGGCCTAAAGCTGTAAGGAGTGCCTGTAAAAATGATGTCTGTTCTCATGCCTTGCACCTGTCGTCACTGGAGTTATTATGTTGACAATGAAGTGTAAACATTTACTATTGTTAAGTGTTCATGCCCTTTCTTGACTTCCTGCAAAGACTGGTATTTTCATCTGGCATCTTGCCAGGCTTAAGGTGTTGTATATTTAGATATTAAGATGCACTCTCTGCAGTATAATAAGGAAATCATATCAGTAGTCAGCTATTAACTTTTTCTTACCCAAAAAGTTGTAGAAGCTGGCAAAAATGGGTAGAAGTAGGAAAGACTGCTTCTTTCGCTCCTTGATAATTTTTTCTGCTACAAAGAAAGAAACCCAACATCAATTCCTAGCACGTGATCTTTTTGCTACTAGAAATGCAGTATTTTCCAAGGGTTAGAGCACTGATGGAGTGCTGGGATGCATTTCCTGTTGGCACCATCACTCATCTATTCTGAAATCTTCTGACAGTCCTTTTCCTTGGATTTTCCCGATTAGAAAATTCAGAGGAAACGGAAATTTTCTCCAAAACTACTTGGAATATTTTCAATGAAGCACCATATGGAGGAATTAGATGGTGAGACCACTAAGAGAGGGAAGGGGGGGGAAATACATATATTAACCTGATGTGGTGGAAAGTTACATGTATTTAAATGTCTTTTTGTAGGATGGCAGTTCACCATATGGTGGGAGGTACATAGGATCTATGGTGGCTGATGTGCATCGCACGCTGGTGTATGGAGGAATTTTTCTGTATCCTGCTAACTCAAAAAGTCCCAAAGGAAAGGTAAACCTGAATAAGGCAAATTATATAAAATACTACATTATCTAGATATTTCACTATCACAGATCAGTGTTCTGATTGCAGAACGTGTTTTATAACTTGGTAGCTTGCACTTCTGGTGTGTTGGTATGGTCACCTTTGCACGCTGTCACAAGTGACAGCAACCTGTTGTCAGACACCTATTTTAGTGCTGCTGCTAGCCTACTTCAACTTTACTGACTTCTTTTTATCCCCAAACATATTCAGATTCTGGAATGTACCGGGGGATATGCTGTTCAAACAGGCTTCTCTGTACCATCTGAGGCCAAACCATGCTGGCCCCAACCAAGTGAAACATTACAAAGCAAACAACTTACAATACCCTGAGATTCCTATTACAAGCCAGTATGTAAGAAGCCTAATTCTAGTGCACCCCTTCTGAGGAGCTCTGCCAAAAAGAAAACCATCTGCACCTTGTAGTTGATAACACTGCCTCATCTGAAGGAGCTATGCTTGGCTGCCTGTGCCACAACAACAGTCAGTCAGGGAAGATCACACACTTACAGGCTGACAAGGGGACTGTTTATTCAGCAAAGACCTTTCATCTGTTTTGTAATTGTCTGTAAATTATTGCTTCAGGTTGCAGATAAGATGCAGTTATTCATTAGAAAAACCTAATGGCACACTCAGGGCCAGTGTTTTTCTTTCTTTTCACACAGGTCTACATGGTCTGCTGCCTTGTTGAAGGTTGTGTCTTACATATGAGTTTATCTCTGTGTAAAGAGCACAATGCAAATATGAGCTATGGAGAAAGCACTCAAACTGGACAAATCCAGCATTCACTGTGCTTTGTTTAAAAGAAAAATGCAGACAATTTCGTTCTTGGGTCAAAGTTTATATAAGATACAGAGTACTTGGAGCGTTGACTGTTTTTAAATCAAACACCAAATGTATTTACATTTCATGATTCCCAGCATTGCCTGGGCTGACCATTGCCATTTTGATTTTTGTCTTCTAGCTGAGACTGCTTTACGAATGCAATCCTATGGCTTTTATTATTGAGAAGGCCGGGGGAATAGCAACAACTGGTCATCAAGCAATACTAGATATAGTGCCTGAGGATATCCACCAAAGAGTGCCTATTGTCTTGGGATCTCATGATGATGTGAAGGAATACCTTGAGATAGTCAAGAAGCATTCAGCTAAGTAAAGAAGGCTTGCTGGAGTCATTGTGCAGACGGGAAGAAATGCCTTAGAGCTGAACCAAAGACCATACTGCAGTAGCGCAAGAGTGAACTGTCTGACTTCTGTAGCAAGAGAGCAAATGAGCTATGTTTTCATAAATTTTTTAAAAAATGAAATATTGTGCAATGAAAGGCTTTAAAAGAAGCATTAAAAGTAAATGCAAGGGAAAAACATGTTTGCGTTTCTATTTCTCAGTTGCGATTACACAAAAGCCACTGTGCTACAAGGAAACACTGTGTTGCATTCAGTAATTAAGGGAAGACTCAACTTTCTCAGATAAGCTACAGACTATTGCCAGAATATCTGACTGTGCTCTTCTAAAAATTTCAGGGGGAAGACTCAGCAGCCTTTTAAAGTGAGTGAACCTTCCTAGACCAGTCTCTGGTTCTTTGGTAATGAATATAAATGCTCATGTGGACACCTTCACATGCTGTTTTTAGGTCACAGAAGTTAGTCACCATACTTCAGTCTGGTCTTATTCTGACTGAGAATTAGCATTTGTGAAACATGTACATTAGGGTATGTTAATTCTGACACATATTGTTAACATTGCCAGTTGGCACTCTATCAGATCCAGTTACACAAGGATGGAAAACAACATTTTGGAGGTGGATATTGAATTGGATAGGGAGCATGTGTAGTCAGCTTGGTACCATTCTGCTGTGATGACCTGGCTGTCTTTGCCAGAAATTAACCTGCTTGACTGATGAAAAAAATGAACCTGTGTGTTGCTAGCAATACCCACCAGGTGTTCTTTGTGTTATTCTGGGAGTGTGCATTACCGTGGAAAAGAACTCTGCTGTGCAAGCAAAATTAAGTTGTGAAGAATTCCCACAAAGCATGCTGACAATTAATATGCTGATTCAGAGTATGCTGCTAGGAACATGACTTTAGTGCTTGGGAGCTAGATGGGTTGTCCACCTCTCTGGGTACAGTTTATGGCCCTGGCTCACAAGCTCTTTGCTTCAGTCCAAGTCTGCAAAGCTTTGACATTTCTCACTGCCCACCTACCTTCGCCACACTCAACCCAAGGGGCACATTGATGTTGCTGTTGGGTAGGCTGCCACTGAACGTTCGCCCAAGCCATGGTCTGGGAGCCCCTGTCTATGGGAGTAAACCTACCTCCCTGAGCGTTTTGCATCCATCAGTGCAGATAGCCTGTCTGAGCTGGGTTCTTGTAAAAATGGAAGAAAAGAGTGTGGGGGAACGTAGAGGCCATGGTGTGAAGGTATGCTCTGTGAGAGCTCACACACAAAATACCTGGGGGCCTTTGTTCTGCTGCAGGTTGTGTCTGGGCCATTTGGAGGTGTATTGGCAAACCTTGGGTGGGTGTATGTATGCATCTGTTCTCCAGAGTGACAGGGGACAAGGCATTTTGGGCAGGGACTGAATGGCCTGGTTTCTGCTGAAAATGCTGTTTCTGGTAAGGCTTTGTTAGTGAAGAAAGCACTTTCAGGGACCTGAGCCCTTAAAGGATTTGGACAGTCCTGGAAATCTCCACTGAGCTCTCCTGCTTGTGGGCTTGCTTTTCACACTGTGAGGGTTTCAGCCTTGCCCTGCAGGGACCTGGCTCCTCTGTACGCCAAACTGTGCTCTGGGAAACAAGCAGACCATGGCTTAAGTATTTTGCCTGATACGCGCCTGCAGAATCAGGCAGCTCATGATCAGTGACCATGAGGTATGCTTGCTAATTTCTGATTAACTCCGCTCTGGGAGAAGGCTCAGACCCACATCTCCCAGCGAGGTGCCCTTGTTGCCTGTCTGGGGATTAGACTGGAAGGAGAGGGGCTACTTCCCTGGCCATGGCTCTGTGCCATGATGTGGAGAGGAATTCATGTGACTGGACAGCCAGTGGGACAGCCATGTGCTGGGGAACTCCTGTGGCCCAGGCTTTTCTTCACAGGCTGCTCTTTCTTGTGCTAGAATCAATGCTGCTTCCTCTGCTTCTTCACATGGGCAGCTGACCACTGGGATATGGCTGTGCTCTTGCTTTTGTAACAGAGAAAAATATGCAATCCTTGCACCTGTTTTTCCATTCATTGTGATTTGGAAAGAAACAGCAAGTCTCTCTCAATTTTGATGAGGAGTGACTGGAGGTTCCTACCTTGCACACTGAAACACTTCCCAAAGGCATTGCATATTCCTGTCCTGAGCATTTCCTTACTTGCTGGCTCTGGCACATACCCCACAGCCCTTTAAAGGGCTCCAAGCTCACTGAATCATCTAGAGCAGACAGCACGCTAAGAAGGACTCTAAACCTCTTTGAGGTTCTGAATGCTGCTTCTAGAGGAAAGAGCATAACTGTTGTCATGTACAACTTTTTTTAGATCCTTAAGCTTTTAATTCAACCTGTGCCCAGAGCCATAGCTGGACACAATTTTTTGTTTCCTACACTGAGTAGAAGGTAGAAGCCCTTACAGCTTTTTTCTGGCTTTCCATGTATCAGTTTGAACTACAGTGCCTCACTAGTCTGTTGGCACAACTTGACCATCAGTATCCACAGCAACGATTTTTGTCTAGTTACAGTAATTCCTTGGCTGTATTGTGCCCTCCACCTCTTCAGGAATCCCTGGGTTGCATAGATCTATTTTTAAGACACTATATTGGCAGCAGATAAAGGTTATAGAATGAAAGGCAATACTGTCCATGTTTGCTAGGTCATTTCCAGTGTTTTGGTTTTGCCTGGAGGCTGACATTTTATAGTCAGCATTTTTCACATTGTGAGCTGGGGTTTTTTTTCTATATCTTTAATGCTTAAGCCTACGTTTGAGCAGCATCCCTATGTAGCCACCACTGGCGTGAACTATTCAGCAATCTCCCTCCACAGCCCCATTTCCAGAGCTCACCCTGTGCATCAACATGGGGTGGGAGAGTTGGTTTGTCACAACATCCACCTTCAGCCCCCATTGCAGTATTACCCACTGCCTTCCTCAGAGGCTGAACTGTGGCATTTGGTGAAAGGTCGCTGGCTCCAATTTCAGCCGGCACCATCCAAGTGACTAACATTTCAAATCAGTTAGAAAAGGTGTCACCTTTAAGGCACAGGACTAGCCTATATGCCAGTGGAAGCATGAATCACCTCTGAGAGCTCTTCTATAATCTCTATATTAGAGGGCAAATCTCCCGTGGAATTGTCAAATTGAAGTTTTCATTTTTTACCTTTTCTATGCTGTTCTAACCCATCTGTACTAAGCAGTTCTCAGGCTTATAAAGAATCATCACACATTTTTGAAACAATCTGATTCCCATCACCACCACCCTTAAATGGTAGTTATTTATATAGCTTAATCATTTGGTTTAATCATTCAGGTTTTTATCATTCATTGGGATCACAGCATTTATCAAAATAGGGTAAAGTTTCCATGCAACCCATTCTTGTGCCTTTATCCCAGTTTTATTCTTTTATTTCTCTTCTTGCTCCCCTGTTGGCTGCAATATTTCTGGAAAGCTTAGTTGTAGAGTCCATGTTCTTTACATATTAGTGTAAGTTAAGTTCTTATTGAAGGAGCGTTACTTGAGCAGCAGCTCAAAGCATTGTACTTTTTACATACTAAAAAGTATTTGGTACCTATAAAAAGCATTTTGGGATTTTTCAGGTAAAAAAGAAAAAATGAAAGAGGCAAATAATGGATTTATCAGCTTTGAGAATACCCTTTGAACCACTAACTCCAAAACAAACGTTCTGTTAGAAGATGATCTGAACTTTGTCTTTTTGACCAGTGTAAAAGGTCACTTAGAATCAACAGCAAAGAAGATCTGCATGTGATGTTTTGACAAATGTTAGAAGCTGTAGGCCAACTCCCCACCCCATTTCTTATTTGCTAATTTGATTGTGTATCCTGATGGTATTCGAGCGACACAGCAGAGAGATTTTGCATTAAAAACATTATAGTACTGGTCAGGGTGACAACTGCCATGATGATTAAATCATGCACAGAATGTAATGGCTGTACTTTAAGCCAGCAGATCTGTTTGCATGTATAACATGAAACCTGTCCCCTTCTTTTATTAATAGCACTGTGTGCTACCCCAGAGCTCCCTAAATATGTTATATTTTGGTTTTGTACAATGTCTGTTCAAAGAAAGAAAGTCTTCTAAACTGGCAAAAGTGCTCTGAAATATTTCCCCCCTGATGTGAATGGTATTGTATACTTTTAACCAGATCACAGTGGCAGAAAAAAGAAATCGTCAATATCACTTTCTTCTTCCACCATTGCCTTAAACGATGTAGTGCAAAATCTGCCTGTTGCTCCACGTGGGGAGCTCTGCTCACCAGTCCTTCTTCCTCCTTAGAATAAGACTTGAAAAACATCCCCAAACCTAAGCACATGGGATGCAAGCAGCACTGAACTCTGTCTTTCTACTTGCTGCTAGTGTTCAGGGCTGCCAGTCCTTAAGACCTTTGCTTGAGGCTGGTTTCAAAGTAGAAAACTGAAGCATTCAAATCCCTGTACAGCTCTCCAGGTAATGTATGGTTCATGGGTAAAGAGACACTTTCAGGAAAATCCAAATAAATGCTAAAGATTAAAAAAGGAATGGAAAAAATCAAAACTCTTTGTCTACTGCTGCAGTAGGCAAAAAATTATTTAAAAAAAATAAAGCTAGGTATATGTTTTGTTACTGAATTTTGTTTCTGTCTTCCTTGCATGATTTTAGTGCAGTAATTTGGTTAAGCAAATTATAACAGTGAAAGTCAATCAAACTTTTCTTCTTTAACCCCAGATTTTCTTGTTTTGCTTGTGGGCTTTCCAGATCTTGTGCTGAAAAATAAGAGATTGCTGCTAATAAGTAAAATGAAGAGTACAAGATACAATTTTTCTTACTGCTTTATCTGAGTGGGAAGATAGTGCTGCAATTCAAGTTTGTAATTCCAATATTCCAGACAGTATGTACCTAGTTCACTGACAATTCTGTTTACCTTCACATTATCATCAATGTGATCCAAGCATATTGCTTATAAGGAGTTACTGACAGTATAATTGCAAACTTGGACATACCTGTATTTATATGGTGCACTACAATACCAATGCCGAAGTAAAATTTCATTTTGTGAGTTATGACACAGGTATGCTTAAATCAGATAAGCTTCATTTGTAAATTATTGAAGATACAATTACTTTGTAACCAGTTAAGCCACAGATCACCAGTACTTCACATTCATGCAAGCCGTATAATATTACAAGTAGCCCAGACTAGGAATGAAGTAATTAAAATGGAATTGCAGTAGACCAACTAGCAACATAAAACATCTTTAAGAAACGCATGCATAGATGCACGCTGCATCTCTTGTTGATTCCCCTGGGATGTCATACACCTTAAAAGCCCGCTTCTGTGGAGAAGGCTGAAAGGGTGAGCAAGCAGGCATTAGGGTGATTTGGGAAGGGAACGTCACCATCCAGATTCACAGTGCACTGGGTGCCCTGCCGTGGGGCACTATGGCACACGTGGTTACTGGTGCCCTATGCCTACATTTCTGGTGACTTGCAAATTTTGCAGCTTGCCTTGTCTATGCTGATGGTATTCTAAGCAGCTACAGGAAAGCAGTTTCCAGCTAAGCAGACAGCGAGAGTTTTACCTTATAAGCAGTCTAATGCACAATTAGAATATGTTACTAGGTCTAATTTCATGTCACTAATTTCAGTGTGTGGGGAGAGCAGCAGAGCAGTGGGTTGCTCAGCTGTAGTCCTGTCTCAGGCTCCTTTCCTGCATCCCAGAGGAGCCGTGGAGCCAGCCTGGGGAGCGGTTATTCTGAGCACTCAATCACATGGTCTTAGAAACACCTTAATAAACCCTGACCAGCAACGCAGCCAAGAGCTTCACCTCAAAATAAAACAGCTACCCAGGATCTCAACACTGCAAAAAAGGGTCTCATCCAGCTGAGAAGATAGGAACTCTGGTACCCAGCAGAAATGACAGACAAAAGCCCCTTCGAAACAGATATGCTGACGCTCACTCGATTCGTTATGGAGAAGGGACGCCGCATTAAAGGAGCGACAGGGGAGCTGACACAGCTGCTCAACTCCATGCTGACTGCCATAAAGGCCATTTCCTCTGCAGTCAGAAAGGCAGGCCTTGCCCACATGTGAGTCCTACCTAGCGATACGGGGAGGAGGTAGAGAGGCAGCTGCTTGCACAGCAAGGCTGGGGAGAGGGATTCAGAAATACATTGGAAGCGTCTCTTTTAAGCTGAGTGACTGTAGACATGAGGTCAGAGCCTGGATTACCATGAGTGGGAAGTGGGAGATCTGTCTTTTTGGATCATTTTTATATTGGGTGAGAAATAGACATTTAAACTAACTGCCATTCTGTAATATTTTAGTCTAAAAATGTAACTTCAATGCACTGCTCACCTTGTTATCCCTTGTAAATGTTGATACTGATCTAGTTTTAAATCTGCTTTGAATTTGCAGAATATCACACCATGATATTTTTAATGCAGAATATCACACCATGATATTTTCTGCTAACATCCAAACCTGGTGCTGAGCTGTGCAAATCAGGGCTTGGCTTATCTTGGGAAGTTGATGTTCTGCCTGACTGCAGTGTAAGTAATGGTCTAAAGCAACAGCCCTGTAAGAAATGCTGCACGCTGCCACGCATGAGTGCATGTCCCCTTCCTTCCTCAAGTAGTATCAGGATTACAGGTGGGGAATCTGAAAATGCCCTATATGAAAAACAAATATAGCGATGTGGCATCTAGTGATTTAGCAAATGGAATGAAGAATTGCCTTAGTAAAGCCTGAACTGAACTGTTCCTCACAGGGCTAGGTGAAGGAGACATCAGTGAGATTCTTTTAATGGTGATCTATCTGAAGCAGTTCAGTGAGCTGGAATGTCCCAATAAAATTATGCATTTAAATAAATATACAGGTTCTGTTATGTATTGAAAGATATGTTTCTGTACATGCCTGTGAATCTACATATGCATACATGCATAAAAACCACAGGGAATATATTTATGTAAGACAGTATCTGTAATTTTTTCTAACCCCTGCCCCCTCCCTTCCATAACACCAAAATGTATGACACTCAGGGGTCTCTGTGCTTCTGTTGACTAGTTTGGTCAAAGTCCTCCATGATCTTTGCAAATCATGAATTCAATTTCTCAGTACTATCACCCTCATTTCACAGGTACGGACCATAATATGTAGAGAGGACATTGAGACATACTCGAAGGTAATAGCAGCATCAGGCTCCTATGCCCTAACTGCTAAACTGTGCTTTATCTCTGCACCTGCTTGGGTGAAGCTCAGCTGTTTTTCCTCCCTGACCCAGAGGAACAGTTGCTTTTATCTCATTTTCATCTTCAATATGCAACCTCTGAGGTATTTAATAAGTGGGAAGAATCACTGTTTGATAGATGAGAGGTAGAATAGCCACCTAGCCTACAGGACACACTGTGCTGGATGAAGCTTCACTTCAGAAAGAAAGCATCCGTTATGGTGAGGAGCAAATGTCTCCCTGTGTAAACAAAAGTTTCAGGTGATGAACCAGAAATATCTGAAGTATCCAAACACACAAATTAGTAACTTCCACCAGTCAAAGTACTGCAACTAACCATGAAATTTCAGAAATTCCTATGGCAAACCATCAATCATGGTGACTGGCTTGCATCCGTTTGCATATGTGGTTTGAGCTCTGATTTTTCTAGCCCCTTCAAACAGGAGACTGTGAAGTGTCTTTAATGTTAAAGACTCAGCATTAATGTTTAACAAATTTGCCATTCAAAAGTAAAGGATGACTTTTCCCAAGCCATAGACTTGAGCTGGGAATGTGCCTGAAAACACACTAACTGGAGAATGGGTGCTTAGCACTCCCTGAAAATCATGGTCCTTTCCAGTATCTCAAATTTGGCACTCCAAAATAAAGAGCCCCAACAGTTCAATACTTCTGAAAAGCTCAGGCAGCTTTGAGCTTTGAGTAAGACAAAAGACCTGCCCTGCTCCCAGCTAAAGCCTGCTGCTGACCAACATCCTAGGGATTAATTACTTGCCCCTTTCCTCTTCCTTCCTTTTTTTTTTTTTTCATAATGAATAAAAATGCTGTATCTACACCCTGTACAATTTTTTATACTTCTAAGAGGCCCTGACCATGCACAGAAGGTCTAAACAGTGCTTCCTCAACAGGGAATTGCAAAAATACATGTACTGCTATACACTAGATCATTACTGTGTTGCTAAAATCAGGTTAGAGGACAGAAGCATCATCCTAACTCAGCCAAGGATCACTAAATAAAACAGACCTTGATCTTTAGATACAGTTCAGCATGGGGAATCGTCTGAGGGTGTCTTTAAAGCTTCTGCTTTTGGGGTGGCTGGGCACTGAGTGGACATGGATTACAGGACCATCACGGATCTCTGAGCAGCCAGTGGCAGAAAATCATGCAAGTGCCAACTGCCCATTCTCTTCCCTCAAAGCTACTGCCAGACACTTTGTGGGATGACTAGGGAAGTCCGGCACACAGTGGCCAGGCTGTGGGCTCTGCTTCTGGCTTGGAGAACATCCAAGCAGGAGCAAAAGGACCGAGGCACAGCCCCAAAATGATGCCATTGCCTTTTCTTTTTCTCATGCACACTTTTGATTTCTAGCAGCAGCAACCATCTCCTAATGCACCTTAGCAATTCGATCTAAAGGTTAGAGGTGTAGGAAGATGAGAGGAAGGAGCCACCTTGATTTCTTTTTTCTCTAAAAGCCCATAACGTTGGCCTCCCTCAGGTTTCTTAATATTTTTACTTTCCTGTAGGTTTGGTATAGCTGGCACTGTAAACGTGACCGGTGACGAGGTGAAGAAGCTGGATGTATTATCCAACTCCCTGGTGATTAATATGCTCCAATCCTCCTACACCACCTGCGTCCTGGTCACCGAGGAGAACAAAGATGCCATCGTCACACCGAAAGACAAGCAGGTCTGTGCGGCTCCTGCCGCCAGGGGTTACGGGCTCAGGCAGCAGCAGATGGCACTCTCGTTTCAAGTATGAAACCTGGGGCTGGCCCCACAGCCAACCCTTCCCGGGGGAATTCAGAAAATTTGCACCATTACTGCATTGTTTTGATTAATAACTGTGGTGGATGACATGGTTTCAACAGCTAAAGAAGCTGTGGAGGGTGAAATTGCTATTAAAGTTTTTTTGTGAAGGGGGGAGAATAATTATTTTTGAGCTTGTTAATACACCCCAGATCCCAGGTGTAAAGTGTACTATTACATTCCCTTACCACCAGTGTAACGGTTTTGGATTACATTAATATTTAGGCAAGATAAAATGAGATGAGGGGCCAGCAGAACCGGGTTTTATGTTACATGCCCAGAGGAAACACCTGACTGCTTCATCTGGATTCCCCCAGGAGAGGATCCTGTTGCTTACACTGATATAACTTATCCTTTCCCCAAGATGTTTTCCCTCTGCTGCCTTACCCTCAAACCTCAAATCACAGGCAAAGCCTTTTGTTCATAACAAAATGTAAAAAAACAGAACACATTTGCTGGAGGAAGATACTCACTTCCAAAATGAGTCCTTAGCTTTCAAGAGATTTCTTGCATTGCTTGGCAGCAGAGGAGTGCTCCTTTCTACCATCCCATTTTGTGCTGTTCAAGCAGAAATGTGCCCTCTCCTATTTCTCCAGCAGGCCCTGCAGGGAGTGGGTGTCACTGTGCTCCAGGGCCAGATGGGTCAACAGTGCCGCCTTCTCTGACAGGCTGTGTGCACTTGGGGCACTAAACACAGTCATAAAAACATGGGTTTTGTCAAATAAAAGGAAATAATAGTGCAAGACTACATATAATTTAATGCTTCCCTTGCAACTCCTGTTTTAGGGTAAATACGTTGTGTGCTTTGATCCCCTTGATGGCTCATCCAATATAGACTGCTTGGCACCAATAGGAACAATATTTGCTATCTACAAAAAGGTAAGAGAATGAATGAAGCATGCATAGCATGATTCACTTGGTAAAAGCAAAATGTCTTGGGCATATCAATTTGCTTAGTTTCTTTCCTAGGTCTTTTAAGTGTCTTTGGGATCAACAGAGCCTTAGAAAGGGTAGAAGAGGTAACACTTGAGATTCATGTGTGCTAAAATGCTGCCTGAATTCCCAGGAAGGGGACACTCAGTCCCATGAAATTGTTAGGAGGCAGCACTTCCCTCCTCCAGACTCACAAGCACTTAAATAAAACCCCGTCAGCACCAGGCAGGTGGGTAGCTGCTTCAGTGATGTCCTTACTCTCTGCAGGAGAGCTGAGGGGTGTCTCAGCGCCTACGACTCACTCACTGTGTTTGTCTACCCAGATGGTGGCTGGGGAGGGCTGATGGTCACTGCCCAGATCGTATCATGGTTAGCAGTGTGGTGGCCTCCCAGCACAAGTTGCTTGGCCTACAATGGATGGGAGTTTATAAGCAGACTATCAATGGGGGCCACCGGAGGCTTGAAGGAACCAGTCACCTACAGCTGCTGGTGCATTGCCTGCATGTCTGCTCCCATGGGGCTGCACAGAATAGCAACTGCACAGCCAATTAACAAACATTAATAGTTAAGAGTCATGCCAAGTCTTGTGATTTGATTGCTAATCTCCCAGCAGCTGGTGTTTTCCCTAAAGCCTGAGCTCACAGTCATATGACTATGGGAGACCCTCAGCCATTACTGTTGTGAAGTAACATTTACAGGACTTGTGACTGCAAAGAAGTCTTTGTAGACTCAGATGCTACACTTCAAACATGAAGATACATTTTTAAAGCTCTCTTTCATCTTCTAACTCTTAATTTTCCACTGGTTATTCCTCTTTTTTTTACATTTCTGGTAGGCAATGCACTAATCATCACTGTTGAGAAGATGCATCTACTAGTAAACCGAATAGTTCAAGCACATGGCACAAGCCAAATGCTGGTATATAGCTGTCCACGCTGTCAACAGTTAGTACAAACCCCCATCACAGGTGCAGCCCAGACCAACAACACTGAGATGATGCCTGGGTATGGCTTCTGGAAAGAGCAGCCCAGGGACTTCCTCCAGTACTGTCTACCACCTTGCTTTTTGCAGGGAAGAGGACTTAGCTGTATGGATGCAACCAATGCCATGTGCCCTTATGGTAAGCAAAGGGGCCCCCATTCTCTTCACTTACCTGTCTAAAGATAGTCTAGAAGACATTTGCAGCAGGCAATAGCTGAATTGTCCACTGTCGCTAAAGCTGGTAAGCACCATCCTACAAATACTAAACATTAGCTTTCTCTTTCTAAAAATATCAAATTACTCTGCATAACTACAAGGGCAAATGCTCAGTGTGATTAATATAACTTAGCAGGTTGAAATACAAATTAGATTTCTCTACCGTCTTTAACTCGCCTGTTAATATATGTAAAGACTACAGACTCACAGTCTTCTCTAGGGTTCTGTTTCAGAACAGAACAGAATTACCAAAGAACTCATGTCACTCCCAAATACTCGAGTTTTCAATTAATTTTCTGAACCTTCCATAGTTGTTGTTTTTGTTGTTAACATATTTGTTGTAAACATTGTTTCTAAGTTCTGGTTTTCATGTGGGTGGATACCCTTCAGCGCTTCACAAGAAGAAAATTACATTGCTTTGTACAAATGCTTCATATCGAAATGAAAACCCTGCTGCTAGGATGAAGCACAGTTCATAAATTACATAAACAACTTACCATTTTTCCCTGGAAAATTAGAAACAATGTTGAATTTACAGACTTTCACTTCCGTAATTCTTTCTATTAAAATGCTGATTCCAAAATACATGTTAATTAATGCACCTTCCTCTCAGACAAGACAATTTCATAGCCACGCTATTAACTTTAAACACTATTAACTTCAAAGTCTTTGAAATAATTAAATAATAATGTGCTTTATGGATTGTTACTGAAGGGTAGCGTAAAAGGAATAAAAGTGACATGTTTATCCCAGTGGATGAGAACCACTTAAGAAAGAAAACACAATTTAAGGTTCATGAACATCATTTTTTAAAAGCTAGAACTGTAATTTCAAAGGATGATCCTTAGCACCTGTCTGATATTCAGTGTCTTCCAATTCTCAGATGATTGCATGGCTGATTTTCTCACTGTGTTACCACCTTAGCTTCATTTCCAAAGGCATACCCTCCACTACTGAAATATTTGCCTCACTTTAGCAGAAAAATGTAATCAGCACTTTTCTACAAAGGCTAGACTTGGCCAATACATCTCAAACTTGAAAATGGTTCTCTGGCTGCTCCCAGTCCAGAGCCATTGCCATGGTGGCAAGTAACATTGCCTCTTGCCAGAAATGCACTGCATCAGTTTCTTGGAGAAAACCACCAGGAAGTTAAGTGCCGTCTTAGGGTTTTATGTAATTTTCCACCTGGCTTTTACTGTCTGAAGCATGGGTGGTATTGTTAAAAAGACCAAAAACATTCAGAAAAGTGGGGCTGAAAGAGAAGCCTCGCTGAATCAGCTGAAGCCAGAGCAAGGGATATGGCCCTGGCAGTCACTGCTGCTGAGGGGCTCTCAGCTCATGGAGTATCGGGATGTGGTCACAGTAAGTATTTTTTGCTTGGATTCTTCCCAATTTTTCATCCCACTGAGCTGAATCTACAACTTTCAGTTCATGCTGCACATATATGGTATGAAACTGCTGCTTTGTTTCATTCTGGTTTTAATTTGTAACTTTGCCCCGTGCTTCAGATGTATTTTATTCCTCCCTCTTCACTGTCATGAGGACAATGTCCTTCCCTCCATGTGGTTTCTCACAGAGAAGGTGTAAGAATTCAGGGCAAATGCAAAGGGTACTCACCAAACACATGATGCAAACGGAGACCTGGAAGCCAAGTCCTTCCAGAGCTACTCCCACTACTAGAAATCCCTCATGTGATGTTAGGCAAATCATGCATGCAAAAATTTTCAGACTCAGGTATCACCTGATGGTACCCCTGTAGCCACACTCGCAGGCCTTGTTTCATCTGCTTCATACCAACAACAAGCCAAAGTGACGGTGTCAACACTTGGCAGAGCTTCTCTGCAGTCCCCTTGACTGTTTCAGTGCTTTGCATAAAGAGCTCTAAAAAAATTTCACCATCACCATCTCACAGTCAAAATATAATAGAAAAGAAATCCATCTATGCACCAGAAAGAAGTGAAAACATTCAGCAGCTACCAGACTCTACTGACCAGCTTAATTCCCTGGTTTGTTTCACAATACATGGTACTTGGCAGGACAAAGCTCCTGCAGTCCCAACAATGAAGTATCAGCTGATCTGTAGCTTTTTTACATTCTGTCTGACAAGCTCTGCAAAATGTTTGTCTGAGACAGCTTTCTTCCTTCCTTTTGGAAGCTGGCTCTTGGAAACACAGTGTGAATGAAGAATGAAAACCAAGGGTATTCTGCCCGGCTGTCCATCTCCTGAGGAAGAAGTTCCTCTGGTTTTTTTCAGAATAATCAATAAATGTGTGATTTCTCAACCATATAAACATAGAAAATGTATTCAAGAGAGAGGACTGAAAAGCTCATCTCAGAAAAATGTATTTTGAATCAATATCATATGTAAACAGCAACTATGTATGCTGTTTATACACCATGTTCTATAAAACAAACCTCTTTACTGTATTTATACAAAATTAATTTTTATTCAATGAGGAAAGCATACAAAGAGCTAGGAGAACCATAATATGCTTGCAACTAGTTGTGTAAATGTATGTTTAATTCTGCATTTAATGTTGCAAACAGTCTACTGTAGACAACCATTGTTTTTGATGTTGAGATATATGTGCCATGGGCATATATTTTTGAAAGAGAAGATGCTGTGTAGGGTGTAATAGTTGGTTCTGTAAAAGATTGTTTAGCAAAGCACTAGCCACTACTAGTCAGTATTCAAAAATATACAAACAAGTGTTTTAACTAGTTTTCCTTCATTATGTGCATTATAACCTCTCTGAATAAGCAGCTTGGCACAGAATAATTCCAAGGGACTGCATACAAGATGTATTTGCACATGGTATATTTCAGGTCCCATGAAGAGCTGGCTGGCAAGTGGAATTTTTTTCTACAAAAGAAATAAAAAAAAGAAATGGCAAAATAATGATAAAAAAAAACTTGATCAAAATACAGCTAAGAACCGTAAGCTAAAGTAACAAAGTAAGAAAATCTTTCAGCTGAAAATGAAAATACTTTACTGTAGAGCTACTGTCTTCATATGCCAAGAAATACGTAGTTTTGGTGTCCTACATCTCACTTTTCCTCTAGAAGCTGGCATACAATAATTAACAGGACCCCCAGGTTACCCTTAGCTTTCTGCCCTGCTAGGACCCTGATGGGCACCCTGAGACCTCCTTGCCATGGGGCACACCAGAGAACTTCTCTGTTAAGGAGAGATGTTTTCCTTTGGAAAATATCTTTGGAATCCATTCATGAATTTTTAAGGAATTAAGTGGATAGTCACCAAATATTTCATTTCCTACACAAAACAGTATCCACTGATCTTTCCTTTTTTATCCAGGTATTTAGGGCTAGACCTGCTGTTTCTATTTAGCTGCTACTCAATCTAATCAAACCCATGCAATCACTGAGAAATTGTCTGAGTCTGGAACAATAAAATGCTAAACCAGGGCCTGAAGTAAGGATCTAAGGGGGTTCTCTTTTAATTCCTCATGAACCACCATCAAAATATCCACAGAAGACCTACCACAACAGACCAGCTTTTAAAGAAACATTAAAATCAAGCATTCCCTGACCATGTTGTAGTCCCAGGAGGTGAAGACTCAAGCCAGCCTTCCCAAGTGCTCTTGGCTGTTCTCCTTTCTTACTCTACCAAACTCTTGTATGCCATGGCTGAGGCACACCCCTAAAGCTGGCTGGAAATACTTGCACCAGGTCTGCTTGGGGTCTTGTTGTTCAGTGGTAACCAAAGTGCTAAATCAAAGTATAAGTGTTGGAAATTGATTAAAAGCCTGAAGTACGTTGCCAGGTGAATGTTCTAGGGAGAGTTATACCTGCACACACATACACATTACATATGCAAATGCAGTTGTTATTTTATGTATAGTATGAACATTTACATCACCTCAGCTGCCCATTGCTTCACCAGCAGAGGCCAATGCACAATCCTGGTTCTATCATGTTGCACAATCTACCTTTTTATTCTGCATTACTGGAAGCAATTTTTCTGTAATGTTAATTACTGCATTCGCCTCACAGTTATTCCCTCTGAAAGGTGTCAGTGTGATAGCTTATGTTTACATTTACAGAAAATTAGTATCTCTGTTCTGTCTCAGATTTCTGATGTTCTTGAATAGACTGGCCTGTAACGCTAAGGTATCAGCTTTGTTGCAGGTATTGATTGCATGACATAGATAAAATAACGAATGCTCAACATTCTGTTCCAGCCTGTGCATGTACTTGTACCAGACTTGCTGTGACCCAGTGGGGAAAATCTCTCTTTCGGTTGTTTCAAAGGCCTGCATAGACTCAAAAAGGAAATCTGCCCCATGTTATTATTGAAGTGTTGTTTTATTGTTTCTCGTAAGCATTTAACCTTCAGTCCAGTGGTAATTTTTCCTCAGGAAACAGATGATGAGCCCTCTGAAAAAGATGCTTTGCAGCCTGGACGCAAGATTGTTGCTGCAGGCTATGCCCTGTATGGCAGTGCTACGCTGGTCGCCCTCTCGACAGGGCAAGGAGTGGACTGCTTCATGCTCGATCCGGTACAGTCATGGTGTTAATCACATTGCCACTATCTTTTAGAGCTTTCCATGCTTGGGTTTACTAATTTTTGTTACTCCCTGACTGTAACCTAGGCAATCTATGCAATTCTTTTTTTCACCCATGTCCTGGAGCATCCCACTTCCACCTTACAAATATTTAATAACACATGGTTATGTTCGATGCCATACCTCTGTTTGTTTGTTTCTTCTACTCAGTGAAAGAGAGTTTAAGTCAAACAGCATTCGAAACCCTGTTCATTCAAACCAAACTGCTGGTTTGCAGAAACACTTAAGAAAATTTACTCTGAACAGTGTCTTTGCCTCCACTTACAGGACTCCTTTTTCTGTCTGTAGAAGAACCTCAGCATGTTCAGTGTTATATAGTCTGGGACAAGGACCATTTTTTGATACAGTTCATGCAAAGCGAGTGATGTCAGGTTTCCTGAGTGCAATTTAGTTTTATAGCTAAGTCCTTTAAGCTGCGTACCCAACAATTTGCAAAAGCACAACCATACCCATAGAATTGGAGGACATGTGCCCCCCCCCCCCCAGTGCCCAGCCCAGGAGCCCATCAGGTGTTACTGGAGGCATGCAGAAAGGAAACTGCTCATTAGAGAAACCAGCACTAGATGTGGGCAATAACATGGGGCGGGGGTGGGGTTGGATAAAAAGGTGTAATATTATCAGAATTCCTTTTAACCTTTATAAATGGGCCCATTCTAAGTGGGAAAAACTGGGAGAGTAACTGCTCTGGTTAAAGACAGCAGAAAAGAAGGTGATAATTGCACTCAAACTGCAGACAGCAACACCTGGGAGCAGCTGACCACATTCACTTAAGATATCTAGACAAGGCAGGCAAAAAGAGTTCAAAAATCAGAAGGCAGTGTAATTTCTTAATTTGTAACCTTATGATACGTGGACAGAGATTCACAATCCATCTGCTTTCAGGGCTGACTGATGTTCTTTTGATACAGTTGAATTGCTTTTTATAGTACCAATGTGACAAGTTCTTATTAACTTAACACAGGTTCTGTGCATTCTGCTCTTTTTGAAATACTGTGAAGCTATACACAAGTCTAGCACTGAAAGGACCAAGCTGTGCTAGCGTTTCTGCCATCTCTAGTGTGACAACAGTAACAGAAAGTCAACAAAATTTTTCTACTGCTTGTTAATATGCTGCTCTATCCTGTTCTTCCATAGGGTCTTGGTGAATTTATTTTGGTGGACAGAGATGTTAAAATCAAGAAGAAAGGGAAGACATACAGTCTCAATGAAGGTTATGCGAAGTATTTTGATGCTGCAATGACAGATTATTTACAAAAGAAGAAATTCCCTGAGGTAAGAAAATATTAGCACTGTATTCTTGCACTGTGCACTGGCAAGCACTGCATTCCATGCAGTCCTGGCTGATGGGAAAGGATTTGAAGTCCTGGATGAGTTCAGCCCACCATAACCCTTTTGTGCCATCAGATCCATTTTGGGTATGTATCTGCTGTGTTTTTTTCTGGTGCCCCAACATCTTTTATAACTTAGACTTAGGTAAGTAAATTCATAGCTTGTTCGTCACTGTGTGGAGGAAAATGTGCTGTACATGAAGAACCATTTTTTTAAAAAGCCTCTGAAACCATGCCAGCGAAGTGTGGATGTACCCTTGTTTTCTAGCTTATCTGAATATGCAGTTCAGTCATATGCACAGACGGGCATTTGGGGCTAAATTCCACAACACTGCCCAGAAGGTGCTTACAGGGATCTGGGTGACACCTTCTCCTTCCTGTACGTGCTTGGATCTGAGAAATGCATTTATCACTCTTGCACTGTCTGCTTGCATCATGTGGAGCATGAACCTATCCACAGATTGAAAATAAAAAAAGGTGTGAGGCACAATTTCACTGTATTCTGTTGTTAAGAGGATTATATTGTGTCCCTCAAAGGGGTAAAGCTGAGAACATCCCATGTCTGATGAACTTCCTTGTGGGGACATACAGCTCTGTATGGCCTCTAGTCAGTGCTAGGAGGATGCAACACAAACTCTCCATGTGGAAAGCTGGAAGGTCTCTAGAAAGTGTGGCTATATGACCAGTAAGTCACTACAAAATATGGTGATGTGGAACAGCTCAGGACTGAATTTTGCCAGGAAGCTGGTTTTAATGCTCTTTTTTTAAAAAAAACAAAACAAAACAAAACCAAAACCCATAGGATTATTTTTTACGCTATTATTTGCCAAGAATACTTATACAGGGCTCATGTAAAAATTGATGTATCCAGCAGAATACTTCAGGGTGCTGTACAAGGGAAAAGTAATGAATAAGAATTTAAACCATAGTCCTGTGAGAAGCTCCTTCTCAGCTGAAAATCTGAATTTACTACATTCGATATAGCTGCAATGCAACCTCATCTTAAAACCTCTTTTCCATATTACCCAGATTGTAGCTACAGAGGGTGTCACATCACAGCATTTAAAATATATTCATTTTGAATATTTGAGGCTATTTCGAAACTTCAAAGCCTGCTTTCAGTCCAGCTGTGAGAGAAGCAGGAGCCCCAACACAACTTTCATACTTCCTTAAAACTAAGCCAGCTGGGAAAGAGGAGATCTGTGCTTTTCATGATGTTCACGTTATGCTGAGCTATGTATTCTGTATAATGCACTAACACTGGATTTATTAATTTGTGTTTTTGCAAACCACCCAAGTGTTGTTTAAAGTGAAACTCTTCAATAAATCATCAACCCCAGACAACCATAAAAAGACTGAAAAGATTTCAAATTCAGTGGAAAGACCGGACAGAGATATTTCACCATGGGCTTAGTGAGGACAGCTCCTTCAGGTGATTCACTGAATCCTTATGTTAGGACATACAGGAAAAACCTCATTTGCAAACACTATTTTATCTCAAATCTGTGCTTCATTTGAGGAAAATCTATTGAAAATGTGCTGCTGTGCTAATGCAACAGAAGTTGGCAGAAGGTGTTTCTGTTATTTTAAAGCAAGCAGCACAGTAGTGCATGGATTATTTGGGGCAGGGGAAGCCTCCTCAGGGGTGCTCAACAAGCACATTGCTCTGCTTCTCTGAGACATAGGGTTGTCTGCGTGAGAAGGGTCAAGGCGCCAGTGTCATGGCTACAAAGCAGAGGGAACGGCCCTGCCCACCTGAAAGCTTGTTATGAACCTGAGTTTTGGAAACAGCATAACTCAGTTCCTTGATTTAAAAAGGACATTATATTTGCATTGTGGGAGGACAAGAGAGAGAAGGTGTTGCTACCTTTCTGTAGCATGAAACCTGCTTCCTGGCATCATCTGTAAGCCTTACCAAATACAGCTACATTGGTGGATGCTCCTGCCTTCTGTGCAGCACCCAGGTGGAGCATTACACCGCTTTGGTCTTTGTCTTCCTTTCTTCAGCATGTACAAGGGCAGTGGGGGGTATCTGCTGGATACCCCCTGCCTCTGACTTGAGGAGGAACTGATGTGTAGGTCATGGGGGATCCCTTCTTACTCAGGCAGATCATTCTCACTCTATGGCCTTCTGGCCGCTAGAAGCCAAGAGACTAGGCATTAATTTCAGGTACTCATCACGTTCTTATCCCTTTTGTTCCTTTGATCCTACTTCTGTTTCCTCCTTCCTGTGGTTCTTGGTCAACATGTTGTTCAGATGACTCTAATATTGCCACAAAAAACCTGGGAAGTTAAAAATACAACAGGCAAACGAAGTAGGAAGTTGTCCACAACATGTCCTGTGTTCTGTATTACTGTCATTGGTGACCAAACATTACAATCAATGTTTATGTGGAGAGGAGAGACTTTCCCTTACTATCTAACAACAGCATCCCTGATCAGGCAGTTTGAACTACAAAGCCATGTTGACTGTCAAAGTTTCTTGTGGACCACCATTCACCTAAGGTATCAATACTGAATTAAAAGCACTGGAAAAGTGCTGCTGTTGTGCAGGCCAGCTGTAAATCTCCTACCATTGTCATGTAGATCTTAGTAGGAAATATTTGTCTAGACACATCTCTTCTGGAATGAGAGTCCAGAGTAAAGATAATTTTTTGTTAAGCATCACAAAATCTCCTGCTGCTTAGCCAGCTTGAAGAGCAAGCTGCTGTTTGTAAGGCTGCCTGTAACACATGTTTGTGCCAGCCTGCACCGTATAATGGGCACTTGATAGGCCAGAAACTGTTTCTGCACAAGTATCACTCTTAACTCCTTCCCAAAGTGTATTCTTCCACCAGTAATGCTTGCAGGGCCCTTGCCTCAAGCTGGCACTGATTCACTGATGGTAGAACTCAGATGCTGTGGGCATCGTTGTCCTTTGCTATTTCACCCATTTTTATCTTTGCTTCCTATAGCCACAATAGAAGTTGAGAGTCTTGTCACAGCTTGTTGGTTGAGAGCCATGCAATGGAGACTCCCTGGTTAAGGATTTGTCTTCGCAATGCCATCAAAAACTTGCCATCAACAGCACATTTCAGCATGAAGCATTCTTCTGGAGCCAGCCCAGGTGTGCCCCAGTGATATAAAAAAGCTAATAAAAACACCGTGATTTTGTCACCATAACTGTATGTGGAGCAAGGGATGCAGGGTGCTGCTGTAGTCTGTAGGAAAGAGTTTTTTCCCCCTGCTCTCCTGGTCGCTGTAGTTATGCCAGAAATACACAGTCTTAACTCTGCTGTGGAGGAACATAGCCTTTAGAAATCAGTACAATACGGAAGTGAGAAAGTGACTTACATCACATTGTGAAGAAAAAAATCACAGGACCTACCTGTTATGAGCTATTTTTGTTCCTCTGGGTTAAGCGAAAAATAAGCAGGCAGAAGGGTGGAAGTAAGAGCAATCACAAGTTTACTAAAACACCATGGATGCTGACCAAGGAAACATCAAGGTTCTCCAATTCTTTCATTAGTATCAGCTGAAGCAGTATGGAGTGCTCACTGGGCAAACACACAGTTTGGCATTACTCAGAACCCAGGATGAATCTCCCTAACATTCATGTTCTGTTATTTTGTTTGAGAAGAAAGCCTTGGCAATATGCCAGCATGCGTGCAACACCTATTAACTTTCTCACCTGTAATAAAAACGTCTGGGTGACTGAACTGGAGAAACAAGAAGTAACATTTCTAGTAACTAGAAGGATTATTAATTCCTCCCATGCAGGTAGCTGTAAGCTAAGGCAAGTGAAAATTTTGTTTCACTCTGTCCTTCAAGTGATAACTGTACCAGAATGGAGGAAATCCTCTTCTGTATTTTTCTTAGCACAGCCTCAGCAGGTTTCTAGCAGGTGAATTTCTGTCAGGGTAAGAAGCAACTAAAATTGTCAGTGGCATCTCATCAGCTTCACCTAACACTGTCCATGCACACATATATTGTGTAAATGACCTGCACACGAATAGGAAATCCAGCATACCCTAAATGTATCTGGTTATTTGTACAAAGGTGGCTCAGCTGTGTGGATCACCACCAGTAAATTTCATACATGTGGGTTGCAGACTTTTTATTTGATAATGTCATGGAAGCAGTCCTTAGCAGTCTGCTTCAGGGCCTGTTTATCATCAATACACTATGACTTTTCTTAATGTTTAACAAACTTCCCTTAAGACTTGCTTCATCACCTTCTGAAACCTTAAAAAAAGAGCTCTTCCTTTGACTGGATTTTTAAATGTAATTTTAAACCATAACCATATAATCATGCAATTTCCATAATTGCAGGCTTGCATTGGTGTCTCTCCAACACCTCTTAAGGTGTTTTTTTCTGACCTCAGATTTTTACAGTTGCAAAGTCACAAGTACAAACAGTTGTGGGATGGAGAAGCTACCATATGAAGTCTAAACATGTAATTATTTGAGGGTAAGCCATGGGAAATAAGGGGTCAAATACTTAAAACATATTTTCGGTTGTGCCTGGAAGTAACAGGGCCATGTTTAAACAAACTAAATATAAAAACTCCAGGCTGTGCCTTACCCATCATGTCTACCATACTTTACATTGTTTTCCTCTGAATTTTCAGTTCTAATGTGTACAAGAAGAAAGAACAATGGAAAACAGCATAAGTGCAGTTGAACAAGGGTTATCACCTAGGATGGAACAGTTCTCTGTTCCAGTTTTACTACCAGCTGTATCAAATATCCAAGTCTTATATTTAGTGGATTAGGAGTCAACTTCTTAGTGTTGTGTGGCATGATATTGTGCAATTTTATGAGAATCTCTTCCCATAAAAGAGAATCAATATCAAGACTTCACAGTTGCATTGAACAGTTTGAAAAAATTATTTCAAAATAGAATTATGTTTTTCTCTATCTGTTTTTTCCTCCCACTTGTGGATTCTTTTTTTCCCAAATAACATCATAATTTTGCTGGGAAGGGTGACTAACTTGTGATGTCTGGAGGTCTTGGGGGTGGCATTGCTGAACAAGTTATTTATGTATTTCTCTGGATCTACTATCAGCACAAGGTGAGCTTTGTAGAAAGCACTAAGATCATTTATTAGAAAACTGACCCAGACAGAAAAATCTGCAGAGGTCTTTTCAACTTTTAACATTGCAATACACAAATATATGTATGTGTATTAAATGTGCATGAAGTCCCAGTCTCTAGTAATTTTCTGGGGAGGCGCAAATTCTTCCTCTGCTTCATTGAAGACAGAGTGAGAGGTATCAAAAGACCAACAGACTTCTTGGCATAGTAGCTTTTGAAAAGCTTTCCTTCAGTTTACATTTGTATTGTGTATCTGCCCTTCATAAAAGTATGGTGATGCATCACTTTTCTCAGGTGGAGCTTATTTGGTGTACATAACTTCTATTTGTGCAAGATACCTTTGCTTGTCTTCTACCTTTCCTACCTTACCATTTTTATGACCAGTAAATCTGAGACTGGTATGAATACTTCCCTGTCTGCTCTCGCTAAAATGACCTGCCCTTCAGCAACATCAGTTTCTAAGATGAAAGCAAGGAAAACAATATTCATGAATAAATTCCCATCTCCCAAACTAAGCTGCAGAATGAATGCTAAGACCAATCTCACACCTTGACAAATAAGCTAGAAGGAAAAAGCTGAAGTCCTCTGGGAACCATCTGGACGTGTATTGAAAAGTAACATCCCTCCTCATGCTTAGGAACCAGTGAAGGATCAGCAATCAAATGGGTACCTTGTTCTGATAATGCCAAGAAATTTTCAGCCACTGTTAGCAGCCATTGCTTTTCCACACTCTAGGGGTTGATACCAAATTGTGCACTCAAATTATGGGCACCCTGGTTTCCATACTGTGAATGCAGCTCTTGAAAGTGCTTATTTTAGAATTAAATATACAATCACTACATCTTACAAAATGCTTCAGGCTGGTTTAGTGTCCATAAGCAAGCATTGATTTAAGCAGCTTTGATTCCTGTTTCATAACAAAACTACACTGTGCCATGCTACTAGCTGTCTAGCCTGGTAGATATAATGCTTCACTCTGTTTTCCAGGATGGCAGTTCCCCATACGGCGCCAGGTACGTGGGCTCTATGGTAGCTGATGTTCACCGTACGTTGATGTATGGGGGGATCTTCATGTATCCTGCTAATCAGAAGAGTCCTAAAGGAAAGGTAAATCACTTGACTTACTCTCTGGTGAACTTAGTCAACCTGATACCTCTGGTTTTCCCAGAGCGTAAAGGAACAGTTTAGATACATAAACAGATAATAATTTTCCACCCCTGGAGAAAATTATTAATGGATATGATGGTCAGCAATCAAATTTAGGCAATTGCCAATTCAGGCCAGAAGTCTTCCAGTGTACTTTTATATTACAGACTACTCAAATGCTTTTCACTGCAACCAAAGGGCTTTATTCATTTTCCTGAAGAGAAACATTTCAGTACCATAGAAACCTGTTGAGACACCTATGCACCGCTGGCAGTTAGCAGTTACATCACAGGCCTAAGGAAGACCTGTGCACTTCATACTGGCAGCTAGAGTCCAGGTGGGATATGCTGAACTCGAGACAGGGTTTTGGCCAATGTTAGACAGCTGAGTTTGCCTACCTAGTATTTCCAAAGGATGTTAAACCTACTATCACCAGACCTGCAAATACGAGCTTCTACTAACTGATCTGAAAACTTCACCAGTGGAAGGTGCTTCACGTGTGCTAAGATGAGTATTCTTGGAAAAGATGATTATTCTTGGAAAAGATGATTTCCCATTTGGACATCTGTACAAAACACACTGACTGACTGAAGTGCAATGCAATCCAGTGACTCCCTGAATCTGCTGGGTCATGGATGATAGTCAACCTCAACTTTTCTCCTGCAGCATCAAATATCCTTTTGTTCTGAAATCTGAGTTAAATTATTGTTGAAAGATGAGAAACAGGACAAAAGAACAAATGTATGAAGTACCTGTAACATTTTACAAAAGTCAAGATTTTCAAATGACTTAGCCTACATTGACTATTGGATTGATCTGGCTTGGACTCCCGTAGTAGAGAAAGTAATGAAAGAAGCAAAACTGTACTATCATTGTAAACAAAAATTTTCTTCTTGCCTTCTCAGACTTCAGGTGTGTACAGCTCTTTTTATATAAACCTCTTCTTGCTGGAGAGGTAATGCCTTTGTGGTAGGTGCTGTGACCATCATCCTCCTGAAAGACAGTCCATGCACTTAGAGAGCTGATAGAAACCAAATGTCACTGGAATTGATCCAAAGGCTTTAGAGTAAATGCAAATGACATGCATGTAGGCCCTATCATCTAGAGCTCCTTCTTTCAGTTAAAAGAAGAGTGAGAACAAAATGCTCAATAAGCAGTGCAGAACCAGCCAATAAATAGATCTTTTCAAATCAGGTATGTTAAATAATATTTTTTATGAATGTAAGATTTATAGTTCTCTGTTAGGTGAAAAAAGTTAAACCTATCTGAAGACAGAGCCCATTTGAAGACCCCTAAGTGTGACTGCACTACACCCTGAAGGAAAACTGCTTTTCTTAAGCCACGTAGTCACAGTTAAGCAACACAAACTCCACAGTGGTACAACAAAGGTTGGGCATGCACCAACGAGAGCAAAAAAGGCTATTGGTCTTGTGTTGCCTGTCACATGGAGTCCTTGTACCAGAAGTAGCACTTCAGTGGCGTTTAAAGATAAGAATGAAGGTAATATGCACTATTTAAATTTGTGATATAACATGGTTTTATTACAAACAGCTTGACAAAGGAATGATGGCTAGTAAAATCCTGAGTCCAACCCATTTCTTTGTCTCTACATACGGTTGCACTCTGTCACACTTCCTTTTCCCCAGAAAATATTCCCTCTTTTGCATATACGAAAAGCCCTTCAAACATAATAGCTACTAATGTTGTTGTGCACGATCATTTCATAGACCATCAAAGATTCAACTAAACCTACAGAAATCATGTCTGTTAAAAAAATAACCATCTATACCCTTTTAAACACAGAAACTTTTGGCTGATGTCCCAAATTGTTTGCATTCCACCAGAACACAGGCACACCAGACGTAACATTTTTAAACATGTGAACAGATACCAGGGTCTAAACCAAAAGTGCCTCTGTACCAAAAGGGAAACATTGCTTTTAATAATTACTGCAGTTACTTCTGAAAACATAGCCACTATCTAGATGAGTTCAGGCCGCTAGTATCTATTCACATTTTGAAGAGCAGCAATCAAATCCTGAAATTTGAAACTGGGCGCATCAAGTTTCAAACTCCAAAATACCCTGACCAAACACAATGTGATTACCCCAAGCTTTCAGGTAACATGTAAAGCCTGTACATGAGCAGAGATTTTGGCTTTTCTTTCCCAGTACTGTTAACTTAGCTGGCTTAGATGTTTTCCTGGTATCTGTGGGCCTAGCAGCTGCTTTTGACTTTTTTGACAAAATACAGCTTCACTGGTGCTGCACATCAGTATGTCAGCTTGGAAACAATGGTGGTGACGCTTGGATGCAGGGTCAGTACACTTTTCCTTGAAATAGAAGGTGTTAAGGGAGGTGAGAACAGGAAAGAGAAGAAGGAGGAGCTGCTGAGAGACATCACTTGGTGTTGGTACAGAATTTTCCAAAATCACAAAAAGTTCTGGCAAGTCCTTTGGTGTAATTTCCCCCAAAGGCAGTCATGTGTTCTCTTTCTTTCTAGCTCCGACTCCTCTACGAGTGCAACCCAATGGCCTTCATCATTGAGCAGGCAGGTGGGATGGCAACTACAGGGACTGAGGCAGTGCTGGATGTGAAACCTGAGAGTATTCACCAAAGAGTCCCTCTGATCCTCGGTTCTCCAGATGACGTGCAAGAATACCTCGCTTGTGTACAGAAACACAAGAGCAGCTAAAGTCCTCATCAGACTTTGCTCATCCGTCTTCAGTCTACAGGAAAAGCCATACGTATCAAGATGGTGGATTCCAGCACTTAGCACCCATCTCTCAGTGAAAATGCCACTTTGTGAGAACAGGAAAAATAGTGAGAATGGCTGATGAGAAAAACCAAAAATTTCATTTCTCTTTGCAGACAAACGTAAAAATCCTCTAACTCTGATTTATGCAGTGCAAATGTAGAGACAGACACCTGATTATTAAACAGAAGTGACTTACTTTATATAATATTAACAAAAGGAAGTGGGCTGTATCAGTACACCCATTTGATCTGAAGCTTTACACCTGACATTAGATGATTGGCATTGTTTGGGGCAGGATTTTCACATCAACATTCGCAATGCCATTACCTGGATTTTCTGTCAGAGTTTTTGTTGCAGGTGCTTTTTATCTTGACAGCCCTGAGAAGAACAAAAGTCTCGAGCTGTCTGAAACAGTTCTAAGCTCCAAATTATATATGTCTTGGGTAACTAATAAAGATGAAAAGGCTACAAAATTTCCAGTTATTTCAGTTCTCTTCAGAAGAGGAAAATGCCCCGTGTTATTTACAGACAGGTAACCTTCAACGGCACAAATTACAATAAACCATTGCTATGGGTGTGACACTCAAATCGTGCCTGTCCCCTGTTTTTCCATTGTCCTCTGCAACAGAAGATGAGCTATTGCCACCAAGCCACCGTCACACCTCCATTTGCTTTTATTTTGAAAGGTTCTCATTTCAGATTGAAGTTTGCCATTTTATGCACATCATACTGGCGTTCCTAATCACCTCCAGCACATCTGTCCTGTTGATGCCCTAGTGCCATGTCTCAGGCTTGACACCATCTAAGGAGATCAGGAATCGCAAAAATTATTAATGAAACTAAATGTGTGATTATGTTAGGTGATAGAGGTGTGAAAATTGGGCTTTAGGTTACTTTAAGTATTAGACATCCTGATGCCTCTATAGCCCTCCTGCCTTATTTCACAGATGTCCCTTTTGGTGACCATCTTGTTGTAAGCAACTTGTGCCCCATCTGCTCGTTTTCACCCCCACTCTACACCCCCAGCCAAGGCTATATTAAGAACACTCTTAAGAATTATATTAGGACATAGATAGGAGTTCAACATACTGCTGCCAAGAAACTCCAGTGGTTATTTTTGAACTTAAAGCTACGTTCTGTTCTTCATAAAGAAGAAGCAGGCTAAATAAAGGCAGACAGAAAAGTATACAGGACAGGTATTTACCCTCAGGTGTTGTTATCCCAGGGGGTCAGGATGTGATTTCAGTACTACTTCAGGTATCAAAGCACTCCTTCTGCAGGTCTTTGTCTGGCACTCTTTAAAACTTAACAGTGGCAACTGTCTAGAATCAGCAAGTACAGTGTGTACTTGTTTATTCCGTTCCTCCTCATGTGCTTCCTCAGTCTCTGCTATCAACAGCAAAACACAAGCAACACTTAAATCCTGGAGAATGAGGAAGAAGCAGAAAAAACTACAAGGGCTTAGGCAGTAGACAACTTTATACTGCAGAACGCAATTGTGCGCTCTGACTATGAAAGCTAATAAATCAAGTTTTCCTGCAAACAAAATATGCACATTGTGTATATGTACGCATCTATATGTGTTTATACATATATTTTATACATATATAGTCATTCTCTCTATCTCCCCAGCAAACTCCATGTAAAAACACAAATAGTTGTTGATGTCACCAATTTATTAAGAAACTCTATTGCATTTTTTAAATCTGAAACCTGAAACCAAGCACAGTTCAAGGCTAGTCTAGCTAACAATACCGGTACTGCTTTAGAAGAAAGATAACCTGATCCTGTTTCCAAGGGGCCGAAAGAGATGACAAAGGACAGAGCAAGAACATGGATTTGGTACTCTCCTATATAAACGCAGGGCCTCTAAAAATTACTACTTTTGGGGGAAATGCTGAAACAAGTTTGTATTGCAGTGGGTATGCACACTCTAGTGACCAGGATCTGTGTTCCTGTGTTGGCAGTCTGCACACTGCAACGTGTCAGTCATTCAGTGCCCTAGTGCCAGCAGAACAGTGCCTAAGTTGCCTTCATTTAAGTATGATTTCGCAGCAAAAACTGCATATAATCCCAGGTGCTACCCTTCCCATATATATATGTGGGGTTTTTTTCCCTGAGTTTGCACCTGAAGCACCTGTTAGTGGAGGAGCTAGTGCTGGGTCACTGATCTGAGAAACAACTGCTGTTTGGGTGGCTGCTGATACCTAAATAGTAACATCCACATTCTGTGGGCTGCCGGGTGGCTGGTATCTACAAAGAGATCAATATCTCCACTGTATAAACAGCCCATGCAAACCCCAAAGGGAGATTAGGAAACCAGCAACTTTCTCCAGTGTGAACTCTGGATTTTCTTCACCAGAGTCCCCTTTTGACCTACTACACCTACACTGCTGTCTAAGCACTTGCTTATATGTTCTTTGCTATATCTAGCACAACCCTGCAATCCGACTGCTCTACAGAGTCCTTCTTAAACCTCAGGATAAGTTTGCAGTTTCCCTTTCCAGTGCAATACCAGTTCAAACTGTTTCTCCAGAGCTCTCTGACACAAACCGCAGGGTGTCTGTGGTGGTGGCTCACCACCCACACAGCCCTGGCGATACTGGGCCACAACTTCCCTTCATGGTCAGGGTGCCTGAAGGCATGCAGACAGCGGAGAAAACAAGATGTAGCATTTTTTATTTTTATTTGAAAATCCAGATCTTGTATTTAGTGGTTGGAATGGTGAGAAAGGGGACACACCTTGAGCTGCCATCAACACTACTGGGAGGAGCAGGAAAGCTGGCATGGGCCAGTGCTCATGACGAAGGCACTCTGACTCCGCTTCTGCATTCAGAAGGTGGTGACACCTGGTGTTATTCCTCGGACAGATACTCACATGATACAAAATGGAAAATACATGGAAACATCGAGTACATGAAGCAACAGACCCGCATTTAAGTATTAGTTCACAGATGTGCCTTTCTATCAGTATTTAATGGTTTCCTGGCATAAACAAATGCCAGCTTGACTTCCTATTACTTTTGGAAGAGGATGCGGAAAGGAAAATATACTAGTTGTACTGTGCCCAGTATGTAACAAACACGACTGTTCTGAAGGCACTGGTTTCTGATTTGTTGCCAAATCTAATTCCTATTTCCAGTTTCAGGACACCTTTGCACCTATTTCATAAGTAAAATAAAAGCAAACTACCTAAACCTAGCGGTATCCAGTAACACAAGCAAACAGAGAAATTCCACCAGTCTCTAATAAATAAGCAGTTGTTCACAAATTACTTTGACTGGAAATTTAGTCTTGAACAGCCAGGCGTAGAGAGTTGGCCTTGTGACTGCAATCATGAGACAGGGATCAGAGAACAGGTCGGGGCTGGCAGGCATCCCACCAGCCTCATGGCACCCAGCCTGCCTGCGCTGCTGCCCTGCCCACCCTCTGCAGCTGGAGCTCGCCTTGCCCTGAGACAGCAAGACAACCAGAGCAGAGATGCTGTGTGAAATGTTGGATCAATTGTGACTTTAAGCATTTGTATCAGGAGCCCATACTTCATTCAGCTTTCCACAAAACATACACACAGGGATTTTAGTTGGTTTTTTAATAGAGCCAACTGATATTTCTGGAAAAACCAGGTAAGACTTTTCTTCATTTATAAAATGGAAGCTAATTACAGACAGAGAACAAGAAAGAGCTCTTAGTTTACCCAGATTATACTACCCAGTTAGGCTCACTGTGAGAAAAGGGTGGTTGGTACCTATGGAACAGAAGAGAGGGATTAACAGGAGCAAAGGTGATAAATTCATTAACTCCTGCAAGACTGCAAAGATGAAATTACCTATTTTCCAGAGATATCCAAGGCCCAAACATGGTTAAAGCACAGAACAGAATGAACACAGAGACACAGGATCTCCACACAGTTACCCAGAGGAACAGAACCCCAGAAGTTTTGAGAAGAGAGTCACCATCATTCAGACTTCATGCTATCGTGGACAATACTCACAAACTCCATGCACTGCTACTGAAAACACTTTCAAGTTTTGTTCCTAGCTTTCTGCAAATACAGATGTGGTTTCAGGAAACAGAAAAATAAAAACCTTAAGCCATGCATGTGATGTAATTCCACTGAACTGATTTTAATACTTCCTGGAGATAGGCGACAGATATGCTTTCCCACTGAGCTCTGCCCTGGGGGAGTTGCTCTCACCTGATGCAATGATTTACATCAAGGTTTTTTCCAGGACACCGTTCACCAGGAGTCAAGCAGGTTTCTGGTAGCAGCTTTTGCTGCTACGACCGATGAAGGGAATTTGTGAGCCAGCTTGCAGCGGGTGTTGGCTAGGTCAGCTATGTACTCACACACCAATAAACAGAGATTGGCCTAAGCATTCTTGTCAGCTGCTAGGCAGGTGACCCAGTGAGTATTTTATCACTTTTGAAGAGACACCTCCACGGACATCTCAACACAGCTGCTCAGTCACCCCATCAGCTGGGCTAGGGCTGAATGTGTGAGGCCAACCTAATCCCAGCCCGGGGCAGGACTGTTCCAGATGTCTCATCAATTCAGCATTATGCTCAAATGCACTGTCAGCACATGCCCGGGAAAGCAAGAAGTCAACTTCTCCCCTCACCCTGCCGCTGCAGCACTGGCCTCACGATCACGTGCTGTGAGAAACCTAACTGCGAGACACCAGTGCGCCGGGTGCGTACTTACCGAGTGACACGCTATCTGTGTTCCACCCTTTTGATTGCCTGGTTTCCTGTTTTGTTCCCGCACGGACAATTTTCTCCCTCTTTTAACAACTCAGCATGATTTCTTATTCCAGCACAGGAAGATAAAAAGGAGACTGCTCAAATGAAAAGCAAGCAGGGAGGATACATGGAAGGGTCATGCAGCAAATGTAGACCTGAAATTTAAACTCAGTAAAAGAGCAGAACAGCGGTGTTTACCTTTTTAGCTCTGCCGAAGCTACAACGAGAGAAAACAAAGCCAGAGGAGGAGGCTAGCCTTCTCTCAGAGGCACACACACAGCTGCTAATCAGCTGCACAGCCTCTGGCAGGCAGCCTCACCGCTTTCGCCCTTTTTCCTCTTCCACTCCTCAGTTCTGTGTCAGTTTAGATTAAAAACTTGGTGAGGAGGGAGGTTCCCCGGCTTTTGGATTTACAGAGTGCCAAACAAAATGGGACGATAAAGTTCGTTGAAATGTCTGGAAATACTGCAACTGAAATAACACTTCATAACAATTCCTGATGGGTTTCCTGTGACCACAAGTTTGCTTCTGAAATGCTCTATTATAACATGAGAGGAACGTGATCAAAACTTGTAACAGCACTGTATCAGAAAACAGGTCCCTTCCAATTCTTCCTGTGACTAGCAAGCAACTAATATCAAAACAGCAGCAGTATTTATCCTTAACCTTTGCATAAAGCCTTGTAAATTATATATAAACACCAGCAGAAGTTTATTTCAACTACAGGAGAGTATTATCATAAATCTTCAAGAGTGAATGCAATTTCACATCAGCGCTGATGTTTTCAGTATATATTACCTATTTCAAAAATACCCTGCCGACAGCCAGTGTTTCATATGCTTGAATAAGGAAAGCAAACTGCAATACCAGCAAACGTAGCTAAGCAGAAGGAATGTTAAGAGGGCTATTGAGATGAACTTGCATTCACAATTCTCGCATTGCTGTGGTGTTATGGTAAAAAGACTGTGGTATGTGCTTGGCCATACACATATCTAGCAAAACTGGGCATTTGCAGACACAGCAATGAACTGTTCAGCATTTTGTTGGCAGCCCTATATAATTTTTTTCTGTGACTTGTTAACCAGCCTCATAAAATGGTATATTACAGAGATGCATTTAGAGATGTACTTCCTTTGCAAGTGGGGAAAAACCACCTGTGACTTGGCAGCTCTAAAGCCACCTTTATTTCATTTCACTTTTGGCTTTTAAACAAAAGCAAGGGTGTTCCAAGACATGTGCTACAGCCTCAAGGAGTTCTCAACATCTCGCTTCAGCATCAGCTTCCCAGACACCCTAAACCAGTTTGAGTGTCTAACAGCCCAGCATTTATTTTAAACAGTTTTATGTCACTGCATGCATGCTGTGCAGGAAACCATTGCTAGTAATTAAAAAAAACCAACCACCTAATCATTAAAACCAGAACTCTGAGTATTTCCATGCCAGTTCCAGAGACTGATTTTCCCTAGCAGACACATAAAATAATAGCTGTAACAGCTTCAGAAGGCCCTTGGTGGCACCCCAGGAGAGCACACCTAAACCAGGCTTGGCCTGGGGGAAGGATTAACATAGACAAAGAACTGTGAAACAAAGTTAATTCCAGATGAATGTCCAAAGCGATCATTTGTCACTAAGTATGGATAACCCTTACCAGGCTGGAAAATCATCTTTCCCTTGTTCAGCTCTCAGCCCAACCACAATCTTTCCCTGTAAGCACTCAAAAAGCCAGCCTTACCAGGAACCCTCCTCTGAAGGGGGCTGAGAAAACGAATAGCTCGCTCTCTGACTCTGCTCTGACCACTTCTTCCCAAACCAGGACTGCAGAAGGTAAGGTAATAGGCATCAGAACTGCGGCACCACACCTGACAACACATGCTACTTCTAAAACACATGTTTCCCAGCATTACTTTATTCGGAAAGGCTGTCAGGTTTCATGTAGAAGTAGGTTTTGAATCTCCTGGAAGTGGTGAGAAATGTAAGTGAACAAAACAAGGAAAAAGCATTTTAAAAAGAACACAGTATGTCTTTTATAAATGCCTGTCTTCATGATTTCTTTGCCCCTTTACTCACAAAGGTTGGTGGTAGCTCTTCAACAGATGCTAGCATGATGGAAACAAAAACTGCTGCAGAAATCAAATTTTTACACCACTGGAAAATCAATCTTCAAGCAACTTAGCACAAAAAAAGAAATAAAGCAGTCAAGTCCTCTGAGCACAAGCAAAGGTGGCTTCTTCTGAGGCCCCTAATATATCTAAACTATCAACCCATGGATCAGGTGTCCACCATGTAGCTAACCCTCCTCCTTCCCAAAGTGAAGTTTCAGGTGGGGTTCCTTGTATGTTTTCAGATGAGCCTTACTGAATGTCATCTAGGTTTGGTTTTGTGAATTAAACCTTTGCAAATGAAATTTTGTGTCTTAATTATACCACTTCCTCCAATTGCTTTAGGTGCCCCTGCACTTACCTGGAATTTCACTAATGATTTGATAAAGCCCTGATTACAGAATGAGAGAAAGTCCCCATTAGTGACTTAATCTTAAACAATTCTATTCTTTCTTCAGAACAGTATAACTAAGTCTTAGCATTTCCTGCTATGACTTCCCAACAAAAAGAATGAAGGGTATTGGCACAGGCTGCAATTAAAAAGAGGCTCTCACTTAAGTGCAAAGAGAGCTAGAGATCAGAAGCACCAGCTCACATTATCACAGCCATCAGGGTATGCTCAATTCCTTGGTTCATAGCCAGCAACTGCAGTTAATTTCCAATATGTAAAACCTGATTGATTGGTATTGAGAGATACATGGCAGGATTTTTTTGTTTCATTAAGGAGATTAATTAAAGAACAAATACTGCATAACTGATGTTCAGAAACTAGAGTGCCCTTATGTAGATCACCAGTTAATCAATTCACTATAGTAAAACTTCATTGATACAACTTACCGTGTTTGGCTTGCCTGTTAGGTTTCAACAGTGAGATGACAAACATTTTGTCAATATAGTCCTTAAAAATATTTTGAAAATTACTTTCCTGCATGGATTGTGTAGGGAGGTAGTAAGCTTATTTATCCCACTGTTAAGGTCTGGAAATTCATTTCACGTTAACGAAGATGAAAAACAACGTACATTAAACCAAAACCAAAATTTCATTCCACTTAGCAGTCAGGTAAGATAACGACTGGTTTTAAAGGGAAAATAAATAGTTACCTACATGACAGCTAAATTCATTTCTGACTTGAGTTTAAAGAATAAGCACTTCATGTGTAAGTGGAATAATTTCTTTTCATGGTTTTCCTTGCCTCAAGAGTACTTGTCTTCAGAAACTTATGACAAACTACTGATAAATAGTCATTCACCAGGCAGATCAGAGAAACTGTTATTCTTATGAGACCTTTAGGACAAGCTGAGAAGCACCAGCACATGGAAACCAAATTCAAAACCTTTTTTCTTCCCAGATTTAAATAAAACAGTTCATTTTCACAAGGAAGCTGAAAGCAAGCAATGACCGGCAGAGCTTTATCACTTTACAGAACTGCCACCTACCATGTGTGTAACATAGTGCCCAAATCACATGTTTAGACACTCACTAAGTCCCCATTAACAACAGTAGCTGTAACTAAAGACAGGGCCTAAACAGGACAGCCTAGATAGGATGTTTTACTGGTAATACATGTGCCCTAGTATCTTAAGAAAGAACACATCTTGTAATAAATGCAACTTCAGCTATCAGCAGGAGCACAAAACCAAAGAAAGCCTATTAAAAAAAAAAAAAATTTGAACACAGTCATCAAAAGCTTTAATTACCCATAGCTTTTCTGGGAACAACTTGGGAGCTTTCTATGTACATACATAATGTGCACTCACTGTATCTTCAGAAAAGAGTGACTTTGAAGAGAGAGAACACTTTCCCTAACAGGACATTTACCATTATGGATTAATTTGCTACTTCATAATAGTGCTTCTAAAGTAAATGAAACAGCTCTACAGAAGATAGGGCCGCTGCAGTGGAATCACAAAACCAGATTTAATGTAATTCTTGACAGGGAACAGGTTTTAAATTTCTAGCAGAGTGCCTAACTGCAACTTATACAAAATTTTAATGTTTACACTGTCATGTAAAGCAACTATGGGTGAAGCTGTCACTTAAGAAGGCTATGTAAATATTGATTTATCTACATGACCTGACTTACCCTGTCCCTTTCTTGATTATTTCATTCAGAAGGGAGGATGTTCAGCCAGAACAGTCAGCAAGTTTTGATGCATACAAGTAGCTATATTATCACTTTTTATTTCTAAAAAAGTCAAAAGGCTGATACCTCTTCTGTGAGCTACGTTCCCATTCACATGCGTATGCTTTGGAAAGTTATTTCCTTTTCATTTCCCATCTGTTCATAAAAACTATCTTATTTTCCCAGCAACTTGTGTTAACCTTGGCCTTTGTAACCAAACACGTTTCCCTGTGTTCAAATCCTAGCAGGCTTTGTACTGGTCTCAGTGTGCGCTGGACATTCTCACTGTCTTGTGGTTTTAATCAATATAGAAAAAAGCACCACTTCAAGTGCTATTAAGCTCACAGTAATGTTAGCTTCCAAGATTAAAAAGTATTCATAGAGACAGGTCTCCTTCCACCCCCAGTTCTGGGGCAGCAAGAACGAAAAGCAGCTACTGCCTAAGAAGCCTACACGCTTCATTTACAGCATTTTGATCTTGCTTCCCATTTTGAATGTACAGACCACTGCAGTTTCCTTCTGAAAATAACTCTTTAGAGGACCACCAACTCAGCTCCGTATTAATTTCCTCCATAGCTTCCACCAAGTAGTATGGATGCCCTCCATAACAGGCCCAGCAAGTCAACAGCTAAATTCTAACCGGTATTTCTGCTCTGTGGCTTGTTAAATAGCCACTGGGCTGAGGGAGGCTCTTCCTGTTAAAAAAAAAAAAAAAACAAAACAACAAACTTGTAGGGAGACTCAGGTTGAAAGAATTCATATATAGGCAGCACACTGACACACTCACAGCTGAAGAGTAAAGTTTTGATTATTCTAGGTACCTCAATCTTGTTTTTCTTTCAAGAAGTGTTTATGAAATGCAAGCTTAAGATTTATTTTATCTACAATAAGGACAATCAGCTTTCGTAATTTGTAGTCCAAGTGTTCCCTTGTGGCATAGCTATCAGATTCAGGAAAGACACTATGCATAAAAACCTATGGGTCCATAAAATCTGAACCGGTGCTGGTCAAACTGCAGAACTAGCCTCCTTCCCCTCCAGCCCAAATGCAAGAAGGTATGAGTCACCACCCAAAAACCAAAGCCAAATCCTCTCCCCCAGCTGTTTTTGGCATTATCAATTGATAATCCTCTGCAGAAACTACTGGCACCTGAAAAAAACAACAGTACATAACAGCTAGTAATTGTGTTTCAGCAGCACAAATACCTGCAGTCCTCCCAGAAGAGGAGCTACAGTGCAAGTCACCACAGTTCAGTCAGCCACAGAGTATCCAGGGATTAAGAGTCACCCAGCTTCACTTCCTGTAGGAACAGCATTCCTCCCTGCCCACCCCTTCCTTCCCCAGCCAAAGGTGGTGCAGGGGCAAGATACTAAGTGTCCTACAGACCAAGAAGTAAGATTTCTCTCTGAACAGCCCAGGTGCTTTTGGGTGTTGCCACTGTACACATAATATTCAAAAGGAGACAGTTACTCTAACTACAGAAGTGTGGTACTTTGAGGTGCCATAAAACACTGATGCTATTAAAACTAAGTGAAGATCAGATGATGCTGCATGTAGGACATGCAAAGACTGAAGATGTTATGAAGTACTAAGAACCAGAGATTGTATCACCTCTGGGTCACAGGACTAAGCCAAAATTCACTCAGGCACATTCTAGGGAACACAGTTTCAAAGAATGAGGGTCAGATTTTTATCACTTTGTTGGTTGATAAAGAGATTTTTCTACTTCCCATTTTAAGTAAGTCCATTCCATAACAGCTGTTAGCCATTCCCAGCTAGGGTTGCATTTTAGTAACTGATGAAGAGAGGTATGCATACAAGCTTCAGTTACTAGCATAATTTAGGATGCCTGTTTGGTAAGTCTCAAGTGGCAAACATAAAAAGCCAAGTCAACCATACACTGGCATTAAAAGGGTTTATTTAGAAAGTAAAACTTTATTCACATTAAAATTTATAAAAGGAAAATAATCTATTAGATTCAGCAGTAAAAAGCCAGCAATATTACAAGCTGTATACATACCAACATTTACATTAAATTAAGACAAATGGCATGTCACCAACATGTAATAACATACTTTGAAAGTTTTACAATTAAATTGATTTTGTAAGGATACAAGTCTAACTCCATGTGTGAACATGGGTTTGGTCATTCAGTTTAGAATCCCCTCTTGTACTGAAATGTTTGGTCTTCAAATTAAACAAGCGGATAGCTAGCAGCTGTTGCTATTCCACAGTGGTTCTTCCTGTCCTTGGCCATGTAGATATATCCTTTGTCACCCCACTTCTCACCCCAGCTGAAACAGAAGTAAAGGGTTTGTTTTCATATTCAGAAGATATTTACACATACCCCCATTAAGTGTTTAAATTGAAAACTGCTGCCTTCCACATCTGGAGAAAAATCAAGATAGCTGCAGCCAAATTAGAGTGCTTCCCTGCGATTAAATGCATGTTACAAAAGAGGCACCCCAAGCTCACAGAAAATAAAGGCTGCAGCCATCCTTTCACTAGGTGCAGACCTTAATGTGCAATCCTTGATTACAAGTGCATGAAGCTCAGACACTGCTCCCAGCCAACTTTAAGGGAAGACCAAGACTGCAAGCAGCATTTGAGGGTGGTGTCCCTGTAAGTGCTGAGAACATGGGACAAGTTCATGTGACATGCCCTTTGGCATTAATTTATTTTCCCTCCAACCTAGAAGGTAACTCCACCTTTGAAATTCAAGTGTTACCCTATTTAACATAAATGAGCAATGCTCTGCTTCCAAAAAAAAAATCCATTACACCTTCACAACCCCATTTTCTCCTGCTCCCCCTGCTCAACCACTTTTAACTCCTACTAGCTTCACAGGCTGTTCCAGTACTGAGCTCCCTTGAATTAACTAAAAAGGCAGAAGAATGAGTTTGCTGCTTCAGGCCTATTTTATTAGGCTGCCATCAGCCCGAGTCAGGTTTAACTTTTGTCATACAATACAGTCTGAGAACAGTTTCCAGATTTTTCACACAGATTTTAATTACTGTTGCCTTCCCACCCCCCCACTACAAGTAACAACCTACCTTCCCTTCTCCCCTACCCCTAAAGGCTCAGAGAGATCTTACCTGTTCTTAACAATCCAGTATTTCTTTCCATCTACATCTTCTCCCTCAAAGCCATAGCCTACAACCAGAACACCATGGTCCAGGTCTTCACTGCTGCAGTCTGGTTCATAGTAGATACCTGCAGAGGCATAAGTTCACACATGAACAAGGTCTACTCAAGATGCAGAGATGCTCAAGGTGCAGGAAACCTCACCAGAAGCTATGTGTATTTCAAATAAATATTGCATAGCCTCTTGAAAGTCAGAGAAAGAAGTCGTAAGTGAAGTGTATCATGGCAGAAACTGAGGGACAAGTACAATGCATGGAGAACCTGACTAGAATTAAAAGGAATCCCGATTATGACTACATCACAAGATCATAGGGTTTGGGTTTTTTTTACATATTAAACTGAAAGGTAATGAATACAGAGTATTCAAAAAAAAAGTTCTCTGCATGCAAGCTGCTAACAAATACCCACCCGACTGATAGAACTGGAATGAAGAGTGGCCTGCATCAATAGCAACAGACACAGGACCCACAGCTGCTACTGCTTTCATGAGAGCTCTTTCATGTCCTTGAGGGATGTCAACAAAGCCAGTGTCATTAGCAGCATTGTACTCTGCCTTGTAGCGACATTCTTCATCATCCTAAATAAAGCAAGCCCTAGTTATTACATAGTTCTTCATTTAACACACAGGTCAGCACAGGAACTACCAGACATTGTGACTCTTCTGCCTTGGATCCTCTTCCATCCCTTGTTTTCAAGTGCTTTGAAAGGAGGAAAGGAGAGAGACAACACAGAAGCTGCTTTTGAGTTTCTGAAAGGTACAGGAAAAAAAAACAGATGACAGTGAGGCCTAAAAGGAAAGCTTTACTGGGATGCAAAGGACCATCATACATCCTGGAACCCTGCCTTCTTTGGTGGGCAGGACAAGTCTCTCATCAGGGAGGAAAGAAGCCCAGAATGCATTAATAGACAATGGAAAAGAGCCAAGTATTTTTTAATTACAAAGCAATCCAGAAACTGCTCACTGAGCAAATACTTAAAATCCACAATTTTAGTCTGTCATAGTTTGAAAACCTCTACAAAATGATTTGGAAGTTAATCATTCATACTGTATGACCTTACACACAGCATTTGTTAATTTGTGCTTCATTATGTTATTTTTTTACAGTGACACCTGAACTGTTGGTGCCACAGGCATTTACTTCAGGGGAGGGGGCTGTTTTGGAAGTCAGGCCATGTAAAGTCAAAATAGACTGAAGCAAGCACATCCCTCCCTTACCTGTGTGGTAAATCAGTACTGAAGTTCCCTCCCCCCAACTGAAGCAGCACAGAGTACACCCTCAGTTGCTCACTTCTTGTACTCAGCAAATTAGCACTTCCTATAATCACCCAGGATCTCCGGAAGAGCCAAGATAAGCAAGAAACTCAAGATTACTGGGATGCAGGTGATTAGGAACCCAAATCCAAAGGCTTCTATGTTATAATGAACAGCATTACTAGTGCCCATTCAGTCAACACACAAAATAAGCCACAAGGGAAGATACTCTATAGCGAGTAGAGCTCCAAACAGTGAAAATCCCAAACCATGGGCTCTTCAAATGATACCCAATTTACTACTGCTCTTTTGTCCTCATGCCTGTTGAGCTTTTGGTAGATTATTGGTATATTTCAGAAGTCTGCCCATAATCTATGTTTATGCACATTTAGCCCAGAAGTAGAACTTAAGACACTGCCAACAACTATGTTAAAAACCAGATCACACTAGCTGCAAAAATTACCTGGCCTATGGGTAGTAACTCTGTAACAGCTCAGTTATGGCAAGGTGAACAGCACCCCTTCAAGTAACTAGCACTGTTGACAAGGGCTGGGTTCTGGTTTGGTGTATCAACCAAGATAACACATGACATCTGATAAGAAGGCAGCAATGAGGGGGAGGAATAAAAAAAAATTGCTCTAGTTTTTCCAACAGGTCTGGTAAGATTTTGACCTCAAAGACCATTACAGCATGTGATTCCTACTGGGGCTAGCAGTCATTCTAGTTTTATTAGGAAAGATGCAACCAGAAGAACAGATGTACTGATTACTACTTCGTCATCTTCCTTTCTAGGTAAGTGTTTCCCAACACAGTTTGTCCACACAGAAGACATGACACTCGCAGTGTAAGTTCAGCTATTACACTCACCTTTGCAGTGTATGGGTACGACTCCTCTGAATCAATTCCACCATTATCCTGCACATACTGGAAAGCCTGGTCCATGAGACCACCATTGCAGCCTTGATTCCCTTCAGGCCGAGAGCAGTCCACCAGATTCTGTTCACTCAGTGAAACAAGCTTGCCAGTTTTTCTGAAGTGCTGCCCTTCAAGAGCACCTGTTGTGCTGAAAGCCCAGCAAGAGCCACACTGACCCTGAAGTAATGAAATCACAAGTTATAAATCTGTCCAGATTAGGCAATTACTTTCCTTACCACCAAGGCAAAAAAAAAGCTAAAGCCACAAGACCAACTTTTGTGTTTCTGGCATGTACAAATGAGGATACTACAGCCTTTTCAGTCACTAGACATTCTGTCCAGAACTCCTAAAAAATCCTAAAGGGGTACAGCAATTTTATCAAAATGACACTGAATTTAGTAAGCTTGTGCTTGGCTTCGTTCAACAAGATCACAGTGCTTTTCCCCTATGGAAGAGGAGGTAGCATTCAGGAAATGACCTGTAACTGGTTAAAAGTCCACCATCAGAGAATACCTGGTCTTTAACTGGAGTTACATATCCCTTCTCTCTCCAGTCTACTGATCGTGGCACTTCCAGGAAATTGGGCTCAAGAAACTGGGACCCTCTGTACTTCCTTTCAGACTTCTTGTGTGTGTAGCCATTCATCAGCTGTCTGAACTCCTCAGTTGTCTGAAGAAAATTCAAGACATGCAGTCACCATCCATTACACAACACTGTTTAGAACCACAGGTTTCATTCCTCTATACGTACCATGTCACTAAACTGATTCATTCCCAACCTGTAGCTGTGTTTTCCCAATGTGTGATCCAGATTATGGAGTTCAATCCTTTTCAGATTCTTCTCCCACACCGCTCTCCTCCAACTTTCCTCTCTCTGAGGGGTCAGAAAACATACTTCAAGGAGGCAGTTCAAACAAATTTCACTTGCAAGATTGCGTGCTTTGTAATGGCTTGTATCCTTGAGCAAGTGGGAGACTACTCAAATGGTAAGTCGGAATGGCTGCTTAAGATACGGTCTTTTTGTCACCCTCATATAATAAAAGCACGGTACTGCTGAATCCATGCAGAAACACAGCAAAGGGGCCCAGAAAGAGAGGGATTATCCCTCCCAAGCGCAGACCAAACGCTGAAACAAAGCAGGCATGACTCAGCGGGCAGGGCCCCGCTGCGAGCGCTCAGCCTAACCGAGCCGTAGCCCGGCGCTCACCTCATGGTAGCTCTTGCCGTGCCACGACTTCCACAGCTGCCAGTGAGTGTCCAGATCGGGGTCTGCCCTCGGAGCACCGAAGGCCAGCCCCAAGCCGAGACAGAGCGCGATCAGACACAGATTCATGCTGGCAGACCTGCCGGGAAGGGAGGGACAGCGGTCAGACACGGCAACTGGCAGACGAGCCGCCCTTCGCTCCACAGCCCCGAGCACGGAGGCAGCCGCCAGCGCCGAAAGAGGCCTGCCGGCCCGCACCCCGCCTGTGCCCCGCTCCTTCCTCTGCCCACCACGGGGGGGACTGCCAACCGCGCACCCCAAATACCCCGGGGCGGACCCGCAGGCAGGCCGACCGCCCCCGCCGAGCCCTTCCCGGAGGCCCCACGCACTGACCCGGCCTCCGCCCGTCCCCCTCTGGGGCGCGGGGCCTGGGCCGCGATTGTAAACAAGCCCGGGCGGCGGGGCCCGGAGCGGCTGGGCGGCAGCCCCCATGGAAGCGGCCAGAATGGCGGCTCCTGCCCGGCGGGAGCCGCCCGGCCGCAGGGCAGGGACCGAACCGATGCACACGGGACGCCCGCCCCTCGCCCTCCCGCCTTGCTGGACCGTCTTTCCCCCCCCCGCCCCGCCGCATGTCGGCCCAGCCCCACTCACCGACCGCTAGCCCCCCCCCGCCAGTGCTCCCGCCTACCCGACCTGCCACTGTGCTGCCCCCGCGGCCCTTCTTATACGCGCCGCGGCCGTGCCCGCCCCGCCGTGACGATTGGCGGCCGAGCCGGGCCTCGCCCCGCCGGGCCGCACCTCCCGCCGGGGCCGGGGCCGGGGCCGGGGCCGCCCGGGGCCGCCGGCGCTGCCTGCCGCCACCCGGGCGCGGGTGGGGCGGTCCCGGTCTGACGGGCCGGCTGCGGGGCCGCCGCGATGGCCGGAGCCCTTGGAGGCGATGTGGGGCTGCGCCGCAGAGGCCGCTAACGTTGAGCAATTCGTGTCTTAATATTTATTACGAGTGCCGGCAGGCTGGAGATAGCGGCAGCGCACTGAGCCGGCTGGAGTTTAACCTGGGGAGGACTTCAGGCTGGGGGCTGGCAGGCTAAAGATAAACAGAATCTGGAGGACAGAAAAAAAGGCCAAAAACGTCGAGGTGTTTGCAGCCCAGGCCCGTGTTGCCGTGATGCTCTTGCTGAAGGTGCCCGGCCCTGGTGGCCAGCAGCCACCGGGGCTGGCGCGGGTGCCGGGGCGGCCGGTACCCCGCCGCAGTCTCCCCCGGGACAGCCCCCCCCGGGAACAGCCCCCTTCGGGACAGCATCCCCCGGGACAGCCCCCCCCCCCCCCTCGGGACAGCATCCCCCGGGATAGCATCCCCTGGGACAGCCGCCGTCGCTGCAGCCCCGGCGGGCGCGGGTCAGCGCCGCGGGACGGGCAGCCCCGGGGCTGAGGGGCATCTCCCACAGGCAGCGTCCCAGCCGTGGGGTCGGTGGTACAAGAAACGTTTCCAGGAAAGGCCTTTTTATTGCCTCGTAATTTAACAGCTGAAAACGGCTTTTTCCTGCCGCTGGACCCGAGCCTGGTAAGGTCGGGTATTTTACCACCGGTGTGGCCGGTATTTATGTGAGTAGCATCCAATAATCTCTACTGGAAAACACCGGGTTGTGACACCAAGAGAGTTGCAGCACAGGTGAGATACTAATAGGTTTACACATGGACTTGGTCTGCATCTAACCAGGAGTAGACAGACCTTGATTTTTAACAGGGAAATTGCTTCTAGGAGTAGAATAACTGCAAGAGCTATGCAAGGTTTCCACTTAAACTCTTGCAAAGCCTGCATTACTGGTACCTTTAACTTGCAAACTTGAAAGCATGCATTTAGAATAAAAAACAGGGTTTGTAGGCTGTTGCACAACAGCAAAAAGGAAAAAAAATCATATGATATGTGCTTCTCCCTTTTTTGGTGTCTTAAGACACACAGTGTCTCATTAAAATAAACAATACAAGTTTCCTTATCCAGATTATCCCAGGAGCAGTCTTTGGCCCAAGGAAGTCCTACAGGGCCGAATACATAAAGAGAAGCTGGAGGGGTTGTCTTGTCTTTTCAAAGTACCTGTGCAAGTCTCCTACCACTGAACTACTGTACTGATTCCACGAAAAAAATGTGCAAGTACACCCAACAGTGATACTCCCTCATTAGTAAGTAATCATAAGCAGGCCTTGTAAAACCTCTGGGAAAATTAGGTATTTTAAAGCTAAACTAATTTAAGTGAAAACTTGTGTATGAACACTCAGGACTGATGTGTGCATCCATGTGTGTGCATATGTGTGCAGCCATGCCATGCCACTTTGAGCAGAAATATAAAACATGGAAAGGACTTCTTCAAAATAGGAATGCAGAAAATGCACACTGGATACAAGTTTTAGGAATTACTTGCTCATCATTTTAATGTTTACTTGCTTTGCAAAGCTGTGTTATCAAATTTCTAGTGGTCTTTGTGGCTGAAATTTCTGGAAGTTCTTGCTTTGCCTTAAGTTTTTATATGGCTAGTGGCTGACTGGCCATGCAGACATCATGGAACCATCTTCTGAAAGGAAGAAAAGTGTGGTTATGCACTGCAACAATCAACATTGCACACTTGCACAAATTCGAGTAAATTAGTAGTGTGCATAGGTTTGAAATATTAAGCTAGATATCCTTGTGCTTTCTGTTCAATCATTTGTGTTTCCAGTTGTCAGTTTTGAGACCAGCCTTTTCTAGGGAAAATTACCCTTTTCCTTATTTGTAAATGAAAATGAAAATTGTATGCACTGAGTAAGACTATGCATTTGTATCTTTCCAGCATGAAACTTCTCACTACCTAAACAAACATGTAAATACCTCAGGAGAGTTAGATGAGCTTCATATAGTTTGACTAACTCATAGTTAGGGGGGGGGGGGTTGTGGGTTTTTTATTTGAGTTGCATGGGATTTGAAAAGTTCTTACTTAGCAGCTTTTTGCTGATATTTTCAGTGCAATGGGACTTCTTAGTCCTATCTAGGTTAGCTTAGTTTCTGCAATTGTGTCTGGTATCAACTGAGCATTGAAAAGGTACAACTGAGTTCTCAATGAACTAAGGACAAGGACTTATTTTCTAAAAGGGCAAGACGTTTAGCTGGCATGACAGGAGGTAAGGTCAAAATTACAGAAGGTCTTACACCATAAATCACATGTCTGCTGCTCTGTAATGTGCCCTGAGATACACCAATACAAACTGATGCTTTCCTAGATGATATGAGGTCCTGTCTCTTTGGGGAAGTTACCATGTACTCAGGTAGCATGTGATACCACTGTGTGACCTTCCTCATGAATACTCTTAGTGCATATACACACACACAAATGCCAGATACCATTTTGACTGGGAAGGTAAGTTCACCCTACAAGTTTATTTAACTACTATACATAGTGAAACCTTAACTGAGAATTTGTTGAAATTCTTGAAGGAATCAGGAATACTTTCACCTTCAGCACATGGACTGTGGCTTGCACTGAGTCATAACTGTTATGTGGATATATATCAGTTCCCTGGGTATTTTGGGAAGGCAGCCTGGGAGCCCAGGTGCAGAAACATAAGCATATGCAAGGGAAATCAGCATGGCAACAGCTATGGTCAGACCCTGGTCATCACAAGAATGCTATTTAGAAACCTTGGGATAAGAAGCTGGCCCAGGACTACACCCAACTCCTGGATGAATGTTTCCTCTCTGAGATTTGTATTATATTGTCATCAATGTAAAGACTGCCAGCCGTGCTGCATACACTGTTCACAACTTCAGCCAAGGTAAAAATGCCATGCTGCACCGCTACTAGATATTCCTCTGTCCCAGAACCTGCTCCTGTCTGTGCACCATGATGTGTTGATACACCAAACTCCAAGTCCAGCATGGTGGTGGTCTGCTGGGATGAACAGAGGGTCGGGGGCAGCAGTTAGAGGTAGTAACGGGGCAGATACCGCTAGAAGTAATTTTCTGTCAAACTGCAAAATCATGACACCGTACTGCAGTCAAACCAACCACAGCAGTCTTTGCTGTATTGAAAACATCTCTGTGGGGACTAGCAACTGTGTGGGGGTCTTGCATGCAAAGCAGTCCTTCCAGGTTAGCAGAGAGAAGGGGTGAATTCAAGAGCTCTTTCAGTTCTTCTGCTTAAAAGCTCAACTGAAGCCCTGCTATCCAGTCCAGAGGAGACCTAGATAGCCATGCTAATCACGGTAGTCATAGTCCTTTCTGCAATAACCTAAAGATCAAAACATTGAAGGAAGAAGACCCTTGCCCATTATTTTAATCTCTCCTTTTTGGAGGATAACTTTCCAAATTGCTTTGAGAAAAACAGCTTTTGAGGAACTCTACACATACAAAACGCCAACTAATTTCCAAAGGCTTACCACTCTCCTAACACTCGGGAAAAACACCTTTTAATAACTGGTCATGTTTCCTTTGGGACAGCCAACTTTTCTGTAGTTGTCTGGCCCTAAAAGTTACAATACAACAAAGGCCATGCATTTCTCAGTAGTCTCAAGAACTTGCATAGCAGTGTGTTGTCTCTGCAGTCAAAGGGGTAAACTCGGCATTGATCTCCAGGGAAGCATCTCATCAACATGAAATTCAGCTGCCACTGCACATCGCAGATGCGCAGCACAATCCTCCCTCTCTGGAACCACTCTATTTATTTAAGTGCAAGATTTCTGAAATTTGTTTTGTACTTTTAAATCCTTTTTCTTGTTTGTTCTCCTGCTACAAACTTGTAGAAGAAAGGGCCAACCTGTGTCTGCCAGAAAAAGACCCAGAAATCCTAACAGCAAAGTTCCTTTGTAATGGTAGTTGACTTGCAAAGCTACAGCAGGCTGGCAATGTATCAAAAACATCTGTGCAATGTAAACAGAATAAGCTATGTCACACTAAGCTATGACAAAGAGTGTGTGCACAAGCAGCTCCTACAGACCAGCTCTCTCAAGGTAACTTGTGTGCCCTGTTCCTTACTGAAGTAGAAACAATTGGTTTATTTGGATGTCATTTATCCAAACAGCAAAGGAAGGACATTTTATTTAGGCAAACATCAATTTTTGCATTACTGTGAAGGCTGAAGTCAGGATATTTATTCCTGGGATAAAAATAGCTGAACTGACTTGCTTAAAAAGCTATGACTGTGGACATGTTTATTTATACCAGCTTAAAGGCCTCGGGTTTAAGTCTGATCTCTATGATTTTACCTTACTACACCAGGACTTAAGAATGGACTTCTACAGCTGCATGGTCCTAGTCAAGATGTATCTTAAAGTGTTATCTACCTTCAAATTGAAATTACTGTAGTTCATAGCGAGTTTTCAATGACTAACTTCTATCAGATGCTACCAAAAAAAAAAAAAAAGTTCCAGTTGCATGTGTTCTGTTCAGCCAAACATTGATCTAGTTTACAAAAGCACAGGTGTATTGGAGAGAACACTGTACTGATTCTACATGCCAGAGTCTGGTTTATGTGTAAGAAATGCCAGTCATATTTGTGTTTAGGAAACCAAAACTTTAAAAAAACAGATCAACTTTCTTTACAGAAAAATAATCTTGTTTTTCTTCTATTTTATGGTAAAGATTCTTCTCACAGAAAAAAAGCAAATTTCCAGCATGAGAGTGACTGTTTCAGAAAGCTAGGAGGATGTGAGAAGACAATTATAGAATGGATATCCCTATGCCATCTTAAGAAATGCTACTCACTTTAATACTTACTTTTAGTGGCAGTTTCAGAAAAGTTTTAGGAATCGCAGATATTTTTTTTTAGCCAACTTGATTTGCAGGTAAAAAGGCTACCAGAAAAAGCATGAACGGTTTTCTTCCTTGCAGCTACATGGAAAGTAACCAGTTTTCCTCCCCAACCTGGGTATTCCTCACGGAAGACCTGAGGTGGCTCTGGAGTTTATAAGGTTACTCTGGCATCAATGACATTCATAAATACCCTCTTAAGAATCTTTGTTTTGGATTCTCCCAACTGAAAAGTCAGATTCAAACTGTGCTTCAGCTGGAGTACCCATAATGAAGTTAGTTGCATCATTATTAGGTTAGAAAAGGAAGCAGCATCTGCTTCAAAGGGACATAGATAGCATTCTGTGAGTTTTCTGAAGACCTGAGAGATGGCTGGGGAGCAGTGACACAGCCCCTCTGAGACATCTCTTTGTTTTCAGCAGTCTTGTGATCTCCGAGAACCATCATTTCCTCACCCAAGTGCCAGATAAGAAACTGCATTCCAGCTTCTCTGCTGGCCCACGAGGCAGACGACTTCGCTTGCATCTCAATGTCTTACCTGATCACAGGAGTTGGGGAATGATGCAAGGGATTGCTTGCCTTGCAGGAAAGACTGGGTGGGGGTCCTAGTATTGCCACTACTTCAGGGTTATGGTTTCCCAAAAGCATTATTATTTTCCTGTGAGGTTTTCTGATGAAATTATTTTTGTACGCGTGGAAAAAATGAGTTGTTCTGGTTTCTTTTTTCTTTTATCTTAACTTGTATTTTTTTTTAAAGAGGCTAAATACCGAGTCATACTTGAAGTCAGCTTTGAAACTTTGACCATGGTGTAACTCACTCACTTAAAATTTAAAACCTCAATTTGATTGATTCTTCATTCTTTACTCAGTGTCTCCTCCTGATTTCTGACGGAGAGTGATTTCTGCGTTTTGGGAGATTTGTGATTTTAAAAGCTAAACTGGGGAAACAATGGGAGTGTATGGGGAAGTATGTTAAATCGCTGATGTAGAAATTCACAAATATAGAATAATTTTCACATCATTGATTGATGATTCTCTAAAATTTGAAGGACATTTTTGTTTTTTCCCCTCTTACTATCAAGGTTATTAATTTCAAATTTTACACAAAAGTAGTTACTATTTCCTTACTTTCTTAATTTAAAATGTTATTGTAATAAGTTGGAAGTTGCAGCAAATTCTGTCTGTATTGTAAAGTTCTGCTGACCAAGACCAATTTTTTACTGCCCATCTCTACCCTAGAGATCACATGAAGGCATTTTAACAGAATTCAGAGAAGTCTTTGTGGACTACTTAAATTACTATTTAATGTTTGAAATCACATTCTGATGTAAACAATGATCCAATATTTCTGTTTTGAACCAGAAGCAGTAAAAAGTTCAGAGACATATAAATCTTTCAGTGCTGGAGCGCAATGTTTGTGCTTCTGCAAGAGTTGCAGAGCATGAAAGAAAAATCTGTTTGTCTGTCTCCTGTTGTTCTTGGAGCAGTGGTGTCTAAAGGGCAAGCTGACATGCTGGAAAGCATTTCCCATGATAAGCTTAGAGGCTGCGAGTGATGTGAGGAATTATTTTTAAACTGAAAAGTTACAGGCTGGGCTTCATTAACAGATCATGTGAGGAAAGGTTAAACAAAAGCTGCTTGCAGAAGAGGAGAGAGGCAATTGAAATAATCAAATACTGGTTTAAAGTTTGTTTTCCTGAAAATCAGGTAAGAGGAAAAAGAGACCAGTGCACGTGCTTTTTGAGTAAGAGCAGTGGTGACTCACAACTGCTGTTACTCCTGCTTTACAAACGGGAAGACTGAGGCAAAAAAGAAGCATTAAGTACCACGTCACATCATTGTGGCCACTGAAATCAAATGTATGACCTGTGGATAGATCAATCTAGGCTCTTCAATACAGGAGTTAGACGTGGTAAATCATAATGTGCCTTTTTTCCCTCTTCAGCTAATCAAAATTAGTGCAAGGGTTAGCTCGTTTCAGGAATGTGAACAGATGTGATATAAATCAGTGCAATGTGCATTGCCTTGCCTGTCTCTGAGAGCCAGCTGAAACATACTCAACCCACTGAACACTAGGATGTTGGTAATTACTATTAGTTTTACATAATAATTTAAAGTATTTTAATAGTTGTTCAATCACTGTGACAGACACACACTACCCCAGGTCTTTTATAGGACCTTTCTGGGCACCAAGGATCCGCTTGATTGGAATCTTCTCACCACCGTAGACTGGAGTTTCTTTTGATCTCTCCCTCTTTGGTCACCCTCAACCAGTGGAGCATCCTGAATGTACACCCCGAAGCACCACAGAAGGAAAAGGACTTCTGTGCTGGTTTGTCACACGGGACACTAAAGGTGAGTGTGCCCAAGGGGACATTCATCTGGATGCGAGATGAATTTGGTTTAGTTAGTGGCCAGCATGAAACAAGATATTTTAGGAAACTGCTTCACATCGCAGCGGTATCTTGGTGACTCCATGACAAGGCCATACATAGTGCAGCAGCTGCAGAGCTGAGTGCTGAATGCTGCCTCTCTGACTTGTCTCATGAGCAGCTACGAGCTTATGCAATTTCCTCTTGCTCCATACAGGAACATTCACAGGGATTTCACTAGACCTTACCCTTAGGCTTGCAGAAGAGCACAGTGAATGTCTGACACAACATTCGTATGATCATTTCTCATCCCCATCACTGGAGTCTTCCTCTGCTCTTACAGTAGATGATCTCTTGGTGTGCAATCACACACTGCTAGAAGAGTGCCTATGGTAGCACATAGCTGTATTGCACTGTGGCCCACCTGTCTAATATTTGGGGCTGCTCAAGTCCAAGCTTCACCGCTCACATGTCAGCGTCCTTTGCTCGCACGTTGCTCCCCCCTTGAGCAGTATTACTGGCAGTCAAGAGACTCAGGTATACGCCAAGTAAGCTGGTTTACACAGTGGCTTGCAACAAACTTATTACCTATAATATTTAATGCAAAAATTTGACCGTTGCCCATCACTGGTAAGGTGATGATGAAACCCCTTTGCCTAGGGATTGTCTTGATGCTGCATGCCTGGGTTGCTTTCTGCACCCCTGCACCCTGATAGCAGTCCCAGATGCCTCCCATTAGCATGAAAGGCAGACAGCTGAGCACACACTGCAATCCAAACACAGCACTGGCTGTTTCCTCTCCCCCAGTTAACTTTCTTTTTAGACTTTTGTGTTTGACTAAACAAATAACCGTTTAAAACACAGGCTGCATTTAAGGGAGAACAGTTTGGGCTCCCTTCAGCTTTAGTTAGCAAAGGCTGGGGCAGCCACACGGTGTGGGCGCAGGAGCCATGGCTGATGTCTCCCCCCTCTGCACCGTGGGAATTACTTTGCCTGGGCGAATGCAGGCTGCCTCAACGACCACCTCTGCTGACAGAGGGCTTTCCTTGCTGCAGACTTTGATGCAAATTTACACAGGCCCTCAGTCCTGACATTTGGATCTAGAACTAGGTACATTCACAGTCTGGCTGCAAAAGGTTAATCCCCAAATAAACTGATGCAGACAGACAGAAAGGAAGGAAGGAAGAAAAAAAGGAAGAAACATACAAAAGATTCAACACACTAGTAGTCTAGGGTTTACCTAGAAAACCTTATTTTGTGACTATTTTGACTATATGTAGAGTGTCAAACATCAATAAAATGTTAAAATATTTTTCTAACTTTTCTTTTTTCGTAGCAAGGAGAGTATTTTTGGAATTGATTGTTTCATGAAATAAAATATCTCTAAATCAAATATAACATCACACACATTGTTTTGTCTATTTCTCAGCTGGCTGAATTTGTACTGTCCTAAACCACCCGTGGAATGTACATGAAAATGCTTAGAAAGCAGGGTAAGCTATTAATGGAGAAGCATGCTTTAGTGATGTTCTGCATTTAGCATACTACGATCATTTAAACAAAAATGCTTCTTTGTTTATGGTATTAAAAATTTCTCTCCTTGAAGCAGTAGCTGAAAGTAAAACTACAGAATTCTCTAATCAAATGCCAGATAAGTCTTGGTTGATCTGGCTAGAAAGATTCCTAATTCTACATATAAAGCTGTTTTCCCCTCCTTTTCTTTACTTCTCACTCAAAGGCAAGCTAAGCACAAGTGGCAAAAGCCAGCTGAGACTAGCTCATACTTCTTTCTGTATTTGGCTACATTTAAAACCTACTTATAGAACACTGCCCGCTGCCTGGTATGCAAGTCTTCAGTTGCCTGGTTTGTCTGAAGGGGACTTGAAAACATTAAATCAGCTTTTAAAGACCTATCAAAAAAAGGCTGGTAGCTACAGATTTTCTTTAAAAAATAGTTTAGAAAATTCAGACTTGGATAACTGGCTGGCTTTCCATGTTTGCTTTTAAACACAAACCCTACAGGCTTGGGGAAGAGTGGCTGGAAAGCTGCCTGGCAGAAAAGGGCCTGGGTGTGTTGGTTGACAGGTGCTTGAACATGAGCCAGCAGTGTGCCCAGGTGGCCAAGGCGACCAGCAGCACCCTGGCTGGTACCAGACACAGTGTGGCCAGCAGGACCAGGGCAGCGATGATCCCCCTGTCCTGGGCACTGGTGAGGCCGCACCTCAAATCCTGGGTTTGGTTTTGGACCCCTCATTGCAGGAGGGACATTGAAGTGCTGGAGCATGGCCAGAGAAGGTCACCAAAGCTGGTGCAGGGTGTGGAGCAGAAGTCTTATGAGGAGCAGCTGAGGAAACTGGGGCTGTTTAGCCCAGAGAAAAGGAGTCTCAGGAGAGACCTTGTCACTCTCTGCAGCTATCTGAAAGGAGGCTGTAGTGTGGTGGGTGTTGTTCTCTTCTCCCAGGTAACAAGTGGTAAGACAAGAGGAAACAACCTCAAGTTGTGCCAAGAAAGGTTTAGATTGGATATTAGGAAAAAATTTCTTCATGGAAAGGGTTGCTAAGCATTGGAACAGGCCACCCAGGCAAGTGGCTGAGTCACCATCCCTGGAGGCAGATGTGATACTTAGGGGTATGATTTAGTGGTGGACTTGGCAGTCTCAGTTGAACTTGACGTTCTTAAAGATCTTTTCCAGCCTAAATGATTCTATCATTCTGTCATTAATAGAAATTGATAGTACGTCTCCACTGTAGGCACTATGTCTTAAAATTTCCATTCTTTGGACATAATACCCTGGAGGTATTTAAAAGATGTGTAGACATGGTGCTTAGGGATGTGGCTTAGTGGTGGACCTGGCAGTATTAGGTTTATGTTTGGACTTAATGATCTTAAAGGTCTTTTCCAACCTAAATAATTCTATGACTCTCTGTTTTTAAATGATACCAGAATGGCTAGCATGGATATGTCTGCATGTTTTAGCTGTGGCCGTAACATGCCCTTTTCACCTGGACTTTGGGAGAATTTTGTGTCTTACAGATGATCCCGTACAAACCCAGTGCCACCGAGGCTGTTTGCTCCTCCTGCGGTAACCTCGGTGAGGTAGAAGTTCACTTCCTCAGCTGTGCGCCTCTCTGCTGCCGATGGTCTTTCTCTTAACCTTTCCTCATGTGACAAAGGTTGTGTGCTGACGGCTCCTCAAGCAGAGTGAAAATGAAGACAAACAAAGGACAAGGTTGCCAGAAGTGACTGATACTTGAGTTAAATAGAACACATGGGATTTCTTAACATTCTCCCTGGCTTTTTCTCTTCCGCCCATCAGGTCAGTTCATAGTCCTTTATAGTGCTCTTTTATGCCTCAGCTTCTTCAAAACAAAAAGGGACAAAATAAGATCTTCCTCCCTCCTGCCCCCAACCTTTATCAGCAAGACCATTCACTCTGTAAAATTCAGTTTCATTAAGTGTCAGCCTTACCTTATCACTGTCCTTTGAGAGAAGCAGAGAACAGAGAACCTAGATACTGCCTAATACATATTGTATGTTTTGGGCTAGGTCTTGACCAAAGATAATTAGAACAAAATTAAAAGGAGATAATAAAATACCTCACTGTGATGGTATCACTACTAAATGTAGTGCTTCACATTGATTGAATGCCTTCCTCTATCATGAATATTAACTACTTATGCTTTGTTAATTAAGTCCTGTGAGGGAGTGAGGGGTCAGTTCTGAAAATAATTTGGGACTGGTGTCTCTATGAAGTCTCCGCAGAGCTGTCAGGTCTCTTTTTTTTTCCTTAAATATAAAATGTTAGAATATTCTTTGAAAAAGGCCCAGAACCATTTGTTTTGTGCAAAACACTGGAAAGACTACAAGAATACATCAGCTAGGTTTGTAATTCATCAGCTCAGATGTAATTCTGCATCCTGAATTCACTGCAGGCCTGGGGGAGAAAACAGACTGGAAATACCACAGTCCAGTGAGCCTTTGTCTGTTGTTGCTGCTGTTCTCCTTGAGCAGGGCTATTCAGGAGGGTGCTGGTTACCTGTTCTCATGTACTACAGCAAAGGTACATTCATAGAAAACCAGCTGCAGTGTGCAGTGGTTTTCTTTTTTTCTGATAAGACTGCAGATAGTGGTGCTGTGGGTGGTTCTTTATGAATGCTAGGTATGTGAGATACAAGAGCACAGTTTTATCCTCGAGTCCCTGGAGAACCTTCTCCTCACCTTTGGTTATGTACTTGCAATTGTGTACCTGCGTAATTCATTTGCCTGTTGTTTTCCCTGTGTTTCCATTTTGTTCTTCCCTCACACTGGTTCTGGGAACAGCCGGGGTTACCGCACATTCCTCAAACAGCTTTTTGAAGCTAGGGTTTACTAACCCCAGTGTTTTTCTCACTAAATTGCTGAGTGTGCCACAAAGCAGGGAGGGCAAGCAGAAATTCGGCACAAGTCTTCTTCTGTTTTCCTGTTTTGGAAAGACAAGAAAATACTAAGTTTCATGTTAATCACAGTGAAGTGCACAGCACCTTATTCTGCACCTTAGGTAGGCTGAACGCAAAGAGCGGCAGTAAGACTTTCACTCAGTAGGCAATGCAGAATAAATGGTGAGATTCACACTTGCTGTGCTCCAGCTGCCTCAGTCAGACCATTAAGTACCTTCTGGTTTTTTTTTTCCCTAAGAATCTGGGACCTACGGCATCACATCATCCATGTATCCATTTCCCTTGACCTGCATCTTTTGAGCACATTGGCTGTTGCAAGTCAGGTGTGAAAAGGAAGAGAAGTCTCCACCTTTTCTGGATGCCAGCAGTTTTATAGGAGAGAAGAAAACCAAACTGGGGACTCTGGGCAGCAAAAGCCAGGTAGACCACAGCTGCCACAAAATGGTGCTTGGCAGCTGCTGATGCTCCCCCATCTGTGCATGTACAGCTCCAGACTATATGTGGCACAGCTGTCTCTTGCTCAGTGAGGATGGGAAGAGATGCAGAGAGGAAACAGGGAACAGAAGAAGAAAGAGAGGTCCCATGCTAACGAGAATTCATCGGTGCTGCCCTCTCACCACTTTTTTTCTGCTATCCATGCTGTTCAGCTGTCCCCACAGCTGGTTCTCTCACTTCTGTCGCTACTGAAGACATTCTTGAAACAATGAATCATAGCCATGAAGAGCAAGAGGGAGCACATTCCCACCTGTGCTTCTTTTGTAAAGAGACTGAAGTGTGTTGAAGCAAAAGGACAGTGCAGTATTCTTGGTGAAGAAGATCAAGACTTTGTGCTGCAAGCAGGCGGGTGCTGCAGACAAAGGAGCAGGCAAAGGCAGGGTGAATTTTGCTTTTCCATTTGACTGGTTTTGATTATGTGCAGTCTTCAGGGGTAAATGAAATCACTGTGAGGACTGAACACCCTGCAGCTGCCAAGTATGATGTGACAATGTACTTGCCATCTGGAACAGAAGCCAACAATGATAATAAACACCAATAATTTTTCTAACTAAACACCTTAGAAAAGCAGTCAAACTGAAAGGATCAGCCCTAAAGCTCAACATACTAGGTGAAGAATCCAATATTTAATACAAATTTTAAGAATAGATCACTTTTCCATTTCTGTAGATGCTGCTTCTAAAAACACTTGGCAGGAACCTCCAGCCGTTCCACTTCTGAAGGCAATGAAAAAACACACCCTGTAATACTATCCACAGAAGTGATTTCTTATAATTCTGTGAATTTATTCACATGAATAAACTACACACACACACTTTTAAATGTTTGCAGGGACAGGCCCTAAAGCTGTCTTCTTCAGTGGAATGGCATAATAATTATTTTTTTTTTGCTCAGGGAATAGCTGATAGCTACCTCTTTTATCGACTTGTAATGTGGTGCCTGAATTTTTTTCAGCATTGTAGCACTAAATTTCATGAAGACTGTAAAATAAAAAATAGTTATAAGTCACACATACGTAGTCTTACTGAAGAAAGTGTGTTTTGAAGAGTATATCATTTAAGGTGATATTTCTCAGAGGACTAAATGGAGAGTAACCTGACATTTTTGACACCTAACTTGAGAAATTAGCAACTTTCTAAGAGTTGTGTAATCAGATTGCATTCTGTAGAGACCAGGTGGAACTGGTGAGAATAATTTTTCTTCTTGCCCCAAAGGTGCTGTGAAGCTAATGCAGCAGATGTTGCGTAGGTTGCAGATGTCTACGATGTGGAGTATAAGGATCATCAGTGTTTTGTTCCAACCTGTACAAATGTTACAGTAATATTTCATAGTTATATACATCCAGTGTCCAGCGAGTCCAAACTGAGGGCTTGAATATGCTGAACTGATGGTGGTGATGGTGCTGTTTGTGCACAATTTTTGTTTTTTTTCTAGGATGTGTTTCATCCTAGAGGGATGCTTCTCATTCTCTTCCAAACCCTCCTGGTTTTCTTCCCTCGGATTTTATTTGCACTCAGATGTGGGAAGTAAAAGGCTCCGAGCATCATGAGCTGAGCATTTTCTTTAGGCAGAGTTGATGAAGCAATGCCACTCTCAGATGAGATCAGCAGCCACTCACTCATGTTACTTGTACATGGAACCCAGCAGGGTGACGGCAGAAAATCAGAGCTCCTGCAGAGCTGTCATTTGTCACTTGAAGAAGTTGATTTCTTCTAAGATTCCTCAGGCTGGCATAGGTGTATTTTGTGGTGTGTTTTTTGTTTGTTTTCGTTTCGGTTTTCTCACTCTTTGACTAAAAAAGCCATCCCCTGTGCTGTAAACATCCCTGCAATCTCTTGGTTTCCTTCCTCTCAAGTTGTTTCCCCTGACAGAAAAGCTGAGCTATCTACCTACATGGAGAGGGTAACTGAAAGGACAGCATGAGGCAGAAAATGGCATGGAGGACAATCTCCTTTACAGGGCCTTCCTCAGTATGAAGCCTGAGCAGAACAGGGTAAATTCACACCTACTAAAGTGGGTGGACACGGCAGCCAGCACACTGGGCAAAGAAAAGCTTTATGCTTTCCCTTTGAAAGACAGAACAACTCCCAGACTCTTTTTGCTGCTGCAGAAGTAAAACATGCCTAGATATGTTCCTGTCCAGCCAAGCATTTACAGAGACATTGAAGTGCGTTGAGCAGGGGTGATGCCAGCATGGTGACTTGAAATTCATGGGTCCACACATGACTTCCTTGGCTAGCAGCTATAGCAATTAAACAGGTTTTGCCAGTAGCTTGGGTCAACATAGTCTTTTCCCCATTAAACAGGTTACAACATGGTTTTTTGATTTGTGCTCTTGTTTACTGGATTCTTAGTCAGGCTGACAGAAAGCCTGAAGGTACAATGTTGCAAAGGGGGATGGCTATAGGTCCTCTGATGAGATATACGTCCCTCCTGTTCAGGCACAGAGCTACCACCGCAATGCGCTCTGTACATCTACAGGAGCCCCTGCACAGACGGATGGGAAGTGAGTGAGGGGAAGAGATGGGATCAGGGCATGTTGTGCTCTGCGGTTTGGTGATTGTGCAGTGCAGTGTCCCCAGGCAGAGACTTCAGCCAGTGCAGTGGTGCATTTGAGTGTTTCCCTGCACCAGACACCTCCTTTTATTTTACTAGAATGCACCATATACAAGCTGTGCAGGAAATCAGATGTAATAGATATGTGGTTATGCTAAGAAAAAAACTGGCTGTGTGAAATCACCACATTTGTTTATCTCACAGAATGGTCAGATGAGAGACCACTCACCTCCTTTCACAGGTGAATTGAGCAGATTCTGACTCCAAGGGTGGTGGGGTCAAAACAAGACTGTCTCTCTCACCTCCCAATAGCAAGTGTGCTAACAGGAGTCGAGGAAGGGTTGTAAAACAGCCAAACAAAGGAGGAATGTTGCAATGGTCATTTTGAAATAAACCTGTTTGTGATGAGCAGTGACTGATATTTATGCTATGATTCATACCAAAGTGCAGAACCTGCAGTTTTACTCTGGCTGACCTTTAGGACAGAAGCAGCAGCAGATACTGTTCTAACATCTGTGAATGAGAAAGCAAGCATCGAAGCTGCTCTCGGCTCTGAGACTGCATTAACTCAGAGCCGGGCTTGTTAAAAAGGTGGCTGGAGCATCTCTCCACTGTAAGGCACTGCTTGGGTATAACTGACTGGAGCTTGCACAGCTGCACCTCTCTCTGTATTCACTTGCAGTCGCTCTTCCCTTTTATGTGGTAATTGCAATTACAAGTAACTCTTACCTGGCATGTTACATCCCACATTAAAGCTCTTCGAGGATGCCCTCAGAAAGTCCTTTACACCACCTCCTCCTCCTCCTTGATGACAAGTCTGAAGTTTCTTATCTGTGTCTATGCTAAATTGCCGGCGACAGCGTCTTGCCTGTGTCTGTAAGCTCCAGGCACCTATTGGCGGTCTCCTTACAGGACCCCCCACAGACAGACATGCACGTTATCCTCTCAGCTCTACTGATAAGCAAACACCTACAAGGCAGGAGGAGGTCAGAGATGGTCGCTGCTTTCTATGTCTGGTTTTTGATGCTGTCAGAAGGCAGCTCGGCTATCTGCTTCTAGAAACTCATCAAATTCCAGTGGGCACATGCGGGAGTTGCGTGTGATAACACTGGAAAATCAACTCTTCTGGGGGAATCAAAAACTCAGGCTCTGTTTCTTTACAGAAGCACAGCAGAGAAGCTTCAGAATACAGGACTGCACTTCCACTCCTGCCCTAAGACTATTGCTAAATATCTAGTTAGTAAAAATGCCTGGCTTACTGCCTATCTTACCAGGGGAAAATGTGATCAGGAAAGGAAGTTTCCATAATCTTGAAGGATTATTTCCTCCAAGAAGACCTTTGATTCCAGCAAAATCTTAAACATATGGACTTCTCAGTTCAGTCGTCAAGTGTATTTAGTGTTTTTTTCTACAAGTGCTTAAAATACTTGAAAGTGCAGTGAAGGATCTTCATACAGGCTGGCTGAATGACTCCTCTGCTTAGCACTACACATGTTCTTTTTTTGGTTTTTCTGTGTACTCAACCACTGGAGCTAGTTCTGAACAGTTTAAACAAAACACCCTTAAACACTTCAGGGAGAAAAAAACCCAAACGGAGAAAAGCAGTTTGTGCAAATAGAGACGAATGCCTACACAAAAGCCGGGAAGAACTGCTTCCTGTAGGAAACCTCCTCGATGACATTTTGCCCTTCTCATCTGTCTTCAATTTTTCTCTTGAAGGAATTTTTGTTTCTCTTCATTTTTGTTTCAGACAGGGAAGATAACTTTCTATCTTCTAAATCAGTGCAAATGTATCTCAGATCTCAGCCAGTGCGTTTTGTGTACCAGTGGAAGGGTAAGAGCTGTACCTCTGCACTTTGGAAGCGGGTGTATGACAGTTACACACACCTGAAGCAATGACAGATCCCTGACCTGTCCTAAACTTCACAGCTTTTCTCCACAGCACAGCTCAGTCCTTCCTACTTACTCATTTTGATGGGTCCTTACATTTGCTTTATAGGAAAATAATTCACAAATAGAGATTCCCGAAGTCCTGCTAATTTGATGCGTTTTTCCATACATATAGTAAATAAAAGGCAAAGCCTACGAGTAAATACAATTACAAGTAGCTTTCTCTACTCCCTTTTATTACATATACAGACTACTTAGAGACACAGAGACTCTGAAAGTTGTACAAAGGGACATCCTTGTCCATTCACATGCAGCGTGACCTTCCCAATCTGCACATCTTCCTCACCAGCTAGACCCAATGCAGAAAACATTACAGGGCCAGGAGAGTTGCAAGGAGGCTGCATCACTGATATCTCTGCAGCTGATGCTGTTATGCAAGAAACACCCTTTTCCCTGCAAGTAGAGTCAAAGGGTGAGAGGAGAGGTGCTGTAACTTCTTTAGTGAGAAAACATGGATGACTCAGAGCAAAGCTCACCCTGACCTACAGTTATGTTTAGCTGTGACACTGTCCAGAGTTTGGCATCCAGCTGCAATACTGGGAAACCCACCACTGAAAAGCAGTACTCTGATCCTTGGTCACACCTCACCTGGCATCAGCGACCAAGTTGTCCTCTGCTCTGGCTCTCAGTGTGGTGTCTTTCTGAGCAGGCTGGTCCTGGAGCATGGCCCCTGCAGGCAACCAGGACCGTGTGTCAGCCACAGCGTGGCTGTTCCTGCTGCTTTGAGGTCAAAGAATGAGCGGATTTAATGAACACCATTCTTCAGAAGCAGGATCACAGAGTATCCTTTACATTCATTGGGGTTTATTAAAATACTAGTGAAAGTGCTTTCTGATTCCATTGCAGAATCAGCAGTTGGTTGTTGGCGGTTTTTTTAAGGCTATCTCAGGCAAAGTGATTTAGACTAAGGTTTTGAAACCACCAGTAACACTTGGTGTGCAAGAAATGGAAGGCTGAGCTTTGTTTTATGACAGTACTTTGATTTTTAATTCAATTTGCTCATTATGTTGGTTTAAGAAGTGGTGTTTAAAACAGCTGCTGCCTGTCTGTAAAATCAGGGCTTTTTCCTCTTCTTTTCTGACTGAAAGGAAAGCAACAAATCAAATGCCAATAGACTAAAAATATCTGCTGGGTACACTGAAAGAGATGAAAGGGGTCAGATGACACACAGATGAGCATTACTCAGAAATATTTAATGGCAAGTAGTACCATAATTCTTCTTCGTGTTCTGTATCTTCTCATGCACATCTCCAGATTGCCTCTCTTCCTGGTGTTTGCTCTGTTGCAGCATGTAAAGCCCAGGTCCTATTGAGCTAAGCTAGCATGGCCCATGTCTACATCTCTGTGACGGTGCTGCAGGACCACAGCATGCCCTGCACAGCTCTAAGGAGCTTAAGCAGAAGAAATGGTCATCTAAAGGTATAGAGCCTCTGTGGCACCAAGACTTCGACCAGTTTTAGAAATATTGCCTGTGCTGAGCCTCGGCCCAGCCCTTGGAGGCAGGGCAGCACTATTACCTGCTTGCACAGAGGGCTGAGTCAAGGATGGACTCTGTGACTTCAGCAGTGCCACAAGGATCCTGTGGCACAGGCAAGAGCACTGCAAAATCCCTTTTCCTTGCTTCAGTACTAACCTTGCCTTCATCACCAGATGGACCAGAATTAGTTGTACCCGGAGAGAACTTGAGGAGAGAGGGAAAGGAATATGGTTGTCACTCTTCATTTGCTAACAGGAGTAAAACAAATTGCAGCTCCTAGTACTTCAGGAATGGCCGTGAGTCAGGAATGCTCAATCCCACAGCAGCGCATTTGCTGTGCTGCCCTCTCCTCCACAGCAGAGCAGATGCGATTAGCGCTCAAGGCTGGCTTTCCTTGTTAAACGTCCCCCAGGACACAGGCTCTGCCATCTCACATTTTCCAGTATTTCTGGATTTGGAATAGTTGCTGATTTCCTAAAAGGGGGTAAAGGACTGTTTTAGTTTACTGTGATCTTTTTAAAGTGTGTTTTCTGCCAAGGGCTGCTGACATCTGGACAGAGTTTTGCCAGAGCTTGTGGAAATCATGTGGAATGGTTTGGGATGGAAGGGACCTTAAGGATCATCTAGTTGTGACCCCCTTGCAGGGGAACACCTTCCACTGGACCAGGTTGCTCAGAGCCCCATCCGACCTGGTCTTCAACACTGCCAGGGATGGGGCACCCACAACTTCTCTGTGCTACCTGTTCCAGTGTTTCACTACCCTCACAGTATCTAATCTAAATCTACCCTCTTTGGGTTTAAAGCCATTACCCCTTGTCCTATCACTACATGCCCTTGTAAATGCTTTTAGCTAAAACAAATATTAAAGTCAAGCCTTTACAGGATTTAAAACTATTTATGGGTGTGGTTATCTTAGGCTGATCTGAACCAGCGTTACTCCTGAAAAAAGGCATTTTGGCCCTTCCCTCTTCTGTGACTTCTCATTCCTGCTCTAAGCCGTAGCGGCAAGGTCATTGGGCTGCAGACAAAGCCTTCAAGACAGAGTGATAGCTTCCTGCTGGATCAGTGAGCTGAACTAGCTGAGCATGCCAGGTACTAGTGTGAGCCTGATAGACTGCAAAGCAAGGGTGGAGAGGACAGGACGTCTGCTTTCAGTGCAACACAGCTTTAGAATAGCTTAAGATACTTAGGAATATGAACCATCAAATCTTACAGTGTCAAGACTAGAGTGCTGATCTGAGATACAGTAGAAGTTAAAAGTTAAAGTTGGTTAAAGTCACTCCTGTGTCAAGCTGAGCAGGGATTCTGACAAGCCAGCATCATCTACCCTTACATATACAAACTCTTTGCTTGTCTCTCTCAGTTGTTGTGGCAATATTCTGGACTGAAGATAGAAAGAAAAAAAAGCAAAATGTCAGAAACACAGAAGTTGCTGCAACAGGGTATCTAACCCCCATCGGCTGTCTTGAGTGCAGTTATAAACACACAGGCACCCACCCACACCAACTGCCCTGTGAGTAAGAGATGTCAGCCTTGGACAGACTTGCTGATCAGTTGCCGGCAGTCTCCTGACCAAAATATACAGACTAAAGCTTTGAACTGTGGCTATCCGCCAGAGGAGCACCTGCTCCTCTCTTTCTGCCCCAAACACCTAGTTACATTAGCTGCTGCATGCTTAGTTTTGTTTACAGTTTCCCACTAACCTCTACCATGCTTCCTTTCCAAGAGAGCTTTGATAAAGCTGAACACGGCACTTACTGAACTGGCAGAACTGGACTCCCTCTTGCAATCAACGTAAAGGGGCTCTGCCAGAACTGGATGTACGGGGCTCTCCAGGAACCCATACCAGAACATGTGCTGTCTTTAGAAACAGTGCTTAATCTTATTTCACAGGTGCCTTGTTTACCAGGACTATGGATGAACCAGGGCCAGCCTCTCAAAAAACCCTGGCTGCATCACAGGGAGTGAGGTTGGGTAAGTAAAGTAAAACAGAGGGTTTATCACTGCCCTCTCTTGCCATTTAAAACTGTCTCTTCTCCCTACAGAAAGCAGTGTAGATGTTTCACAAAGCTGAATGCCGTCGATGTGTTTTCTAGTCTGGGTATTTCAACACTTAATTATTCCATTCTTACTCCCCCAAATGTCTTTTTTACTTGGCTCCTTGGAGCTAGCAATTACAGACAGGATTCAGGTAGCAGAGGTTAGGAGGAGCACATCTGGCTTCCCAGATTTGAAACTGTCCCTGAAATTTGGTGCCCCAGTGGACTAAATATCGGAAGGAAGGACAATAGCTGTTTGTGACATGGTAAAGCCAGATAGCTTGTGAAATTTGTGGGAGAACACCAGCCTTTGATCACTGCTGAACACTGCACCTTTGATCAATAGCTACTAGTATGTAACGTCCCCAGCCGTTTGACAAGGTCAAGAAGCCACTGATTTCACACATTTCCTTACTGTTCACGCTTCCATTCTAATTTCAGCACCATTCCCCTTTCATAAAATTAATAGAAATTGCTAGAAATGACAGAGAACACTGAATGAAGTCTTTTTCTCTCTCTCACTTATGTCTTACACTGTGGACCTTGTCTCTCCATGAGGGAGTCCAGGACAGTCCCTGGGCCATGTCAAGTACTGCGCCTCTGCCCATCAGGAATGAGACGGTACCACTCCTGGCTAATGCTGGGAAATGTGAGGAGACATGCCAAGAGTCTGAACTTGGCTCTACCGTATCACTGTGGCTGTGGTTGTAAATAATTTTACGTCTCTCATCAACAGTTGGACTGATTCAAACACTAACAATAGGAAGGACATCCTCACAATTAAGCATGCGTCAGATGAAAACTAAGTGGCAGAAGCAATTTAATAACCCAGCACCACACCTTGCCCCATGGCAACAAAGCACATCAAGAAGTTGCTGTTGTTGGCAGTGCTAATGGAGGGCTTGTCTGAATTATAGAAATGACACAGTATGTCTCCAGCTGGGATTTGTAAGGGTTGGGAAGCACTCTCTGGTCCATGGCAGAGTCTTCTGCTGGGCAAAGACAGGAAACATTTCTACTAAGCAAAGGAGAGAGGCTCTCACTTGGTGCAAGACAGTGCTCTTGGACAATGTTTCCTATAAGCAATTCCAGCCCAAATTCTTAATAGTTACGTTTCAGAATACGGCCCTAATCACTTATGCTACAAGCTTTCTAGACTTCATTTTATTTCCTAGATTTGAAAAAGACAACTGGCTTTGCCTGGCAGATCTTTTTTTGAAACTGGGAGTTGCAGAAAGAGAGTAAAACCAGCTTGTTGTTGCAACTGAAATGACTGTACTTGCACCTGATCTTACAGCTTCTCAAATTCATCATTAGCACTGTTTGCATATTTTACTTTTTGCGGCTCACCTCAGCTGGATAAACATATGGAGTTGTGGGCAGATAACAGGAGTGAAAGAATAGGCAGAGAAATGTAAGTCCTTGAGTAGGACTGAGACCAGGTCTGCAGGTCAGCTCCTCCAAGCTAATGGAAAACTTGGCTTCGGCTTGTGCAACAGGGGGTTCTGGGACTGGTGGATATTAAGAATAAGGTTGCAGGGGCATACATGGTCCTTGTAGGTCTGACCACCTGTAGAAGGAACCACAAGCTTCATGCCTACTGCATATGCATGGATCGACAATACTCTAAATATATTTTAGGGAGGGTTGTCTTCATTCATTCACTCTATTATACAGAGGCATACAGAAGTCATGACTCTGCTGTGGGAGTTACTAGGTAGATGCATAATAAGGAGTTGTGGCTCCAGACTGATAGTGGATTGAAGGGGGTGGTTCTATCATGTTTTGAAACTAATTCTTCTAATGACAGAAACAATTAGCATATTACTTCACTTACCAGTCAAAATAACAGTTGGCAGCAGTCTCTATTAGTAGCTCGTAAGAATGGAAAATTGCTGCCAAAGGTTATGTTTCTCTGTTGGGGAAAACTTTGCTTCTAGAGATTTCATTGAAATCACACCCTAAAAACACTGTGGAACAGGGACAGAGATTATAAACACTTGCTGAAAACAGGTGGTTTCCAGAACTTGCGTAGAAATTGGCCCCACTCCTGGGAATGGAAGAGAAAAAGTGGAGCCCAATGGACACTGAACTAGGCAGGAATGTTCCCCTTGCTGCTCAGCGCAGCGTACTGGGCTTTACACAAATACACATGAATGTCAAACCTGAATTTATCGCCATCCATTTGTGCTTATGAAGCCTATTCCTGAGCTCACTAGTGGAATGTGAAAAATGCTTCAAGTCATTCGTACCATAAAGAAAATGCCAGCCATCCCTCTATTCTCTTCAACAGACATGATATTTTCTATTTGCAGTGAAAGCCATGCAAAATTCAGAGATCACATCCATGCTGTGTGGCCAAATTGTGCCGGAGTCAGGAGCACGGTTGGATTGGCAGTGGAGAGAGGCCCTGGGACCGTTGAGTTTATCTGGCCAGCGCCAGCAGCCACCATGTCCATTCGCTTTGACCTGTGCTCTTCCCCAGTGTGACACCCCGCTCAGCTGGTGCTGCAGACAGCATTTAGCACGAGCGACTGCGCTGAGTAATTTAAAGCAGAAAGGCAGGTCTGGTAAGGGAATTGTGAAACTACTGCACTGCTGTAGAAGACTAGAATGTTTAAATAACTGAATATCCTTACTGAAGAATGCACAAAAGAAGCCAGGACTTCTCCATGACATCCTTTTCTTTGGTGCTATGGGAGTTCCTACAGAGCTTCCCTAGTTGTGATGGTAAGAAACAGTAAGGTGCTAAGTGACAGCTGGGGAAGTGGTTCTTCCCGTAACACTCCTCAACCATCTGCCGAAAGATACTCTTCTGGTTTTAAGTAAAAGCAGACGCTGGGCCTTGGAGGTGAATGGCAAATGGGGAACTCACTTGGTGGCTTTGTGTCCATCCTTTACACTGATCCTGTACACCCAAACTGACACCAGTAGATCGGGTTCCTTTTTTGTATTTTCCTGAGCACTTCTCAGCCAGGTAGTAGATAGAAAGGTCTGGAAATCCTTCTCTTCCCCGTAGCACTTCCCAGCTCTGTGTCTTGTTTCAGTTCCTGAAGTGTACATGGAAACTGTTAATCCATCAGTTAAACCTTCACGCAGCTCCTTCCTGAACCTCTGTAAACAGGCTGATACCGCAGGTCACTGCCTCAAGCTTCCTCTGAAACATTCACTGGCACTTGGCTGCCAGGTCGAGCAGCTGCAAGCCTTCTCACTGAACCAATAGAGCAAATCTGGCCCAACCTATCTCATGTTAATTTGGTTACAGTGACTAACCACCTTCCATGATTTCCAGGCTAATTGCTATAACATTCTCCAGCTGCCAATACGGTCTGTAGAAAATTTTGATTCAAAGTGTTCTAATTGTAAAACATGGTGGCTTATGTATGACCAAATCAAAGAATCTCATCCTAGCTACCAAAGCCTTTAATGGGTGAAAGTGCCTCCAAAATAATCTCTTTCCTGCTTCTTCTGCAGATACACACTTCAGGAATGAGGAAATAATCCACACCGTAGGTTTAGGAAAGTAGGATCTGCTTCTGTCCTGCAACTCACGTGGATTTGGCACTGGCTTTCATGTTCACTGACAGTTTGCCTTCAGTACAAAATTCAAGACCCGTACTCTGTTTTCTGCAGTAATAAAAGCTTTGTCTTAGGAATAGTTGATTGCTTTCAGCACTCTGCGGAATAATTTTTATTTTTTCACATTTGCAAGCAATAGAAAGAACTAAAAAAAGATGCCAGTGTTACAATGTTGTAGTGCTTTGTTAGTAAATTTAGTGATAGCAGTATTATCTGGTATTATCCCAATGTTCTCAGCAGATGACCCTTCTCTCTGCATTCCCTTTGTTTAGCTCAGGGGTCCTCAAACTTTTTAACCAGGGGGCCAGTGCGCGGATGCAGTGGCAGGCAGCCATCTGCGGCTGCTTGGTTGCCCCCCCAACCCCCGGTGGAGGGGGGGCGGGGGGTCTGTAAATACCGGGGGCCGGATTGAGGACCCTGAGGGGCCGTATCTGGCCCGCGGGCCGTAGTTTCAGGACCCCTGGCTTAGCTGATTCACTCTGCTACATACACTTTGGTTTGCAAGCCGCCCTGTATAAGGGGTGTCAAGGTAAGACTGATTCATCTGTAGGGGGAAACAGACTTACAATGATCAAAGTATACTTTTTTGTGGCCAGGCTAACATAGCAGGTTTTGCAATGCCATGAGCAGCTCAAAAAGTGAAGCACTCACAGTGACTCAGAGTCATACACACGTGATCACTTAGCATCAGCAGTCTAACCCCCCAGTGAAAGAGCCCTCCTTTCTCTCCCATGTTTCCCAGAAAACAGTTTTGAAAAGCACAACTTTATCCTCCCCTCCCTGTGCATCACCACATGCTAGTATCTCACTCAGCCTTACTCACTCATGCAAATTCCACCACCTTTGCTGGGTAAGCGTTCCCCCCCCCCCCCACCCCCCACCCCCCTGCTTCCTCCCCCTACCCCTGCCTCAGCTGTTGAGATGCAGCAGAAGTGATCCTGGCTATGCTGCCAACACATATGGCCCAAAGCTTCCTGAGGTCAGTCACACTCAGCTGTGACAGTGCCTGAGTCCGCAGGGAAGGTGCCTCACTGAGCTGCACTCTTTGGATCCTGTGCAGATAGGAGAGAGCGAAGATAATGACGTAGACACAGAGCCACCAGGAATGCCTAAGCTATTGCAGCAGGTGCTATGACATTTCTGCCGGAGGAGGAGGTATGGGCCCATGCTGTCAACATCTCTTTGCCAGCAAACCTATGTTAAGATGCAGCACGCTGAAGCATTTATTCCTGTTCAAGACACCTTATCACCCTGCACAGGATTCTTCCTAGTCTTCCTCTCTGTCTATGAGGTTTGAGTGTATATTAGTTGTGTAGGTGTCCTACGCTTTATGACAGCAGGACCCAAACTTTGGGCAACACAGCCCAGGTTTGTCCCGTCTCAGGGAGGCCTGTGATTTTTAAGATACATCCAACTGACTCAGAAGCATGGTTGCATTCTGAAGAATGATCTTTAAATATGCAAGTTTTGGATTTGGACCTCACCCAGAGTAGTCTGGCTGGTGCAGAAACGCTAGGTCAGTTTGGTTAATGCAAGCCTGAACCAGTGCCACTGAGACTCATCTGGCTTTGAGGAAGCATTAAGCTTCTGGCCTTACTTCCTGTAAAGCTTGTTAAAATAAATGGTGTAGCCACCCACACCGAGGAGTACCATCAGTCCTCTTCCATGCAGCTCATCTGACTTTTGGAGACCCAAACACTTCTACCTGCAAAGTCTGAGTGGCTTGGCTGTAACCCTTTTGGAAGCCAAGTACCTCAGGCATTGTTAAAAATTTATTTTCTTCCTCTTTTCTACCCCCTACCTTGCCTTCCAAGTTGGACTAAGTTTAACAGACGAAGAGTGAAACAGAAATAAATTTTAATATTGTACATGGGATTTTTTGGGCCACCTTCAAAGAAGATAACTGCACTGCTCCATCTCCTCTGACTTAAAGGTTTCAGCCAACAGCACGCTTCATTTACTTTGTTTGGCATTACTCCTCCATTTCCTTGGCAAAACTGAAAAAGTGATGTGATTCAAATCAAGGCACCCATTTTAAACAATGATGCTGCAGCACAGCATCTTTGGAATACAAAGGTTGCAATGAACTAACAAGTAACTTCTCCTTGGAGTGGACAATTCAGCCAGCACAGGTTTAGGACCTGGAATTGGCTCCAGCACAGCCAGCTCTAACAGCTTCACTGTTGCTTTCTCTAGAGACCTCACCATTTAGGAAACTGTGCTCTGGCTACTTTCTAAACCTTCTGGCTTTGTCAGCCTCTTGACACTTGAGAGTTGCTAAACCTCTGTAGTTTCATAACTTTCTCAATCATTTGAATCACAAAGATCCTAAAATTTGTGGCTGCTTCCAGTTTACAACCTTTTAAGGTGAGAAAAACCATATATATCCACCTCTACCCAAGGTCACCTCTCATTGTCCTTCTTGTCCCACCCTCAAAATCTTTTGCTTTTAGCCACTGATCTCTGGCTTTCTAAACTCACCAGTCAGGTCGGCAGCAGAACTGCCACAGGGAGTAAAACCAGGAAAACCCAATATGATGCACTTTCCTATCCTATACATGCTGCTGCATGCCAGGGAGAAAAGACTCTACTTGGAAAAATGGTTTACAATAAAATGCTTGCTTCCTATCTTCTTCAGAAAATTTCTTCAGAATCTGAGTGCAGATGTCAGCAACATACATTTATAAACTTTAAGATCATCTGTAATGCATCTTGGTCTTCAGCAACTGTGTTGCAAGCTTGAGAGTTTGTCTATATTACAGATTTTGAAGACAAAATGAATGTTGGAGGTAAACTGCTTTATCCTTAAAATCAGAAGCTCTGCTCTGAAGCTTCAAAGAAATGCAAGGAAGAGTCTCTTACTGGTTAGTATGCAGCTTCACCTATTTCACCAGCAGGAGCTGAGCTTAGCATGTTCCTTGCACAAACTTATACATACTGTAAATTTATGGCTAAACTTCTTTGACCTTGCAAAGACTTGCATTTCATCCATTTCTGGAGTCAGGCAGAATCATTACGTTTTAAACACAGTTCTGAAAATTGTGGAATGAAGTTCTGCCTCTGCTTGCATCCACAAAGGAAAACAGGAAATCAATACAAGTGAAGCAACTGAAGGGATGCTCACTTGTATCACTTTATTAGCTTTTTTTGGTCAAACTTCTCATTTGGGACAATAATTTATTTTTTTTTTGGTCAGTGACACATGATTTATAGGAAAGCAATCCAAATCTACCCTATGACTGTGATTTGCTTTTCTCAATGTATTACCATAAAAACTGTAAATGATGCAATAGGCTATGACTGCCATTCAAAGACTCATCATAGCATCTGCTGAGTAATTTATATTCTCAGGTCTGCATTTCACAGTAAATGGAAGCAAAGAATTGTTAGGAACATGCTGTTGGGGAGAAAAAAAAAAAGAAGAAAAAGAAAAAGAGATAAAGACTACTGCATCGATGTTGGCAAGTTGACCATGCACCTTGAGCACACATAAAGTATCTGGGGAGGCATGAGTGGGAGGAAGTAGCTGGTATCAAAATCTTGCCACTCCACCACAAGTAGTACAGTGGTGAATTAAATCCCAAATTAACAGACACTGCTGACAGCCCTGCATTGGAAAAACGTCTCACAGTAGTCTCCGCTTTCCTAAGACTTGTGACACCAAGTCACACTCCTCTGCAGTCACACAGACTCAGTGAAGTAACTCCAAGTTTGATACCTGAGCAACAGGCCTAAAGACACCAGCTAGAAAACTCGGAAGTCTTACGAGATGGGAGAGACCCCTCCACATACCAGAATCTGACACAAGTGCTGATCATGTCCACAGCTGGAAGGTGAAGCACGGTGGTGGCCATGAACTAACAGGCAAATATGGGCTGTGGAAAGCTGGGCAACTCTGAGCAGTGGTGGGAGATGCTGAACTCAGTTTGTCAGAGGCAGAGTATCAAGAGTACAGACACCTCAGGGTAGGACTGCTCATCAACATACTTCTAATTGAGGACTGGACTTCTAACAGTTCATGTTTAACAAAGGAGCCCAGTGATTTAATAAAGAAAGGGTAAAATGTGCAAAGTAGTGGGAAACAGCAGCCAGCATTTTAAGAAGAGTCTATTTAATTCCTTTGTAACATGCACAGGGAGGAGGTGGTGTGCAGAGCTGCCTCCATAGAGTGCTGTACAGATTGTGCAGTTACCAGTGAGTAAATGTCCTGGTTTCGGCTAAGATAGAGTTAATTTTCTTGCTGGTACAGTGCTGTGTTTTGGATTTAACATGAGAATAATATTGATAACGACTGAGGTTCTTAGCTGTATAGACTTCTCAGTTTCTTAAGCTGCCATTGAGTGAGTCAGGGGTTAGGGTGGTGGTAGTTGTGCACAAGAAACTGGGACAGCTGACCCCAACAAGCCAAAGGGATATTCCATACCAGAGAACGTAACGCTTGGCATATAAAGCTGGGGGGAGTTGGCCAGGCAGGGAGATCGCTGCTTGGGACTGGCTGGGCATGGGACAGCAGGTGGTGAGCAACTGTATTGTTGCATCAATTGGTTGGGGTTTTTTTTAGTTTTATTTCTTTCTCATTTTGTTATGGCTCTTTTAATTATTATTTATTATTGTTATCATCATCATCATTATACTTTATTTCAATTATTAAATTGTTCTTATCTCAACCCACAGGTTTTACCTTTTTCCGATTCTCCTCCCAGGCGGGAGTGAGTGGCTGTGTGGTTCTTAGTTGCTGGCTGGGGTTACATGACAGTAATCATAAGAGCTTAAACAAGCAGCAGCAGCTGCACAGTCCCCTGTGTGGTGAGGGGATCCTTAATGTAAAGGACCATTAACACAGCACAGCATTCTCCCCCTTTGCAACACAGCATAATCTGGAGGATTCGTGATGACAGACAGACTCACATCTGCTGTTTTGGCTCCCATTGTAAAAAAAAAATACCACAAAGGAAAAGCTACATAGCAAACTGCTTTGGCTTGCCGCTTGTAAAAATGAATGCAAATCCCTCTGCTGCGGAGGAACCACCTCTGCAGTAAACAAATAAGTTTTGCTCCGGGGTACTAGGAAACCCCCCTGAAGTGAAACAGGAGGTTCCCAGAACTTCAGAAGCCAGGTGTTGCCTCTCCAGGACTGCGACTGTAAAGAGAAGAGAAATTTCAGCCCCTGTCAGCTACAGAATAGGAACAACAAGGATGCAACAAGCAACAGTTTATTTGTAGAAAAACCTTTTAAAATTTTACTACATTGTGAGATTAAGGAAAAAATAGTATTAATATATGTACATACAATATATATAAACAAACACACATCGCACCAGTAAAATTACATGCTTTTTGAAACAGAGAATGGGTCATATTCCCTCATATTAATTTTAAAATTATCACTGCAAGAAACCTTGCTTCCTTTGTTTTTATCCCCATCAAAGTTTTCAAGTACAGGAAGTAAGTAATGCAGGATCTAATAGTAGAAAACCTTTGTTATACACAAATTACAACTGACAGCTATATTATTCTGCAGTATGCAAGACTTGTGTTTTTTGGAACTCTATAGGGATACGAACTTTTTACCTGAGGTGCATGGAAATAGTGAAGCATGATAATTGGCAAGTTCAAGAGATTTTCATAGTATGATTTGACTGTAATTGAAGCTGACTAGGTATCACGTCTATACCCATAGTACTGGCACAAGAATGCTCAGCATGAGTTGTTACCAATGTCTTAGAAGTGCAGGAAAAATTAAAAAGGCAAGCACCACTTGCAATGATAAGCATGCAGACAATTTAAGTGAAACAGAGGTAGCATGTTCTTGTAACTCCAGCAGGGTCATTCAAATCAACTGCACCCTCCCTTCTGCAAAAGGCACTCGCTTTTTCAGCTATAAACAATGTGGTTTTAAATTCAGTTGGATTGACCACAAATGGTGGATTTCTCTCCTTACAAATATAAAAAAATTAAGCAGAGGACATAAGGAAAAGAAAAAAAATGGGTGTAAGAAATACACGTCAGGTAATATGTGCTATTCCTCTCCCCCTACCTTTTACGGGGAGAATTTTTATAAACAGTTGCAGTACATAATCCAAAAGTTAAGACTTTCCAGTCAAAATGGCAGTATTAAGCAGCACATTATATATCAGGAATAATTTCAAAACACCAGAAGTACATCAGCCTTTTTAATAGATAAAGAGCAACAATTCACAGTTAAAGGAGAAAGTTTATGCACAAAAAGGTGGTGGTAGAGAAGGATAAAGATCCTTTGATGTAAACCCTCATAAATAGAAATGCACAAACTCTTGTACTGTATCTTTTATCCTTTCTGCAGTTTGAAAAGATGTCTATCCAAAACACCTGCTTTTACCGTGACACTACAGAGCTAATCGAATTATAAGATGTGCCACTGTTGCAGCTGGAAGCATAAGCCTCTTGACCATTAGCATCTAAGTTTATTTTGAATACAGAAGATGCCTTCAGTAAAAAGTCTGCTGCATCTCTGCGACCTAATTCCCTCAGCTTAGACATTAGGATACCTACAGTGCTCTCAGGAGCATTACTCCACTCCTGCAGAAGGGCATGGACTGGGCTTGAGAGAAAGTCATTTTGTGTTCCATTATTTGTATTGTACTTAGCAACAAGATCAGGGAGGCCCAGGTTCATGGCCAGAAGGCACCAGTCTTTGCCCATAGGATCAGGTGGATCCAAAAGTCGACTTAGCTTTCTCCTGGTAAGTAGATTCAGATCAGATACATGAATATCCATTCCTAGGCTTCCCTGGGAGTAGACATCAAGACACCCAAAACACAGTATACTGCTAAAGCTCTCTTTATATCCCCCCATAGTGTTAGTTAGTGATGTCTCCTTTTGACTCTGTGCACGGAAAAAGTCTCTAGGCTGGTAGACCATTACTGGTTCATGATGTTCCCTCAGCTGCTGAGGACTAAGGTAGTATTTCCCAGTCAGAAGGCCTGGTAAGGTTGTGGCCATTAAGTTATCAATGGTGCTGCATACAGAATCCAGAAGTAAACAGCACTTGACTTTCTCTGTTTCCAGTCCTCTGACTTGAACCTCTATACCCTGACCATGGTTGACCAGCAGCACTAAAAGCTCAGCTCCACGATTCATAATTTTTGATCCGTTCACCCATAGACGTATATCAGCATCTCCCTCTGTGCTCTGCTGATGAATCCACCTGCAGAGATTCACCTGAACTTTATGAAAAATTCCACAAGGAAATGGCGTAAGATGTTCCACAGGAACGATTCTAACACCACCATAAATTAGCACCTCATCGTCCTCATCTGTCCAAGACCTGTGGAGATTGTCAGTCTTTATAAGAGCAGGAATATCCACCATTGCTCCACTGCTAAGGTCCCTTGCACAAATATCCATGGCATCCAAAATCTGTATCAGCTCTTCCACGTCGCTATCTGTCACCAGACGCTGGATGTCCTCTATAGTGTACCGACCTCTATAGTGATGGAGGGCTTTTGGGTTCTCCACTGACAGGATTTTTCCAAGGACATTTGAACAGAGCCAGCGAGGATCCAGAAGCACAACATCTTGGACAGTTTCACTCTGCATAATGTTAATCTGTTTATAAATATGAAAGTTACTATTTACACCTTGTGAAGTACAAGATGATACCTCACCTTCTCTCCTTCCTAAGTTACTGACACAATCATTTAATTAACACTGCTGATAGGAGGAAAACAAACAATGCATTTTAATTTCTTGCAAGTATTCAGAACAAGGTGCAGGTTTTGCTCTTGATTTCCGCTAGCAACAAAGCCATTACAGCCCAACATCTGTAAAGCCTAGCCATGCCCTGTAAGCTATTTATGCAAAGGTGTTATCCTATGATTCAATTTCTAACAGACATATATAAATTCTCATATGCAGTGAACACATTAGGCACTACCTCATTTAAGATGATAGCATACTTATCCTTTCTGGGTATTTCACATTCTTACAACTGTAGTAATAAACTGTAACTTTTCCTGTCTCAAAGAAATAATGTTGAATGAAATAGGAGCCACAAGGCAATAACGTTAACAAAAAGAATTATTAACCAGTTTCTACTTCTTTGGGTGTCTTAACAGGGAGGAAAAAAAAATCCACCGAACTACAGACATTTGCTTAAATCTCATTAAGCAATAATATACCAAAGCATTATGTTGCTAATAGAGATGCAATTTAGACAAAGCCACTTACTTCTCCAATGCTATGCAACTGCTGTGCAATATGCCGTAGGTCATCTTCACTTGCTAGGGGGTTAAGGTGTTCCTGTACATCATACACAAACTGCTGCAAGGACATCAGCTGGTTGGGTCCATTCATTTTTCTCCATGAAGGCAGTGTGGAGATTATTTTTTCACACAGATGACTCATAGGTGGGCAAGTCTTACAAAGGCACAGAAAACACTCATTTGTAATTCTACTCTGCTGAGAATAACAGTCTGATTGTTTTTTGGGGTTTGGGGTTTTTTTTCTTCCAATGAAGGTTACAAGATTTAATGCATCCATGAGTATATCCATGTCTAAATAGTACCCCTTGTGATGGGCAATTCCAGAAACAACTTTTTCATTGAAATGAGCAAACTTTCCAAACATCACCGTTATTACAAAGGGAATACTGACATATGGATCAAAGTTTAGTTTATATTGTCCTGCCTTGTCAAATGTGGTGACCACCTAGAATAGTGACGTCAAAATGTATCAGTTGCCTTCATGCATCTAGAAGGTAATCTTTATTTCAGAAATTGCCAACATTTAATTAAGATCTGTACTCATCAGTATTTGTACAGGACCGATTTACTTCAGCAGGTGAGACAGCAGGGTACCAGATAAGAAATAAAGATGATACTTTTTATCTCTTGATTGTCTTGGATATCACTGAAGCCTTAATCCTACACTCTCAAGCCACATCACACACTTCTTATGCAGCAAAGCCCTCCTGATTTCAAGCTAGTGACCATGGCTACAATAAAGTTTTGTCACAGAACAGAAGCTTATTAAATCAAGAGATCATTTGGAACATAAAATAGGCTGAATTTTGCATAAACCCAAACATATTCTTTGATCTACAGAATGAACTCAGTAATACAGTTACTTTTAATTAATTTAAAAAAAAATACCAATTCAGAAGTAGCTGCAAAAGTCTGTGTCTCACAAGTAAGAGGGCCTTTGGTATGAAGGAATTTAAATTAAATTAAATGCATTTAGCACAGGCTACATAGCAACTTGACTTGGTCACCCTCAGTATGGAAGGCTCTGTGGATTCATGGTGGTAACATGAAACCATGGTTGTTTTACCTTTAGTCTCATACACATATACCTACACATACACAACTCCGTAACATATTTTTCAGTAAAGTAGTGCAGTAAAAAGTTAATGCATATTAGTTCACACATTTATATTGGCAATTATCTTTCTAACAGTCAAGGAAACTGTTCTACTCTGGTTTGTTTTTGTTTTTTTTCACAAAAAACCTGCCTGAAATATATTTTGTTTCTCTGTAATGCTACACTGATTTAAAAAAAAATTAAAAAAAAAGCAAAACAAAAGAAGGGCCAATGCTGAAATCCAATCACTGTCAATTCAAAACAGGAAACTAACTTTGTACTGAAAATCCCAAATAATTTCCTTTCAAAAGAGATAATTTTTGTGACCTGTACAAAACTTATACAGTTTTGAAAATGCTGACTGAATTGTTAACTTCAGAAGTTTGTTCATCACCAGGTCTGTCATGCATGCTGCTAAAAAACTGGAACAGCACTCATTTAAGTTTCATAATATAAATACTAAATTTACACAAGATTTTCACATTTTGGCTGTGCCAACCCAGACCATTAGATATTACTTACAGAAATTATCTGGCTTCTTATTTCTTGCAAATGATTTCGGAGAAGCTTCATATCTTTAGACCCAGATGCTCCAGCATCCAAGACAAATAACTTGTCTGAAATTTGCAGATCATTTCCAAATCTAAAAAAGAAAAAGCGAACAATTATATACTTAGTTCAAAACGCTGTTTTATTTCTTAATCTAGTTGTACTTCAGTCTTAAATTACACAGAAGTTATTTTTTCTTCAAGGAATGATGAAAAGGTTGAAGTACTGATTGTGCTAAGATATTTTATAAGCACAGACAGTATAGCTGCTCTCTAATTTTATTGAAAATAAACAGATATTGAGAGAAAGCTGTATTAGCTAAGGAAAAAGACTGAAGAGGCATAAGAAAATGATAACTGAATCACAGGACTTTTAATTACAAAATCAAACATTTTAACAGAGAAAGGATAGAAGGAATTAATTCTTTTTAAGGTCTTTATTGTTTTATTTCTTCTCAATTTAAATAATTTGGATGTCATTGCTATTGACACCAGCTGTCTTTCTCATTTACTTTTGACTTTTCAGCTGCACATACTTGTTTTCCTAACTCTGGACTGGTTTGCATTTTAAAAGGATTCTAACACCAAAGATCTGTTTCTAGTACAGTTCAGACAAGTGTCTACGCTTACAGGTATGGATGGTTCCATGTATTGCCCACTTATGTGCTCACCTTTATATAATAGTATGTTCATGAAAAAAATCCCTATTTCCATCTACAATTAGCATGCTTTCCAAACATTAGATGAAGAAGGCTGTAAGTTCCCTAGCTTCTAGGTACCTTTTGGATGACCTTGTAACCTCTGTGACTCCAGATCATCCAGCTCTTCAAAAACTGTGTAAGAATTACCTCCTGGTCTGGTTTTAAGTTTTTTCCCTACCCATCCTAAATCAATTCAGAGCAAAGGGCAGCTCTCCTGTAAAGTCCCCTCTTTCACACCCAGAGTTTGTAGCTGAGAACAGCCAACTTTTGTTCTGAGACTGGTGCAAAACCTGAGCACCAAGATGTTAAGACAAATGGCCAATACAGACCTTTGGATGTATCCCAGTGTTTACAGGGTAAGACTTCCTATGCCTCAATTCATTTTTGCACCACTTGGATCTTTATAGCTCACTTAAGTGAGCAGCTCACTCACTGTACTATTTGTAAACATTTCTATCTTTACGCAGTATGATCATACTCAAAATATCATAAGATCACAAAGCATAAGCCATATAAAGACCTTTTACATATTTCTGTGCATTATAGTACCTTTTCTTTCCAATTGACATGTTCAAACACTACATATATAGACTTACCTGTTCCTGATTTCTTTCAACAATGACATATCTTTGTCATACCAAAACTCTCCTCCAACAGGCCGTGGAAGATTCACTATGTCAGCATGTGTGGCGACCAAAACAACACGCAGTGGTCTTTTCAGCTTCCCACCAAATGCTAGAACAGAAACAACAGCACTCCCTTACTATAAGCGTATGAACATGGCCGTCTTACGGAGACAGGAAAGTAGCAATACATTTTACATTCTTCATACCAATCACTTTTGCAGTGGATTTACCAACTCTTAAGCATAGCCACTGTGCTTACACACCACTGGTGCCTTGGCTGTTATCTGCCTACAGGATTGTCTACATAATGTTCAATTTGAATAGCTAGACTCTTTGATTAACATCAGATACATTGATATTACATGACTTCATTGTTCTAACAAAAACATTAATAACACTAATGATCTCTCTATTAGCTACAAACTATGGTAGTGTGAGGAAAAATAATTTAAAATAACAGCTTCTTGAAAGGGTTTCTCATAATCTTTAGATGGTCCTTAATACTACAGGTGCAGAGTAGAGGATTGCAAGTAGAACACAAATAATCTACAACAGTCATAGATTGGTATGAACGCTATTTTGCAGTACTTACACAATGACCTCTCACTTAGGTGAGAGTTAAGTAGGAAAGCCTGGCAGAAACCATGAAAAAGAATGAGAAAAAAAGAAAGACACAAATGGTATGAATGAGGTGACAGTACAGAACATAGAGTTTTCAATCTTTTCTCAAACTGATCTTCCAGAAATGAGAAGACATCATTAGACTATTTTTCAAAAAGATAGTACATCCAATCCTGCTATTCTAGTCTGAAAAAAACTTCACATGGGAGAAATATGCCTACATCACTGCTCAGTTTTCATCAACTAAGAGCTACAGAATCTTGATGTATTCATAAAAAGCCACATTTTCCCAAACTGCAGTGTAGCACTTCAAGGTAAGTATTTTGTAATATTTTTTTTGGGGTGTGTGGGGTGGGTGCAGCTAAAGGACCTAGACAAAATAACTGGGAAGTAATTCCAAAAGTTTGAGTTTTCTGCTAACATCAGTTACTAAATATTACTTTTTATTTGTAGTAGTACAAAAATGTATGGGTACCCAAATTGAACTGACCAGTGTAAACACTGATTTAAGCAAAGTGTCTGAAGAATGCTGATAATTAGATCAGCAAGAAGAAACTATTACCTCAAATTCAAACTCGGTCAAACCAAGAACTAAGTTTCTTCACTAGACTGAGGAGCTGTGAAAAGCTTTCAGCAACTGCAAACTAACTGTATTTTCAGCTTTGATATTTTTCTGCAAATTTCTAAGCTTTTACTTCCAGAAGTAATTTCACATCAGTTAGATCCAAATGCTCATATTGTTAACTTTGTGTTTTGATCTAAAATGGAAAATCAATTACAAGCAGATGCCTGAACTGACAACTGAAGGTCTGCCTTGGCTCATCATTATCTGGCTCAGACAATGCATACAGAACTAAGCAGAACAAAAAGACGGGGGAAATACTCTTTGCACTATGGAAGTATTTGATATGCTTGTCTGGTGAATTCCTAGCAGCATTATAAATGTTCATGAGCACTGAGTTCGATCCACTGACTGTAATAACATTTTGGTTCCTAGAACCAAGACACATGTCTGAGCTTGGTTTGTCCATGAAACTGTCCCAGTCTGCAGACCAATGCTCAGCTACAAACTTCAACAAGTTATATGGTATATATACCTAGAACTAGACATCTTAAGGAAAAAAAGAATTGTTTGCCTGAAGTAACTTTCAGTTTGTTAGAAAGGTTGAATATAAAACAAGTCAACTTCCTTAAAACTTGTGCAAAGTCTGAGAATATGCAAAATGAAATTTACAAGAAATATGGATTTCTGTACACCCTGGTGCACCAAAAGGTGAACATATTTGAAGTCTGAATACAACTCTAGTTAAACATGTTAAAGGTGCATGTACTGAGAGGTATGCCAGTCCACAATGGTTCTGTCCTGTTCTCACTGACAAGACTAATTTATGCTGGAAACACTTAATTGGGGTTAGATACAAATAGCACTTAAGCAATGTGTCTAAGACTGGTTTTACCTTTTAAATGGTTCCAACCCTCTGGAACACTTTTCCATGTAGATTATGAGACATAAAACTATATTTGCCTTTTACAGATGTAAATCCCAGTGCCACAAAGGCTGCCCTGTACATCATGACCCTTTTTGGTTGGACTAAGTCATATGTACAACTCTTCAGGCTTGTTCAACAGATAAAATTTCCTTTCTCTAAGAAACCTTATATAAAGTTTGTTTGAATGCATGTGGATGAAAACACAGTAACAGTATTTGACACAGATGATAAACAGTTACTGAGAAACACAAGAAGCTTTATCCTAGAGTCCCCAAATATTCCATTAACAGGCAGAAGAGCGTACCTATTGGCTCCTCAACTGGGACTAACGATTTCAGGAAACTGAGCCAAAAGGTCACTTGGTTTAACTGGATTTCATAAGGCTCCTCGAGACTAAAAAGCACCATGTGAATTGCAGTGGGATCATTTGCAGCAAAATAATCGTAACAGCAGAAATACACAGGATTCCCAGAGAATTCCCAGATGCTGAAATCACCAACACCTGGAAAACAGATGAACAGTTGAATAGATCACACTTTGTCAGTAACAATAAAGCATCTTTCAGCCATGGAAAGACAAATGAGAGTCAACCTGATTTAAACTTTCACAAAGCTAAACCATATGCATTTGAGAAAATAAAGACTGCAAATGCAATCATGAACAAAGAGAATGGGTTTCAGTCAGTTTCAGAGGCTGAGAAGGTGGGGTCCTCACGATCTGTTCCTCTTTCACATTCACTTCTCTAAGACATTCAGCTGGTTGCCACATGGGAGCATCTGTGCATTAAATGCATGGAGCCTTACATATTAAATTGGTCTCTGCCTCGCACAGCAGCAACGGGTCTTGTAATTCCCTTGAAAAACAAGAATAATGGCTCCCAATGCTTCCTGCTCACCCCAAAAAGCTCAACATTTTTATTGATTTTTCTTTTTAACATGCCACCACTAGTATTAAAAACAGCTGAAGGACATTCTCAAAGAAGCCATTTGCTTTACAAAATTGTACTATTCATAACACATTGTTAAGTCAGGGCTGAAGAATCACCACGTTAAGGATTCCAACAGCACTGTGCTGCTTTTTGCCATCTCCTTTAGCTTCAGGTGAGAAAAGTACTGGTGTGTTGCACTGCATGGCACCTCCCAGATGCACTATATGTTTAGTGTGAAGTCTGGCACACTTGCACAATCTCTATTTAAAAAAATGCTCAGTAAGATGCACCTCACACTTCTAGAAGAAAAACCAGAAACCTCAAATCTGCTGTTATGAGTACAGCTATTCAGAGTTCATCCGTGTGCACCCTTTCATTCTGTATCAACACAGCATGGAAAGAAACCCCGTCTGACAGTCTGTTAACGCAACTCTATTTCACTGCAGAATTTCATTGGTTTCAAATTATACTGAAAGAGGAAATTAGCTGGACAAAGAACAACCTTTAACTATACGGCAAACTCTTCAGCATCTAGGACAAACCATTTTGTCACTGCATGTGTTAGTGTGTATACACTGCGTTCATAAATAGGTTTCCCTATCCAAAGCAAAATCTTGATTAATCCTAATTCAGCCTGAAAACTGCAGCTTCTAAGGTGTGCAAAGCTTTTTCCTTACGAGGAGATCCTACTGGGAGAGATTTTGACACCTGTATAAGGATTAGCATGGCTGGTGGTGTATGTGAACCATTTGTACGGTCTTCACAGTCAAAAGCCACACATGTCCTTATGACAGCTTCTCTGACCGACCCCTCTTACTGCTAACTGGTTTCAATCACAAAGCAGTTAGCTTTCTTTCTGAAAACCATGAAGCTCCACCCACCATGTTGGGTGTGCTCTAGGGACTCACCAAACATGCTCCAGCCCTGTCATGGGGTGAGAATGTTAGGTCCTTCATACAGCTGGGGGCCACTTACATGGTGAGGACATTTGGGTCTATGGGACCAGATTAAACCTGATAAAATCCCCAAAGGACATACTAGTGCGAAAGAGACTTCCCATAGTAACTGGTTTTCCAACCCACTCTTACTATACCAAATCCCTCCTGCCCCAGTTCAAAATCATTACTATATGATGCTATAAGCATCTGACACAAGCTATTACTATGTGTATTACTCATACAGAACTTCATGAAGATTTACTTCCTGCTTAAACAAACCAAACCCCACCAGTGCTGGATTCTCAACCACAGTCACTACCATATCAAGTCTGATTTTTTTTTTCTTTCATTTTTGTTGTTAAAAACAAGCAACGTGGCATTAACCATCCCACAGCATTAAGGGACGCCAGCCCAGGGCTCTACTTACCATGCAAGCAGGCATTCTGAATGTCAATGGCCTTGGTGGACTGGTCATCAACAGAGAAGTGAGAGTAATGAGAAGGTGAAACGAAAGCTTCTAATACTCCTTTGGTCAGGCCAGGCTCAAACATCATACTACGACTTCTCACGCTGACATTCTCACAGCCAGGATAAAGATTTGTAATGCTTACTGAAACTGGGTCAGAAAAGGAAAATAAGATTATAAACCATGTGAAAATCACAACCAGATCACTTCAAAATAAGTATTCAAAGCATAAAAACTGATTAACCCCCCCCAAACTGCTCTTCAAAGAAAGGAGACGCCTACCAAGCTGTGAGCGTATGCAGCTACGTCCTTACTGTGAAAATATTAGAATGATCTCATGTAGCACTTACTGCCCTTTAGCAGATACACCACTGGGTGCGAAGCACAGAAGAAAATGGAATAATTTGTGAATGAAAGGTTCCAATAGTTAAAATTCTTCTATGTTTTTTTTTAGCTAAGGGCTGCAATTTCACGGCATGGTCTATTTTTATGGGCATGGAAATGCTACATATTCATATAGTTGCTTCCTGTAAGTCAGGATAAAAATATCACTGTGTAACAACTGTTTCTGGGGAGATGTGAGAGAAAAGCCCATATTGTTTCCTCCTGAGGGCCTCATCCTCACTCAGTGCTAACAAAACCGTTATTTCATTCTCTCTTCATCTCCCACTGCGCTGCCCCACACTGCCACTGTAGTACATATATACCTTAAAACAAGCACTGACAGCCCTTACTTCTCAGGTGTCCTGCATGAACATTTTCACTTCACAAAAGGTAAGCAAATTTTGTTCATATGTATTTACTAATTTGGGGGCTTATTTTGAGCCAAATAAACTTAGTTGCATCTCATCCCTCAACCTGGACACTAAGGTCATTACTCTTGATTCCCTACAGCTAATGACAGACACACTGCCTCCAGAGCACAGTAGTAGTAGCTGTTGTTGCTCACACTGCAAACACTGGAAGCTTGTTTTCTTCTCACAATACATTTCTAAAAAGCTGTCCTTTTTTCTTCTAAAGCATCAACCCATAAATTACATCAATATGAAGTTATATCTGACATACCTTTAAAACTTGGTGCGAGGGAACTGCAGCAAACAACACTTGACTATGTTCATGTCATAGTCAAAATTTAACCAAATTTTCTTAACCAAAATTTCTTAACCAAAATTATTTTACTAATAAGCAATTTAAGTTCATGCTTAATTCAGATTCCCCAAGAGTAACTTGAGAAATGAAAGGACTTCTTAATTGCCTTGCCCCATCTAGTGGAGAAAGTAAAGATTTATTTCCCTCACCAGATGATGAATTCTGATATATGGGCTTTAATACAGAAAGACACTACCTGTCAGCTGTAAAAGTATATGCTCATGTTTGATCCTCTAGTGTAGTACTTAAATCTCTACGCTCTTGTAAATAAATACATGGTGAATTCACCCACTTACTTTTTCAGAATTTAAAAAAAACTCAGCACATGATCAAGTATAGACCAAACTTGTCTATATGGTTTAAAAGTGTATTTGATTATGTCACTCAACCCATCATATTTTTTACATGTTATATATTGCTTTTCATCCAAAAAGAAAAAAAACAGAAACAAGCAAAAACTAAAATGTCAAACATTAAAACAATACCATAGTTGCTTTGTTTGCATAGAACTGCACAAGTTTCAAGTGTACACAGCCCTGTACAACTTTCTGGCTTTATATGTAGGTAAACTATTTTCAAGTGCATGGGATTCTGTGGCCACACTTCTGCAGCCATTCTTCTACAACGTATCTCCCCTTGTACAACACAGTAAATTAAGATAAATAAATCAAGACATTCTGATTGATTCATTTAATCAGTTGCAAATGCAATGACAATCTCTGTGCCAGGTAACTTGTCTTGTTAAGCCACTCTGTAAGCATTATCCAAAGGTTTTTAAAGAAAAAGGCAACCCTGACCTCATCTAAACCTGACATAGTACAAATACTTCTAAACATCAGTTTAAACTTGAGCTCCTCAAAGTGCCTGCTTAGCTTGTATATATTGTGCACCCTCTCAGTGTTAGAAGAGGGACTTAGACAAATAGTTCACTATGCTTTCCACTGTCTTGCCACCATTGAGGATTCTTCCAAAGCCAGGTGCATGCTGAAATGTAAACCTGGTTAGTTCCTCCAGATCCTGCAGCTCTTGCCACTTCACGCAGGCCAACTGGTGCTACACGGGCAAAGCCTCCCTATTGTTTACACACACTTAATTCAGTTTAGAAAACCTCCATTTTTACCTTATTTGGAATCAACTTTAGACACCTCTGAATGGGTTAATCCCCTCCTGTACCTTACAGAAAAGCACTCCAAGGGATCAGGGGTAGTTCCGAATCCTCTGTTAGTACTTAAAAGATCACATAAAAGATGCAGCATCTGTTTCAATTTTGCACGGTTTGGTGAAGCTACTCGAACAAAAAAGGCTAACAAAACCACGACAGTGGAATCTGGTCATGACACTGGTGTTCACAGCCTAGGGCTTTTTGTGAAAAATAAACAGCAGTGTTTGCAAGTACTGTCCTCCACTCTCCATGTTCACTTATGGAGCATGTAAGTAAACAAAACCTTAACTACTTCTGCACCCTCCACACCTGCTGCTCCTCTTTGCTCTTACTTCAGGTATGAGCCTGTGCACAGAGAAGTCAACACCCTCTCTGCTTTGGTTTCTTACACATTTAGCCTGTCCTGTCTTTTGCAGTGCAGCCAACAGGTCTTCCTTAGGAGCTACACAGAGTAAGAGGAAAATGTTTTCTTGTTCAAACATTATAGCTTTGAAGCCATACCTGAAGGTTTGGAAGACAAAGGAGATGGAGGGAATCTAGTTGAGTTTGTGGAGGACAGCCTAGGCCTGCGTCTTCGGAAGAAGCTTCGTATCAGGCCACACTTGAGAGACTCCACAAGGGTTGTCTTCCCAGCACCAGAGTGTCCAAACAACTTCAGTTTGATCCGGGGCTGTGGGTTCTGCGTGTGCCGCAGCTGCTGGATAAAAAGCCCCCGGTGCGTATCCTAAAATTCAACATAAAGAAAAAATCAAAATGTGTGGCAGGGAACTTCTGCCTCTCAACAAAGTCAAAACACAGGGTTTAGATACTGCCAGGCTGGTGTTCATCTGAATCAGTTCCTCCATCTGCTTCATCATGATCAAGTGATACTGGCAGAAGAGCAGGGGTAGGAAGACCACGCACAGCTGACTGCATGCTCTCAAGAGCCACCTTGAGTCTTCATGAAAATCATATGACTTGAGGCTCAACATCAGTGAATGGGATCATTTTGAGCTCTGATGGAGAGGGCAAAGGAGGAAAAACTAGCCTCTTCCTGTACCCATTCTTACCTGTCAGTCTCAGCAGTGTAACCATTATCCACAATAATATATATAAATACATGCAGCACTGAATAATTTTGCAGCGACAGCTACCACCTCAGCAATCCAAAAACTTGATGTGCATTCCCCCTCTTCTTTACATCAACTTTTTTGGTACTTCACATATTTGGAAGAATTCTCCTTTTCCCTCTCCCACCTCCCCCCACCCAGTTCTCTGTTTATTTCCACTACAGTTCTTTGCAAGGCAAATATTGCTTTTCCCAGACCACTCTATCTCTCCTCTCCCCACACACTTGCTCTTCTTTACCTTAAAAGACCTCTTGCATACTATTCACATTCCAGTTTTCTACCCCTCTACTGCAAGTGTACATCCTCCGGACTGGCTTCTCTCTTTACTCCCAGGCCTCAACACATCTGCCTCCCTACTCAATTCTCCTCTCACACGTATGCCCTCTGCATGCACTCACTTTCTCTTTCACAGCTGCAATCTCATTCTCCTACACAAGCCTTCCTCAAATCCAATCGCATCTTCTGTGGAAGAGCTTTCCACTTGGAGCAATCCCATTACCCCTCTGTATCTTGTCTTGTAGTATCTGAAGGATACTCCTCCTGTTCCTGCCAAGGAGTTGGGAATGAACAAATCAGATCTGTCTCTCCTCTTTAGACAGCAAGAGGCAATCAGACATGGATGCTCTATTTCCCACACAAGTTGAGCTTGAAAAATCAACTCAACAAGGGGGAATGCAGCGCAGGACAGCAAACTACCAGCTGTCTCTCACCACAGAAAGGCCTGTTTTAAGGAAACAGGGAGACAGCAAAAAGCTGGAAGGGAAAAGGAACTAGCTTCATCTTCCCTTCCTTCATTCCTCCATCTGGAGCTAAGAGAGGCTCCATTGTTCTACATTTATACTGAGTTTAACATGTAGGATGAGTCATTAAATGAGCACCTACAGCCATCCAAAATTATAAGCATGCGGCAATTAAGCTCAGAAACAGTAGTGCATGTAATTTAGTTCCTTCTCCGCTATTAGGCATTTATTAAATAACTTAGTCACAATGCGAATACTGCACCCCCCCACGGCTAATAGTGAATCCTCTGCAAGAGCCACTGACAGGAGTCTTCATGTGAGTGCCATCAGGGACAAAACCCTCCACAGACAATGGAAATAAAACAAGTGTCAGATACACTGCACTAGACTATATCAAACATTTTCAGTAGTACTAGAATAATTTCAGTGGTTTGATGTAATTTCATTTGATCAGATTCTCTGTTGCAAAGTGTACTCTGATGAAGTATATAATTATCATATACTTTCCCCATATATGTAGACAGGCCTCCAATAATTAACTATAATCTGCTATCAAGACGACAGTTACAGCTATCAACATCTCTTTCAGAAACAATTTATCTGACCTTCTTCCTTTTGTTCTAGGTCAACTTGTACTGTTCCATATTTACAGTGGGACAAACCCACGCATTTATCCACCTGTATGCAGACAAAGGCAAGGGTTCGGTGCAGGGATACAACTAATCAAAATCGATCCTGTTAGAACACGTGTTTACAAAAGTTATCATTGCAAAAGAAGCCTGAACTTTGGCACTTTCTGACACCTTCACTGATACATTTTAAGGACATGATTCTTCTTCCACCCTGGCAATGTCTGGTACATCATCTTCTATTGCTACTATGAAATAGTAATTTATTTCAGACTTCCACAGACTCATTAATTAAAACCAGATTGTTTTAACTGGTCTTGCCCATACTCTCCAGGCAGGTGGTCCCTGAACTTTTATGGCATGAGTGACACTGCCTATCCAGAATAATTGATGTGTATCAGATGTGTCAGACTTAAAACAAGCCCAGAGCAGCTCTCCATTCTAGTTGTCTGGGGATTTGGAGATACTGAAATTGCAGAACTAAAAGAAGACATTGAAAACTCATGCAATTATTTCACATGGTATTACAGTTTTCAGAAGGGGCACAAACCTCTCATACTTCATAATACTGATCTAACTAAAACGGTGATGGCGGGGAAATAAGTCCTCTTGGGGGATATGCTAATTCTTAATAGTTTATTTTCCAGTTTCTTCTAAACACCTTAGATGCTTTACTAGGCACTGTCAGATACAGGATAAGAGATCAGTGGTGCAGACTAGCTTAGCCATTTTTGTTAATATGGCTATATTAGCTTTAACTGAGAGCATTATTTTAAATTAAATATATGAGAATAAAGAAAAAAAGAATACACCATTCCAGTAAGGATTTCTGCAACAGCTTTTTAGAATGGCTTGGACAAATATCTTATTGTATGATTTCCCATGGTCAAACTTTTCTTGGCCTCTTAAAAACATGAAAACCTCACAATTCATGCATTCCTAACCTTTTTAAGTCTTCCAAGCAGACTGGCTACGTGTTCATGCTGCTCTGCTCTGGCGAGATCTTCTGCTGTTTTCCCATCCTGTTAAAACACAAATTATTAGCAGCAGTTCCTTTCTTTTTTCTACAATATAGAAAATCACATGCAACATTGCTCAGCTGCTCAAGGCAGTAACAGAATTGCTGTCAGATGCAAATGAAATGGGGAGACCCCCCCCCCCCAACTAACAGCTAGTAATGATCACTCCCCACCAGAATCTGTTTTTTAAAATTGTCAAAAAAAAAAAAAAAAAAAAAAGAAGGTCCAATGCAGAAAAATGGCATTTCCTTTACAAATTGGTGTCTGGATGCCACTGTAACAAGATACTTTGAATTCAGAACCAGAGAGCAATGCGAGTACTCCCCCATCTGAATTCCTCTTCTCACCAGTTAGAGGATGGCAGTGATTTCTAGATATTACACACTGAACAGATCTAAAAGTTTAACTAGTTCACAAGGAGGGGACAAATCAGCATATTCACTTGCATGAACAGCAGGCGAATTTTGTTTACTAATGGATAAAGAATGGCAGCAGCATCAGTCACTGGAGATTTCCAGAAAGTGAGAACATTGTAAGGGATGTGGTTTAAACTGCAACAGCAAATTTAAAAGGAGAAGCAAAGCTGCCTTCAGCATTCTGGTCTTGTCATTTAATTACCCATGTTTCACAGGTCAGCAGCTTAATATTAAATAATTTAATTATTTAATATTAAATAACATATTGAAAGAAAAATGGCTCACTACTTTCACTTTTATAACTACATTAATGCTTTTGTATTTTTTTAAAATTTTAGTAACAGATAAATAATTTATGAGCATTTTGCTTCTTTCACTCTCTCAGATTAGAGCTTTCAATTATTAACTAGTAGTGGAAAACTAAGACCCCTTTCTTGGGTTTCTAGCTTCGATTTTGCTAGTTTTTCATGTGAAACCTGCATTGTTTTAAGTAGTTACTGAGTTTACTGTAATTATTATCCCTACATATGAAATATATATCTTTGACAACTCTGTGTCCACCTACAAAAGGCATTTGCAGGTTTCCATAAAGGTTATTATGTACTCCAGAACTTCAGACAGAACAGGAATTGAACATCAGCATTAGCAAGAAACAGCTAAAACTGTACATGATGGCATGAACTGACTAAATATGAACCAATACCTTACCCTTAAATTCCTTCCATAGTTGACATATAATTGCAACTTTAGTGAAGAAACATCTGAATGTATAATTTTCCTTAGAGAAGACATATTAAAGGGGAAGCATCCTTTGTCTGTGCTGACCCTACCCTCTGAATCCCAGTTAATCCTGAGTGCCTGCCGCATGAGAGGAAGAGTGGTCCAGTGGCTGGGTAGCTAGCCTGCCATCAGGAGAACTGCTTCAAAACTTCTAGTGCTTCCTGAGTTTCCAGTCTTGGGCACATCCAGGGGAATCCAAAACCTTCAAATAAAGGGGAAACCTTGATCCCCTTCCTACAAATCCCTGTGGTAACAGGATGTGGCCTTCACCAACCTAAGTGTGAATTTTATCCAAATCCTCAAACATCTGGTCTTCTCTTAAGTCCAAAGTGCTACTGCTACAGCCTGGCCTTGCACTGTTCCAGAGCACAATATGTTCCCATTCCAACACGAGGTTGGAGGTGGCTTGGAAAACTCCAGCACCAAGCAAGTATGCAGTGACATCCCTGCACAGGCACTGTCCCTTTGAATCACAGCAGGTCACACACCTCTGGTGGGCACGCCACAAGAGCCCTGGCATGGCTGGGGTGAGGTGACACTCTTGCTTGCTGTGTCTCATTGCTCCATGGGGGTTTGTTCCGGCTCCAAGCCTGGCCTTGGCTAAACAGCTGTACCCTGATAAAACAGGGGTTTTAGCTCAGGCACAGCTACTTGGTCACAAACACAATGGAACTAACCATCTGGTGAACATCTGGCAAGGAGTATGGATGGCAGCAGCTCAGCCAGAGCCAGATCAGTGTGCACAGTTATAATGGGATGGAAATGACTGCTCCCAAAAATGGCAACAGGAATGGTTCAAATTAAGGCTAAGCAGATGTGTGCACAGAGCAAGCCTACCTGTAACAGCAGGATGTCTCTGTCATGACCCAGGGCTCTATCCCCACTTCCTAACAGGTTCTTGAGGTCAAGAGCAGCTGTCTGATACAGCTGTCTAACCTTGGTTCAGACTGCTATGAAGGAAGATGACCTGAAAGGAAGCCCCATCAGAGGCTTTTGCACTACCTTTTGCTCCGGCATTGCTCTTAAGCTGTAGCTTTTGCCTTTGGTCCTCACCTCAGAAATACTACAGCTATATGTCTGCGTGTGGCCATGTATCCCACTGACCTGGTCCCTGACTTCTGGGTTGGACCTTGAACCTGTCTCTTCACTGTGGATTTGCCTGGCAGTGACCAGACCCTTCCACCATGATCAACGAGCACAGTTCCTGACCTTGACAACCTCAGACCTGCCTCATTGTTACAGACTTCTCTGGTGACTGGGAGTCTTGGCCAAAGCAGGTTGCCACCACCAGCCCAGCCCTGCTCGCCTTGCCTGGGTACTGTGGGACTGGGCCCTTGCTGGTGAGGACACTGTCCCTGTTGGCCTTGTTTACTCTTGGCTCCTAGCTCACCTTCCCTTATGGAGGGATGCCTTAGCATGGGCACTGCCTGACACGCATAATTTTTGAAGTCCGTGGTCATCAGACCACATAGCAAACAAGACAGCCAGAAAAGCCTTGCAGTAGGTGAAGGATACACCAGAGCACTTGCAACAAGCACCAAGTACAGCAGAAGGAACTCTAGGTCAGCTTTACACCAAAACCAGCATTTTGAGATGTTCACACTGACAGATGTTAGCAGTTCAGTTCACATGTCTCTTGAAAATTTAGGCTCAAATCTGGAAGCTCAATTTATTGATTGAGGTAACAGGTGGAAAAAGCATTTTCTTCCATGCAAAAGAAATTAACAGAACAAAGTTTTCTTTTTTGTCCAAAACTGTGAACAAGATGAAGGTGTTTCATTCTTTGGATGTCTACTGCAGCATGAACTGTAGAGCACAACAAGAATTAGAAAACTCATACGCAAGCAAAATAGCAAATGGATTTCAGGCAATTATTTTCTTATTCAGGCTTTCTTGAAAAGCACAGGCTATTTATGCACTGGAATAGCGATGTGCAAGCAAAGCTGGCATGTGAAAAGGGCTTGGTTACAGGATCCATGAATGCATATTTCACACCTGGTGGTAATAATTCATTGCAATTGCCGACTGGCTCCTTTGTGACAAATCAGATAGCTATGCCTGCAAGAGCTGGTCCTGAGTTTAACTGGCTATTTGCAAGCATCATCATTCAAAGTTTTTAAGTAATCTGACAATTTTAAATTTGGTATAATTTTCGAAACTTCTGTGAGGAAAAGCCAAGAACATGACGCCAGCTAGCATGTAGGCATAACAGAATTTTTTGGGTGATATTCAAACACTCCAGGAGCATTATGATTTTCTAAGGTCATTTAACAACATTCATGCAATCAAATTCAAAATCAAACTTGTCCTAAAATGGACATTAGCCTGTGGAGGAGGTAGGGAAATCATCCTGCAGCCCAGTTACTTAACTGTGCTGAAAAAGTTATCTCCTCAGAAATGGCATTTTGAGAGAAGAAAAAGGTAATTAATTCTACTGTACTGGCCCAGAAAGAGCTGTTAATAAGACTTCTCATAGTTTAATGTCCACCTAGCAAACTAACGCAAAACTCAAATGCTATTAAAATCACCACATGCACTTCCTCCCTTTCTCTCCTCCTTTTCCCTTCTCTCTGCCATAACACTGCTGGAATAATGGATAATTATGTATATTCTGTCTGCTTCTCCTGTCAGATTAAGTATCAGCACAACTTACTTTGTTATCTCCTTCAAACTGATCTAAACTAAACAGATAAAGACTACATTTATCTTGGAAGGACAGGGTCCACACAGGCAATTATACCAACACTGCTGTCATGACATAAATGAAGTGATACAGCTCATGAATTCCCACGCCACTTCTTTATTAAATCTTATCTCTACAGTATAAAGTAGTGAAAATACAAATACACAATGGGACATTGAAAAAAAAAAAAAAAAAGAAAAAAAGAGGACAAAAACAGATGACACAGGAAAATCTGTAAAATACCCCATAAAGTCCACTGCACGCATATTTCATTATTATTAACAGGGGACATGGCAATCTATAATCTAGTAGTTATCAAATAGTCATTTTTAGATGCTAAACTTGTTTAAATCACAATTCTGAGTTGTTATTCTCCTGCCACATGAGATGCACACAGACAAAAAACCCCACACTGCTAAATGTACAGGAAGACAACAAAACCAACTGTATTTTCTACCAAATGGGTAAAGCAAATGAAACAGAAGTTTTCTCCTTTTTCTCTCCATTTCAGCCACATCAGAGATACTGTGTGTATCATCTTCTGTTAGGTGAAGAACTTTGAAAAACAAGCACTTAACTAAAATCTAATCCCAACATGATGTCAATATACAGAACAAAATGCATTGGTTAGGGCAAGTAACAATGTAAACTGACCCAATGCATCTGAAAATCAAACATGGTCAGTTTATTTGAAACACAGTGTGTATGATGCCTATAATGTATCATGTGTGTATGGTGTGTGCATGATGAAGGACATTTCATTCCTGCTGTGGGTATGTCAGCTAGGAGGACATTTCTCACCTTAGTGAGAATGAAAAATACCTTCAGTGGTGCTAACTGGAAGCAGTGGCGCTGATTGAACTGGTACAAATGATCTATTTTACAAGGATATTTGCACACTAGTTCGCTCATCCATGCACCCACACATCTCCCAGCATGAAAATAAAAAAACAATTAATGCCCTGAAAGCAAGAAAAATATTTAAGATTATACAATACATTTGTACGGTACATGATGTGAAATGCCATACCTCTTAATGACAGTGGTCCACTGTGCTTATAGAAAACAATGCTACAAGTAATTTTTAGGTGAAGAAATTCTTAGGTGTGGATGACGTGGTAGCTGTACTGTACCTTAATCAGTTTTAAATTCAGATTTTAAATCAAAATTAAAACAGAGAATGCTTTTCAAGCTGTGGATGTACAACAACCTGATTTATTTATTTATTTATTTATTATTTAAAAAATGTAATTATGTTAGACCATTGTCCTTTTTTTCTACCCTCCTCTAAGAGATGAATTTGTTTCCTACTGGCATACATCAAAGATGCAAGAAGCATAAAAATATCTCTCAATACTTACAGAGGTTGAAGCTTCTACGTTGGCACCAGTAAGACACAGGAACCGGACAACATCAAGAATGCCATTGTTTGCTGCCAGATGTAAAGGTGTTCTTCCATACTAACATGGTGAAAAGAAGTGTCATTGCCTTAGTCAAAGGACTTAACTCCAAATTTTATGACTAATAATCAAATATATTGTACAATTATACATACTGATGTCTTGCAAAAACTTTAAGAAAAAGTGCTTTTGATTACAGCTTAAGCACAACTGCTTAAACAAAGACTAGATTGACTACGTAAAAAAAAAAAGGGAAACAATTTTATAACTAAATCCCCCACAACTGCTGAGGAATCCTTGAGGGTTTTTTACTATATTTGAGAGAATCTTTCTAATTCCTAGTAAATTTAGTTGCATTTTGCTTAATTAAATATGATCCAGTTAAGCAACACTAAGTCCTTAATCTTTAAAGCTCTGGATTCTATTTCAATCCAAGTATTACTGAATATTACATATTTGCAGTCTCCCCTGTCCACCCGAATGAATAAAAGGGATGAATGGAAGAAGCCAGCCTGGAAGAACCTGTGCTTTCACTCACAGAGAGAAAATGCTGTAAGTATTGCTTCCCCAATTTCTGCTTTTCTCCATGAATCTCTCCACTGACAACAGGCCATCATGACATTTACATCTGGTCTTTTGTGTTCAGACCTACTGTTATAAATACCACCACTGTATATTCTCTGCTTCTAATTCCTCTTACTATTACTTCACATATTTTTGTATTTTCAATATTGTTCTCCCTGTTTCAACCCTATGTTCAAAAACAAACTCACAAAATTACTTCACAAAAGAGTACTTGAAATCAAAACTAACTTTCTGATAACTGGAAACGGAAAAGATGCCTGGCTTCTCAAAACCCTACACCTCAACTCAAATAGCATCAGACACAGTGTGGCCAGCAGGACCAGGGCAGCGATGGTCCCCCTGTCCTGGGCACTGGTGAGGCCGCACCTCGAATGCTGTGTTCAGGTTTGGGCCCCTCGCTGCAGGAGGGACGCTGAGGTGCTGCAGCGTGGCCAGAGATGAGCAATGAAGCTGTTGAAGGGTCTAGAGAACAAATCTTAGGAAGAGCAGCTGAGGGAACTGGGGGTGTTTAGCCTGAAGAATAGGAGGCTCAGGGGGGACCTTATGGCTCCCTACAGCTACTGGAAAGGTGTTGGGTGAAGGGTGTTGGTCGCTTCTCCCAAGTAGCAAGCGACAGGACAAGAGGAAATGACCTCAAGTTACACCAGGGGGTGTGGGGGTGTTAGATAGGATATTAGGAAAAATTTCTTCATGGAAAGAATTGTCAAGCACTGAAATGAGCTGCTCAGGGAAGCTGTTAGGTCACCATCCCTGGAAGTATTTAAAAGACTTGTAGACATGGCACTTAGGGACATGGTTTAGTGGTGGACTTGGCAGTGTTGGGTTAATGGTTGGACCTGATGATCTTAAAGGCCTTTTCCAACCTAAACAGTTCTATTATTCTAAATAAATCCACATGATATTCTACTGCACAGTCTGGAATAAACAAACAGTGTCCTCAATTGGTCTTACGTACATGTGGGACAATGCCAGATATAAGGACCAAGGATAAATGGTCGCTTTGTTAATGCAGTCCCATTATGAGGCTTGCTGCTGAAAATGACCAGCAGAAATAGATTCTTTATTTGACAAGACCCAGACTCACTCTTTCAAATAAAGGGCGCTCTAAAAATCGCTCTAGTATACATGATTCCTAAAAGAATAACAGGACATAAACTATAACCATAGCTTCTGTAGCCATGATCGCACCCCCCTTGAGCACCTGAAGAGTGCTTAGTTTTTCATGGCATGCTTGAGGCCAGGCCACTGATCCCAGCTCAGCATTCTTCACTAGGAAAAGAGGTGCTAATCCAGCCTTGTGCTGCATTAACTCACCTTCCCCAAAATGTGTTCTCAGCTGTGGATCTGGATTTAATTGCCTAGTCAATCGGTTTTAAGCTCAGAGGCAGGATTGAGGAGCTCATAATTTTAACTTTTTTTCACTTGGCAGCAGGTGATTTTAATTATTAACACTGAAAGTGATCGCATTGGACAACCCTCAAGCCAAAAGCTCCACAACTTTCTTTGGCTGCCTAATACAGAGAAGGTCAGTGCTTTGGTAATAAAGGGAAGAGTTAACTAGCAAAATGTGATCGCCAGAATATGTACTTTTCCAGGAAAACAAAAAAGCTACAACACTTGAATCAAACAAATTGCAGATAGCAACATAAAGATTCCTATGAGTAACTTTTAAAGTTAGTAGCAAATGTAAGATTTACACAGCACAGAGAAAGATGTTCAGAGGTAAATATCAAGCCCTAAGATTCATATACTTGTCAGCAGAGTCCAATGGCTGACCTTCTATTCAAACTAACTGAAGGAAAGTTTCCTTAAACAGTTTTTCTCTTAAAGATCTGTAGGAGGAAAGCCAGAATATTAAACTTGTAAAGGATCACATTCAGTTATTACATAGACTACAGCACTAGCACACCAGAAGAAGCAAGCAAGGCACTAGTACCTCAGATTTAGGGATGGGCTATTAAACGTTCTTTTTGGAACGTTGCTTACAACAGTTATAGATAGTTCACATTTTTAGCTGGCAGTAATCCAGCAATATGCACTAGAATCAACATTTTTAGGTTATAACATTTACCAAGTTTTCCTGCAATTGTCACATGTTTGTGAAACAATGAGCAATAAGAAGTTCCCCAAAAGCAGACTGCTGACATTAACTTTTGAAAATAATTTTACATTTAACATTTTAATTCTGAGACTTCCTGTACCCTGCCAGTGACAATTTGTTTAATAGATAAATTAAAGTTCTTCTATTCTAAGATAAATGTTTGATTAGGATTTATTTTAATAAATCAACTCAATGCAGAAAAACAGAAAGCAGCCAATATGACACTTATTTTTATAACCAGGAATAGAATCTGCAGTTGAGTTAAATCCCTTGTTAGATGACAGTGCAGATCTTTTCATATAATTTGGAAGAACTTAAAGCAGATTTTTCATAAAAATGTACCACTCTTCAATTCTGTATATAAATTACTGTTACTAAATAATGTCAAACCAAAGCCGGCAGCAATGCATTTCATCTGTTCTTCAGCATCTAGATGTAATCTGCACAAAGCAAAGCTATACAGCTAGGGAAGAAGGTTGGCTTATACTTCATTGGAGCTGAGTGGCAAAGTATATGGTAACAATTCACCTGGGCTCTTTCTTCATGGATCTTTAATCATCTATTCAACTGAAACAAATGTAGGTAAATTTGCAAGATGAGTTTTTTAATGCTTTGCAATTGGCCACTTCAAGAGAGAAAAAAATGAAAGGAAAAGCATTTTTCGTATCAGAGAATTGGAAAAGGCTATCTAATGCAATAGGTGAGCTATTAAAGTAGTTCAGTACCTGTACTTCATTTACCTTGTTAGTGACATCCAAATTACAACTTGCTTCACAGAGTGCCATCACAATAGGAACATTCCCATCTTTGCAGGCCACATGCAAGGGCGTGTTGCCATGTCTGTCTTGGAAATCTACCAAACATTCTTGACTGATGAGAGTTTTAACTACTTCTATTTGACATCTTCTCACAGCAAGGTGTAGGGCTGTGTGACCATCCTGAAATCACAAGACAGCTTGTAAGTGAGATTTAATAACATTAAAAATCAAAGAATTTTGCAGAGTCACAGTCACTTCATGTAACTGGGTGCATATACTTGCCTCAGGAACCACAGTGGTTTTTATTTTTATTTTGAGGGTGGAGGCAGGGAGATGCACAGTATCTGTCAGAATAGATCAGCTATGGGATAAAAGCATATTTCTATTAAGCCACTGGGCTTTGCAGTGGAATAGATGAAAAGAAAATACACATTCTCTACTGATGACTCCCTCGGAGATGGGAGAGAGACCAACTGTAACAACCAGCTGAATATTGTAGTAAACCACTCTAGTGTTTACTTACAGATGTTAGTGATGCAAAAGTCATGCAACCTGCTCAGCGATCAGTAACTTTAGAGACAGAGCTTTCCTTCTTTGTGGAACAACTTAAAGAGACAATGTGACTGGAAAAAACAATTTAATTCTTTCAGAAGAAAAACCATTTTTCTGAACTTGCTTTAGTAACTACTTAGTAACCATCAACAATAAAGGTAGCTAAAATGACAAGCATATAAAAAGTATAAGCAATGAAATGCCAAATTTATTTGTTGGGATTACACCATGGAAGGCAAAAACTGATTCTGAATCAAATAGAGTTATATTTTTAAACTGTCAGAATGTAGTTTATTGGAAATAGGTGTGATTTATCCAACCCATAGGAATCAAAGGCAAACAGCAAATCCATCTTTTAAGTTAATACTTTGTTGCCAATTACCTAACGCAATGTTCCTACCATTTTTCACAGTGTTACTCATAAGATGGTAACTAATAAGTTGATAAAAATTCAGCAAAAACCCAATCGTGGAAAAATAATCCATGGGCAACTTTACAGACTACTGCAGTCATCAATAGTCTCCATATGAAGTGCTCGGAAAACCCGTGTCATGGAAACAATGCTGGCTTGCAGCATTCAAATGAAGCAATTCAGAGAGATACAGCTGTGTGGCATGTGATGTCTGGATGTAATTCCTGACCAAAAGCAACTCAGACTAACCTTGTCTGTTGCATCAAGGTCAGCCCTGTGTTCTGCCAAGCATTCAACAATATCATGGTAACCCCTGGCAGATGCTGTCAGGAGCGGAGTCTCCCTTTCTTTGTTTTTAATGTTCACATTGCAACCTGCTTCACAGAGTGCTTTGGCAACAGAGTAGTAGCCGTGCCAAGCAGCACAATGCAGTGGGGTTTCTTCTTCCTATCAACATGGAAAACAAACATTAAAAAAAAAAAAAAAAGAGCTAAACAAAATGCTAGGAGGAACAATTCTGCAGCTTAACTTTTAAAGACAGGAAGATGACATGGAAAAAAAAAGACAGTCTACTAACTAAGCCCTATAAAAAGATGTAATCTCTAATGCTGACATTCTTATAACAAGAATAACGCCTGCTGATGTATCATGTGGTTACAGTAATACACTAGACTTTCATCGTTACCTGGATTCTGAGGGTCCGTATTTCTCACCATAAAGCTATCTACTGAGAACAGCTTGCATGTCAGTAAGCTCAGCTTAGATGTTTCCATGCTCCTGAAGCTCACTGTCTTGGTTCTCACTTGAAAACTGATTCTCATTCATAAGCAACTTCTACATCCCTGTGTTTCAAACAGATCACTCACCAAGGAGATGTAAATCCCACTGGATTTGCAGTCTGAGGCAGTCTGTCTACCACATTCAAAAAGCACATTCTAATGATTTAGGAGTGTAGGCAGTGACGTGGCTACTTAAAGACACCTGAATCCTTTAAATGTGCATGATGACAAGTTTTTCAAACTGTATGTTTTGAGTTCAGTTGTGACTGAAGTTCTAGTTTGCATTTTGCTTGAACCCAGGAAGCTTCAAAATATTCACCTTCAATTTCCTTGTACTTCATATCAGTTATGTGGAGCATCATTAAGAAACTCAAATCTTTTACAAAAACATGCTACTGAGAGTAGGCTACTGAAAAGCAGGGAGGATTAAAACGCACGAAAAAAAGTCGTTCTATCAAATTCCAAGAAATGGGCTATCCTCCCTGTACCTGGCAAATACCAATGAGGAGACAACTGATGATGATGATAGTAGAGGACTTGGACTGTATTAAAGATTTCAGCAAAAATCTGAGGAAAAAGAAATAGTCAAACAGCACATCCTGTGGGCCCTTGGCCTGCTGCTCCTTAAACAATATGAAGATAGTTCTAGAGGATGCAGCACTTGGGGAGGCTTATGGAACTCCCCCACACAGTTAGATTTGGGTCAAATGGATTTTTTTTTTTCTACTAAGATTTTTCTTCCCTGTTTTCTCACAAGAGTTCAGAGTTCTAAAGAAGTCTTCCTGAGCCCTTCTTTCATTTTTAGAAATGAGTGCTTGACACTTCAGAAAAGTCCCACGAAGGCCAAAAACAAGCTGGAGCCAAGGCAAAGACTAATAAAAGAGTTTTGACCACACATACTAAAGTCTTATTTGTTGAAGAAAAACAGTGTCCAGGACTCACCTTGTCTTGAATGTTTGGATTGGATCCAATGCTACAGAGAAACTGAACCACATCCACATGCCCATACCGAGCTGCGACATGAAGAGCGGTCTCCCCAGACTGCAATTGCAGAAGAACATGCCAGTGTAATTTTCTATGTCACCCCTAGATATACATTGCCGTGTACAGCCTGAATGCCTGTATGCTACATGCAGTACTCCTCCCTCCCTGTAACCCAGTGGCACAGCTGTGGTCAGCACAGATCTCCTGCTTACAAGCTGTACTTGTATGTGACAGACACACTACCACCTGACAACTTATTTCTTCAAAGACATTCCTTTTTCAGAACTTATTTTCCTACTTAATTTGTTCCAGGTCATAACGGGATTTCTGAGCGATATGAACTGGTAGCTATTGCTGTTGAAACAGATGTCCTATTTCTATTCATACTATTTCTGTATGCTCTCCCTCCACCCTGTATATACAAATGAAAGGAGCTGGCTTAACACCTTGGTATATCCTGGTGTATTTTGTTCATTACATGCAATTATTTGCAATCTTTTGTTGAAATTATATGAAAAAGAGCAGCCCTATAAGGAGTTGAACACTAATTTTGCTGATGTGCCTTTCTGTGCGTTAGTTGCCTCAACAAAGCAAACTGTGTTTCACAAGTATAGTTGTCTCTGTGCTGGAGCTTTGGCTAGTATAAAAACATCGATACAGTGTGATATTTTAGAAGCAACTAGTTCTCTGGGCAAATGTTGCTCAAGTAATACTGCTGAAGACAAGGTACGTGCTATCAGCTATTAATTGCTAGTCTTCATTATCCTCTGTAACAGTCAAATTTACTTGTCAGACAAAAGTGATTTTCAGTCAAGAGGAATGGAAAGCAGAATCACAATTTTACCCTGAATTTCAATGAGAAATCTAGTCTTCAAGCAAAAATTAATTTAGGTTTGTACTTCCCCACCTACCCACCATGTACTCACCACATTTAATATGCACACTTGGTTAACATTTGTTAGGAAAACGATCAGTACATCCAGCCACTTTGAAACTCTGTTAACACAGCCCTGTATGTCAGCTTATAAAACCACACTAAAAAAGCCAGTCACATACTTGGAATTACGGCACAGCTGAAAATCATTCCAACTGGAAGACCTCTCTCTTTGATAAAATAAAAAATAAAAAAAAGGCTGTCTGCATGAAAAAGGAAAAATAATTATTTTCTTACCTTATCCTTAACATCCAAAGGACATTTATTATCATTGAGAAATTTCAGTGTTTCTACATGACCATGTCGAGAAGCCCAATAGATTGCATTAGATCCGGCCTGTCAAAAATATTTGATTATAGATGTTACTGATTGATTTAGAATCCTAATTCGAGATTTTCAGCTGAGGTATACATGCACTTAGATGTACACAGATGTATTGAACAGCTATTCAAGCCTATATGAACATACTTTTTTTGAAAATACTTCAAATTGTTTGAACAACATAGCAACAATGACAACAAAACCCCCTCTATGGGCTCACTAACTGTTTGCAAGAATAATCCTCTTCCCCCTTGTAAGGGTATCTTTTGGAAAGAAGCCATGAGACAAAAACCTTCCTGCTACTTACTTTACCATCTATTAGAAAAGCAGGCAGTGCTTCAAGTTTGCTTTAAATGAACCTGTGGTACAACACATTCTGAAAAAAACCTTGTTGCAAAGCATACCCTCCATCACATACAAGTTTTAGTTGCGATATTCCCCATCATTAAAATGTGCACTTATCATTCCATATTAAATAAAGTTCACCCCTTGAGTTCTAGGACAATCACTAGTTTGAACTAATTGAGGCAATTTTGTAAGCATGAACTGCATTTTAAGATTAGTATCATTCAAATTACTTCAGCTAATAAAGTGATCAAAATCAGAGAACACGCACTAGTAACAAAGGACATCATTAAAGATTTGCTTTTCTCTTTTTGCAGTGTAAGACAGAAAACAGGCTCTACAGCCCAGGTTTCCTCATTTTCAGTACAACTTGGTCTGAACTGTTTGTCCTCTGCTAAATGTACTGAAAAACTTGTACAGAACGGTGACAAAGCAGAACCCTGACCTTATCTTGAATATCAATATGGGATCCACGCTTTAAAAGCAACTGAAGTATCTGAATGTTTCCACAGCCAGCAGCAATCAGTAGCGGAGGTGTTCCGTGCTAACAATGAAATACAAGCAAGAACAATATATTTAATTTTTGAAGGATTAAGAAAGAGAGTGGAACAGAAGGCAGGCATTGAATGGCATCACTGGATTTCCAGTTTTAAATCAAGTGTTCAGGGAATACTGTCTACAAAATAATTTGCCCCTTTGTTCAAAGAAATTTATTGCATAGCAATCTTCCATATTTTTGAGATGAATTCACATTTACTAAATCATTGAATCAATTAACCAACTGTTAACTCAGGACTGCCTGGTCCATCACCAAACCATGTCCCTAAATGCTGCAACTATGCATTTTTTAATCACCTCTGAGGACAGTGATTCCACCACCTCTCTGAACAGCCTGTTTCAATGCTTCACCACCCTTTTGGTGAAGAAATTTTTCCTAATATCCAATCTAAACCTCCCCTGGTGTAACTTGAGGCTGTTTCATCTTGTCCTCTTGCTTGTTACTTGGAAAAAGAGACCTGTCCCCACCTGCCTACAGCCTCCTTCCAGGAAGTTGTAGAGAGCAATAAGGTCCCCCCTGAGCCTCCTCCTCTCCAGGCTAACCACCACAGTTCCCTCAGCCGCTCCTTATAAGACTTGTGCTCCACACCCTGCACCAGCTTTGCTGTCTTTCTCTGGACACACTCCAGCACCTCAATGTCTTGTAGTGAGGAGCCCAAACCTGAACACTATATTTGAGGTGCAGCCTCACCAGTGCCACAGTATTATTGATAAATGATACACCACACATTAAAGGCATGCTTTTCAAATTAGGAATATTAATGTTAAGCTATCATTAGCCCAGTTTGGCAAGGATGTTCCCTTTTGCAACTTCTTCATATCTACATTTCATGCCAGATTACTCAAGGTGTTTGCTGCACCACCTCAAAAACACAAGCCACCAGTAACATAAGGGAAAGTTAAATGTACTGCATCATTAAAACAAAAATATACAGTTATTTCTTGACAGGTTCAAGATCACATAACAATAAAGTAACAGACGCTTTACTTTTATATTGCTCTTCATGAATATTTCTCTAAGTACTTCATAATGAAGGTCAGTATAACCATTCAAAAAAGTGGAAATTAGAGTAGAGATGATTTATCCAAGGTTAAACAGCAGAGCCAGTGACAGAACTTTGGTCTCTCGGTTTCAGTTCCAATACTCCCATCAGCGCATCAACAGCACACTGAAATGCTGTAGTAGGCAAGTAATTTCCTTTCTGAACAAACGACACCATCTAATATTATGTGCACACAACCACTTTCTGCAGTTTCTTTTGATTCTAATAGTGCTTTGCAAAGTCAGTTTTGGCAATCTGGTTATTCCTACGTATTCTGCCACAAGAAACAACAACTGCAAACAAAAGCAAAGGCTGTTATCTGATACATCACAGCTCCTGACAATAGATTTGATTAATACTTTCTCAAAGCCCTGGTTTCCCTGAAATGGGGTCCATTTTCGGGTAGTTTCAGAATACCAAACACAGAACACATTAAAAATTCTCGTAAAGGAAGGCAGAATTACTTCCCATCCACTTGCCTTTTCCTTTTCATTTCAGATGTTATTTCTGTTCTACAACCACGTTGCTCTATTCAACAGCGTGATAGCTAGTACCCCCCACACCTCAACACAGAACCACACTACCTTGTTGGGTTGATTGACATCATAATTTGTCAGAGACCCCAGAAGGTGCTGTAATCCAGGAACATTGTCATCATTGATGGCATGAATAATAGCTTTCATCACAAAAGAATCTTCCTCATCCTTGTAATTAAATGAGAAAGAAGAAAAATTGTTAGCTACATGGAAAAAATCCCTCTCAAGAGCTGCCAAGACATCTAAAAAGATTGAAAAGTACAATTTTCAAGTTCTTCTAGAGTGTTTCAGCTGCAAGTTGTAATCCTTCATGAAGCATATGGCTAACACATATGCATGTTATTTGAAAACCCACACCAAAAACCCCCACGCTTTTTCTAGTACAATATGCTTCCCTCTTCACACACAAACCTGATACTCATGGAGATTCCAAACAGGTTTGTTTTATTAGGTGTATTTTCTTCTTCTTTCTAGGACTTACAATAGATGCAATACTTGCAGGAAATGAAACTAATTCCATGCATCTATGTGAACATTAAAAAAACCCCAGAGGTACACAAATACAAACTGGAGTACCAGGTTTCACGCCATCCAGGTATATGACACAGGAGAGATACTTTGGACCAAGCTTTCATCTATTCAAATGGACCATTTAAAAATCTAGAACATGAGTAATGAGCCCAGATAGTGCTGCAGGTATGACTTTTCTTTTTCTCCTGTGCACTAACATGTCAAAGAACTGACATTTACTGAGCCCAATGTTTGGACCACTCTTACCTCCTCTCCCCTGAGGTTTCAGATTTTTTAGAACACTAACACTAGGCTACAATTCCTTCTGCTGCAACACAGGTGTGAAATGCTGATGCAGTGTTAAATGGGATACTGATAGGTGAGGTAGGGGAGGCCGGGAAAGGAGGGCAAGACGGAGAGATCAAAGAGCATGGAAAGAGAAAGGTAAGAGGAGGAAAACTGGAAACAAAGAGTGCAGACTTGCACAGGAGGGACACAGGGAAGATAATATGGATAAAAAGGGCTTTGCAGAATTTTTGAAGTTTGATCATATTAATGCACAGAAAAGATGAGGTTACTCAGCTCTAAACATACTAACATACATACTTTGCTGATCACAGGGAATTGGTGAAGTGTACATTAAAACCTGGACAGTAAGCTAAATAAGAATGCTTTTGTATTTACAAGCATTTGTAAATATAAACCACACAACAACTGCTCCTGACTACTCAAGTCTAGTAGATGTATGTAATACCACTAAGTACTGTCTCAGGTTTTAAAATTTCCTACTTAAATAACCATTTGTCGTGACACTGCTGTCTAGCAATTAATTGGATCTATGAAGGTCTCAGTGATTCAGAATATTCTATTAAAAAAATGCAGTATTATTTTACTCTACACAGTGCCATGAAAAATTCAGATGCAACTTTTTCATATTATAATTGCTACAGTACAAAGAATCCTCCTGAATCAAACTTCAAAAACAAGATAGATGAATTTCTGGCACTAGCTATCAGCTTCACCATGGTAATTAATAAATTAAATTTCAAGGTTTGTGTCATGTAGAAGATTAGACTATGGATAACTGACCTCTGTAGCCTTAAAATCTATTACTTTCTACATATGAGATTAATGAATTATGCACATTTTTCAATAGCCTAATATGTATGTTAGAATAATTTCAGAAGATGTTAAGTTTCAGATGTAGTAAAGCATTCTAAGCATGCAAGTACACACTTACCAGAGTATCATCACTTCTAGCAACACTCATGTTACTTCTGGACAAGAAAGATCTTGATAATCTTTGGCACAAGGATATTAAGCGCACTGATTGCTTTTTAAAAATAAGAAGAAAAAAGCTATATGTAAAAAAAAAAAATCAAATCCAAATTCTTGTGATAAGATGCTATTGCAGAGATTTTAAAGGAATACTGTTGTATTAGCAAAACAAACTGACTTCAACACCCCCTCTACCTCTGTTTTATATTGCATTTGAACCTTTAATTTCTTTAGACATTTATAATCCAAATAGGCTATTCATATGCGCTAAGCAAAGCTATATAATATTTTTTGATTGCTACTGTTTCATCAAGCTGTTCAAATACAAACCAAACCAGATTTGTACCACATCCTCTTGTTCACACTAAAAATATTTAAATGTTCATATTTTAAAGTATGTACATACAGAAAACCTAAACTAAATGTATATTAGCTGACAGCATTTCTTACCATATTCCTAGACCCACCATTTCACTCTAGGGCAGCAGTCTAGTACTTAAAATTTTAAAAATACCATAGATGTTCATCTATCACAGACTAAACCACAGCAAAAAAAATGTATTGCACAGCTGGGTATTTTGTAGCTTTGGTCCATAGCTTAGCAAAATCATCCTATTTCTTGGCCACTGTGACCATGAATAAAATGCCTTTTTAATAATAGTGACTTGTGTTGTTTCATGTCTCATCCCTCCCCATGATAAAGAGATTTCTCATACAACAGTCTTACCCTTGCTTAGTTCAGTGTGAACTCCCCAGTGTGCAAGCTGAAGGAGGAGGGACAACTGTTTTGATGCACTGCTCCTTGCACAGATCAACACTTTCAGCTAATATCTTGCCCCATTTCTGGAAAGATTAAGTGATGCCAAGCTTCTAAACAGGTTTGACAGTCTCAGACCAAAAATCTTTTGCAAAAGACACTAGTTTTACTTCCTACTTTGTTGCACATTGACATAACCACTGGAATAACTAACTCTGTGAGGCCTGCTTAAGGTATGTTTGATTTACTGGCACTTAGAAATGCCTTTTCTCTGAAATTGTTACCAAGACACATGATGACAGCATTCAGCTGGATGCAGAAAATGAACAATCCACACACAAGCATTTGTATGCAGATGATTAACCAAGAAATGTTCTCCCATACCCCCATACTCAAGCACCTAATTTATCCCAAACGAAAGAGGAATGAGTTTCTTCTTCTCGACTCCTAAAGGCACTGATGTCTCCCTGGAGCAGGTAATGCTTCTGCATCTCTATGTCACCAACATTTTGAAGATTTGTTGAATGACTTACTTTCCATTTTCGTCGTGCTGCAAACTTTTTGAATTTTTCCATATTCACTGCAGATGCTTTTCTGCTAAGTGCTTGTTGGGTGTCTTTAGGCTATGCGCAAAAGAAAAATCAAGCTGTTGTACAATATCACAAATTACAACCAGAACTTTCATAAAGCACCTTCCTGTATGTAAGACACTGTTCTTCAGTGATGACTTCTATTTACATCATAATAATATTGTAAATATATTGTAAAAATGAAGTAATTGTAAGCACATCATTTTAACATCCACAGCCTACTGGGGCATGCAGATGGAATTTCTACATAAAATGCCCTAAAGCAAATTCAGACCTAAGAATATTTCATGCAATACTAAAATACTTATTTTTTGAATTCAAACAAAAAAAGCCAACAGCCAACAGAACATTCGGCTTTATCCTTCATGTCCCTCTGTGATGGAGGCATTGGATCATCTCCTTTATTATTATTTATCATCTCCTAGATAAATCTTGTCTTCTGGTTAGATTTCCTGGCTGATTTTAAATTCAGTCAAACTTTGTTCCAGTCTCAGTGTAATAAGGTGGATGCTGCTGGGACCCTAAGAAAAATCACATCCCACCTACCTGTGCAGCAAGCTCTAATGCCGCACCCTTTGAACTTTCTCATAGGCCAAAGCTAAGCACCAGTAACCAGTGGAGTATACCAAATTTTGCATTATTATATGATACCATACCCTAAGTCATTTCTATGGAGAAATGCAGGTAAAGGTAGTAATGGGAAGGGGAAAAGACAATATAGATCAGTGGGGTGGGGGTAGAATACCCACAAAGTTAAGATATAAAGGAACGTAACAGGGCACAAAAGAATATGTCTTTTTGCAGCAGTGGAGACCTTGGTTCCTGAGACACAAACTTGGACAATGCTTACTTCAATGGTTTAAAAGATCATTTTAACATGTTCAACATGCTTAACTTTTCAACTGTTTAAGACTAACCCAGCAAAAAGTCAGCAAAGCACAGTCAAATCTGTAGTTTGGTGTACTGGTGTGGAAATGTCTGCCCTAGGGTGCTGAACTGTGAACTGGAGCAGCTGTGGCACAGATAAATATGCTGCTAACTGGTTCTCTGGGAAGTGGAGTGGGGTCAAATACCCACTGTGTATCCCCAAGACCTGGGAAATCACTGGCACTGCAGAGGTTTACTACTCACAATCAGAATGTGATACAGAATCAAAAAACCTAACTGGTAGGTGTTACTACACACATTAAGAACAACAGGTCCCATTTTCTCCCTCTCAACTTAGTAGCACCACTAACAGCTCAATCCAAACCAACCACTGTGTATCACTGAAAGAAGTGGACCAGCTCTGCATCAACTGCTTTCTTCAGTTTAAAGAGGAAAGGCCCTTTTTTACCCAATCTAAACAATGAAATTAGAAGATGAAAAATGTGAGAGGAAACTGGACTGGATTCAGAGAATGTTATCTTTGTCAGTCCAAAGCTCCCTGAAGATTAGCTTTTCTGCCTAAGCATGATTTTAATCTCAATAGCAGGCTACTTCTCTATTGCTAACTTACATAGAGGAGATGTTAATGAAGTCCACATTCTCCATGTATTAATTTTCACACAGTTTTCCAAAACAGTAAAGTTACATTAAACAATTATGGCAATTCTCCTTGTTAAGTAACTTGAAAAGAAAAAGTGAAGTACGAAATGAAGAATGATTAAAAACAGGGCAACAGGCAACAGAGAATGAATTACATACTAACCTTGATCCAAGGATGCAGCAAGCTATCTTGAATAGTCATTCTCTTCCTTTAATAGAATAAAAGATGGAGCTGTTTCAGATAGTAAAAAATACACACTGCCACATGTTTATTAAATATATCTCAAAATATAATGCCATTTGAAATACTAGAGACATAGGCTGCAACAGTGCATACACAAGAGAAACAACTCACTTTGGATCCTTGACTAGAAGTCTTCGTATAAAATCTTTAGCGAGGGCACTGGTATTACTGAAGAACTCTTCTTCAAATTCATAATTCACAGCAGACACATTTGCTAGTGTTTCCTGTTTGGTGTCTCCAAGAAATGGTGACGCACCACTTAGACTATAAGACAGACAGACATTCCTCTCATTACATGTTGTAATATTGCCGTTTCAACCCTCTGAGATCAAATTATAGCAGAACATGAACATTTTTTCTTTTCTGCTCTAAGACTGCAAAGGTATTTTCAGGCAGGTGTGATCTAGTAGGGCAAAAACCTTTCCTGTAATTTCAGAGAATATTGATTAAGATGAAGCTGCTGTGGAAAATCACCTACAGATTTGAAGACAGCTTCCCATGCTATGTAAATTCTGATTAACGGCCATTCTTTCAAAAACTATACTGTTTCTTTTATGATCATTCAGCTTGAATCATGATATGCAATCAATGTTTTGACTTGTATGGACACCACCAAAACCGCAGAGGATTGAATCAGAATTTAAAAAATAGCATTTACAAGAACCACCCATATATTTTGGTACTTACAGAATGTAAGTTATTACACCAATGCTCCTGGAGTGAAGGGCAGGGGGCGAAGATGAGGGAGAGGGGAGAAAAAGAGATGGAGGCGGAGAGAGGAGAGAAAAATAAAAAAGGTTAGAACATAAGAATAATCACGAGAGATTTATTTCAAGTAAGATCCAATAACTTACCACATATCTGCTTCAAGACCAAGAGGCTCATAATTTACTATTTCAGGAGCTAAAGGAGAAAGCAGGAAGATCAGTACCTAGTCAAAGAACAGTTCTGTTACTCTGAGCCTATATATGTCAGAGATAATAAGCTAAGATGCTGAGAGATAAAAACATCTTAATGCAAGTATAAGTATAATATGAACACTACAAATTGCTCATCTAAATTTCAAAATGTTATGAATTACACACAAATTGCATAACCTGTACCTCAGCCAAACCAAGCTAAGCCACACAGACTGTTTCACAGACTGAAAAAGAATAGTTTGAAGAAACCAGTTTTCTCACCAACAAACTCTGGTGTTCCGAAGATATTTTTGAATTCATTTCCAAAGTCAATTTTGTGTGCTAAACCAAAGTCAATAATCTTGATGCGAGGCTTTGGTACATTCCTGTCCAACAACATTATGTTTTCAGGCTTTGAGAAGGACGAGGGGGAGAGAAAGAGAGATTATACATAGGTACAAAATGTCTGACACATACCAGCATTCTTCAGCACTGAATACTTCTCTTTACCTCTTTCTGCCTCTTTAATTGTCTCTCCAGCAGAAAAATCCCATTTTTTCCTATTACAATCTAACATATGCTAAAAATCAGCTACAGTGAATTAGGATTTCATGTTGATGACAGAGTGTATGATTTCCACAGGGCCAACATTTTACCTCTTGTAGATACAACAGTTGCAGTTTTCATGTGGATGGACTCTAAGTGAAACATGATGTCTTCAGTAAAGGCCACAGCCTCTGTGCTATGGTCATTTGAGCAGTGCTTGGAGCTTACCAGAAACAAAGTCTAATAAACTACTATTTGGGCTTGGTTAACACTACTCCCTGAAAAGAAGTTTCTTTCACATCACACAAGCAATCAGAGAGGTATATCTTGTTGCCTTTGGATCTTCAAGAGAACTTTTTGGAGTGGTCTAGCTCCCAGATTGTAAGGCTCAACATACACACAAAAAACCAACACAACCACAACCCCCCCCCCACAAAAACAAGAAGGTTCTCATGTCTTTTCTAGTTTATTGCAAAATATGGGCTTTGGATTATTTTGCAACAAAGTTTTGCAAAAACAGAACAACATCAGAAGATAAAATGTCAAGGGCAGCACTAAAGGAGCCTGCTTCTACACTTCAACACACCCAACTAGCATACAGAACCAACTACTTAGTCTCCATATCCTGTCATCCCCATAAACTGGCATGCTCTGAAGAGTTCCCTGAGCTACATCCATCCTGCTTACATCGTTATGAACTTCTGGAGTCATTAAGAAGGGCTATTCATCACCCTTCTTTTACTTCTCTTCCCCAATTACAGGGGCTGATATGTGCAAACATAATGTTCTTCCTTCCCTCCCTATATTTCTATTGCATATTTTTATTGTTCAGCACACTGTAATTCTTGCTGCATACTTTAATTCACATATTCTTAGTATCCAGTGTAAGGATGCTTCGCTTTATTGTAAGCACATTGGCAAAAATGTACATTTCAAATTGTAAGAAATGTATTTCTTACTAGGTTCGTAGTTCTTTTCTCTTGCTGTCATACGAAGATCAAATCTATTACTGTATGTAATGAGGACAAGACTAGAAAAGGTACGTTCTCCCTGAAAACCATTCCTTTCCCTACCTCATCCCCAGAACACATCACCCCTTTCAGAACTGCAATGCAATGTCGTAATTATGCCTCCTTTTCCTATTATAGACATAGCTGCTGACTTCAGCAGACTTCATGGAATGTTCAGTTGCCTACCTCTAAAAAAAAAAATCTTATAGAGGAATACTCTGAAATCAAAATATTAAAAAAAGTGGTAACTGAGTTTAGACACAAAAGCTCTCTTATAACCAAAAGGATGCAATTAACAGGTTTTCTAAAAACAAACAAAAAAGCCCCAAAAACAAAAAACAGAAGAGGAAATTATCTGTTATGTTTCGTTTGCAAGAACCTTTGTACTTAACTCTGTACTGTTTCAATTATAGTACCTATAAATAATGTTCACATGAACATAAGATGTATACAACAGCCAAAAAACCCCCAAACAGTTGGAAAAAAGGCATTCTGTTAGAATGTTTCATCCAGATCCCAACCACATTCCATAAAATCATAATATTTTTTATTTCAAGACTGCTTGCTCAGAATTGTTTAATTTCATCGGAAGTTCCCATTTTCCATGAAGAATCCCACACTAAAACCAGATGGCAACTATTTACGGTTCAGTAATTTCTTTTCAGTGGCTGAGCTTTCCCCTGTCTACACAAGTTAGCAAACGAAACTATGGCCAAGATCTGCATGACGGCAGATTTGTGGCTGGTGTTAAAAAGGACTTGAACGGATGTTGCTTACAGTTATTCAAGTTTTTATCTGCTCAACATACCTTAAGATCAAAGTGAGCAATTTGCAGAGAGTGGAGATACTGAACACCATTAAGTATCTGTTTGAGAAATTCTGTGGCTTCCTCCTCTGTGAGAGATTCTTTCTCAGCTAAGAAGTCGAACAGCTCTCCACCTGCAACACTTGGAGAACAGAAGCAGAGTTATTGATGAGCTTTTGTTTCAACCAATGGGTTTTTAGCATAGCTATTCTCAAACCAGTTTTGAAAAGGATCCAGATGCTTTAAACTTTGTCAATACCAAAAAAATATTAAAATTACTTAATTCAATACTCAAAATAGTTAGTAACCACCCCTCCTCACCCTGAAAAGAATACAATAAAAAAAGTCTTATTTTTAAACAAAAAAAGGTTTAAAAGAAACCACCAAAGATGGTTGGCTCTATCTAAACTTAAATGAAGTAAACCCCACCTACTCTCTGTTTGCACATTTAAAAGAATGAAATTAAATGGGAAGTATGTATACTCAAAACATACTCATGTAATGGGACATCTAGAAAACAAAACTTTGTTTCATGCTAGTAAAAGATGTCCACCACCCTCATTGAAAAATACAGGATTTAAAGATTATTTTAAAATATTTACTGGCAGCAGTCCTACTATTCAGTTTTCAAACTCCTCAAATCATTCAACTTTTTGAAAATATATTCTGTTCTTCGAAACAGTGAATTACACTCAGCACATATGTTGCATTTTTAGTCTAACATTACCACACCTTTCCTACAAGCAGAAGTCATGACTGCCCTTAAGACTATTTCTAGCAGGAGTTTGAGCTGCACAGGCAGAAAGAAGAGAGGTAAGAAGTGAGAAGGATACATAAGTACATCTTGATGTTTGCATTTGAGGGAGAGAAATAAACTGAAGACGACCCTTTTCTCAACTCAGCCAGCAGCCTCACTGAAGTGACAGTAATTGTCAACAGAAAAAGAAATACTGAAGTGAAGTGAAGAGTAAACATGAACTACAACTGTTCTTAAAACACAACCCATCTCCTTTAAGTTTAAGGACATACACTGAGGATGACTGTCCACCGTGGCAAACTTTTTCTGGTTTATAAAAACAGCATTATTACCATAAGTGTCTTAGAGACTGCAAAGATTATCATATTATCCCCTATATTTTGCATTGTACTGATATCTTAAAAAAATTCAGAATATATACCTTAATTTATGTTGCCTTTTTGCAGGGAAGAAAATAACCTCTTCACGATTTAAAGTTCTGATTATGAAAAACAATGGGATTAACAGAGAACAGTAACTAAAAAGTGTGGGCAAAATTCTGGAAACAATTTGGCTTCTTTATCATGTCTACTTTTAAAGAGTAATCTGCATTATTGTAATGTAAATTGCATGAAAAGTGTATTTTAATGAGTTCTCGGAGCTTTCACTAAGCTTCCTAGGCAATACAGAAAGTATTGTTTTGTGTTATTGTTTCTGTTGTAATATTTTCTGCCTGAAAGCAATTACTGAAACAAAGTGCTGTCCTGGTTTTGGCTGGGATAGAGTTAATTTTCTTAGTAGCAGGTACAGTGCTGTGTTTTGGATTTAGCATGAGAACAACATTGGTAACATACTGATGTTTTAGTTGTTGATAAGTAGTGCTGACCCTAAGTCAAGGGCTTTCCAGTTTCCATGCTCTGCCAGTGAGCAGGTGCACAAGAAGCCAGGAGGGAGCACAGCCGGGACAGTTGAACTGAACTAGCCAAAGGGATATTCCATACCATAGAACATCATGCCCAGTATAGAAACTGGGGACAGTTGGCCGGGGCTGGTGATCACTGCTTGGGGACTGGAGGGGCATCGGTCAGTGGGTGGTGAGCAATTGTGTCACTTGACGTCCCATCCCCACCCTGCCCCACCTTGGGTTGTATTCTTCTCTCTCTCTCTCTCCTTTTAATTACAATTATTATTGTTGTTGTTGTTTTGGGTTTTTTAAACTGTATTTCAATTATTTAACTATTCTTATCTCAACCCACAAGTTTAGTCTTTTTCTGGTTCTCCTCCCCATCCCACCAAGGCAGGGGTGCAGGGGGAGTTAGAGAGGAGCTGTGTGGTACTTAGTTGCTGGCTGGGGTTAAACCGTGACAAGTACCATTAAATATAAGAATTACAGACTGGAAGGAAGAGAGGTAATTTTAGTATTTTTGGTTGTTGTTGTAGAAACATTAAAATGAACTCCTAAAGATTAAATACAGTTCATTATTTTACAAAGGCTGGTCAAAAACATCTTAGAAATGGATACACATGCATATTTGCTCATTCTTTGTTTCTGACTTAAAAAAAAAAAAAAAGTTTTTCAGGCTGTACCGCTGCAGCACTTTGTGATGATGAACAGAAACGTGGGTGGTGACAGTGCTGGCATTTCTCTTCGTTCCCAATTACTGAGCTAAGGGCCTTACACATCACATGGAACTTGTTTCCACATGTTACCAAGTGAACGTTTGCTGTAGTTGCCAGGAGGCTGTCAACTGGAGCACAGCCATGCCACACGGAGCAGACAGACTCACTGTGGCTATTTCCCCAGCTGTGGGCAGCCATGGCAGCAAAACACAGCACCTTTATGCACTCAGCTTGACTTGGCACTGGGCTAACAGTCACACAGTTCAGCGAGCCAGCACAGCCAGACCCTCAGCTGAGGAAGGGGCTGAAAGACTGCAACAAACACACAGTTATCCAGTCTAGTTTTCATGTAGATCACCCAACCTGTGAAACACTGAAAGCACCTGCTGATGCCTAAAGCATTCACCAGCTGTCACAAATGCAGCAGAAGTACTCAGAGGATGCATTTTCAGCAATGCCAACTTGCAACACTGTGCTGCCCACTCTGCAGTCCAAAACAGACTGTGACAGTGTCATGCAGGTATGGGGATGTTTTATGGCTGTTAGAGCTCACTCTTAATTCCTGGTGGCATTTTAAAGATACTTTACTTATTTTCAACACAACTAACAAAGAAACATAACTGCATTTGTGTAAAATGGAAGGAGCCTCTTCATCTTCAGCTTCTTCTTATCTGCAATCATTCCATTTTGTGCAATTTTGTACCCTGAAAGTTTAGACAGTATGAAATTACAAGTTTGACATACATGTGTTCTTCTGTGTCTCAAAAATGTCGCATCTGTGAAGAGTTAGTAGCATGAGATTGCATATAGCTCCTCTCTAGCACTGCTGAGTACTATCCTCCTGTCTTTGCTACAGGTTACACTGACGCTTCTTAATCGTATCATAGTCCTTGTAACAGCGCCAAATAAAATGTTAGCTGTATTTCACAGGTAATATACCTAGTGCTTGCAAATCTTAAAACTGAGGTCCTGAGACACTAACACACTAAATTCTTAATTTTTTAAATTTGGAAGCTAATTAGCAAAAGTGGTAGATATTTCCAAAGCATTGTGTGCTTCTGTAGGTTCAGCCCTTGCTTAAGATGAGTGAGAAGGGACTGGCTGTAATACACTCAAAAGCTTCGCTTCCGAAGCAGCTGCACCTCTGGTCTACAGAATTTTAGCGTGCCCCTTCACATTACACACCTCACCCTTAATGCCTAGGGTGAGATCCTACATGGGTTCACCTCACAGGGCAGGCCATTGCGACCTCCTGTTGTTAACTCCTCAGATGTGAGTCGGGCTCAGCACCCTGAGTTCTGCCTTTGGGCACCACCATTGCTGGCAAGCACAGTGCCCAGCCAGCTTCTGCTGCTGCTTACTTTCACCGGCAGGAACATAAGGCATGGGAGAAATGGGGTTGTATAGCAATGATGAATACAACGTTACACCAGCCCACACAAGATGACCGAGAAGCTCAGAAAACCCCAGCTTCCCAGAAAGGTCCCTCCGCTCCAGGCAGCCTGCAGGGGCCTTTCCCATACATGAAGGACTGCGACCCACACCTCCACAGGAGCTCAGTAACACAGATTGTGTTTCTTAGCTTCCTCTTCTCACCCATCAGACAACTGCTTATCCCCTGCCTTCCTGTTGACTCTAGCAGGTCTGATACTAAGCTGCACCACCACAGGTATATAGACAATCATGGTATCACTGCAAGGCAATTACTCCAAGCAAGTCACAGAGGATTAATACAGGTCCACAGTCAATATCCCTTATAAGTTTCACCTCCACAGTTAATTCACCGGATTATAGTGCTGCCAGGTCTATCAGCACAGAGCCTGCTTTCACAGATTTCACAACCAGTGTATATATCTAGAATCACTACATGATCTTGACCGGACTTCCAGATATCATAGATCAAGAAATGGGTTAGAATGAGCCAGTATAGACATCAGCTGTGTAAGCTACTGCATTCTTCTCAAATGTCCTGAAAAAGCTGCTGGGTTTTCAAGTCCAGGCCTGTGCCTCGGCCAGGATAACACAGTCCCACAGTAAAGAAACACTGCCCATTTTACTAGCCCACGGTCACCTTCAGAGTTGGAGCCAGAAGACAAGCAGAAAACCCCATTTCACCAATATACCTGTGCACATCCCACCTCATGTACAGAGGCTGTCTTAACATAAAGGAGAAGGTGCAGACAACTCCATATATCAGCCCCTATGACTGATCTTTTTGAATGTCACCCTCTCCCCAGAAGTACACTGGTTCCACTTCCAGCAGAATGCCCCAGGCCTTGTTTCTAAGCTAGCATTGGGGTGGCTGGTGCACAAACACCCTGTTGAAAACTGGCTGAAACCAGATTGCTGTGCAGGATTCCAAAGCCATGCAAACTCACTCCTAGCCTACCTTTGGGGCTCTGCAGGGGCGCCATGCATCTAACAGACTGCTGCCAATCACCAGCTGGATAAAGATTGCTTCCTGAAGGGAGCAGAGGCAAGCAGTTCACCAAGCACTAGTCTTTTTCTACCTGTAGAGCACTTCAGAGTATCCATACCCAGTATCCTCTGGAAGCACTGAGCTTCTCTCTGTTCAATTTCTATGTTTGCTGGTAAGGAATTACAAGACATCTTTCTAAGCTGTTGATCTGTGCTGTAATGCAAATCTGATCTCCAAAGTGCTAGCAAGTAACTGATGGGCAACAACTTATACCACTGCAGATTAACAGAGGAGCCTGATTACAATCAAGCTGCAGCTAAATTCCTTTATGGCTGCAAAGCTTCTGTGTTCACCTTCACATACTGCCTTTAAAGCAAGAATTCTTTAATGTTCCTGTATAAAACCTTTCTGTTTACATTCAAACTGAATCACAATTTTTCAGTCATAATAGACTATTCAAATATTTTGCTCAATAAAGTAAGAATTTATGATTGATGAAGGTCACACCTTAAACCTAAAGGTTTATTATTATTTATTATTATTACTGACCATGTTATAACACAGAAGGAGTAAATATATTTTCAGTGTCACAACATGACTACATTTTGTATTTTTTTTGAGTAGCAGAACACTGTTAGAAATATTTTGTATAAACATTTTTACTAAGAGCAAAGCTGGTATCTGTTGCTTTCCTGATATTTCTAGGCAGAGGTGCTAGCTTTCCTGAACTGCTACAAGTAAAATAAAGCCTTGGGTCAGTGGCATTCTTTCTCACAAAATGCACAGTGGTAAAAGCATTTTGCAGCCTTCCTGAAGGAAGGCTGACAGGTATGTTTGCTTCACATATCTTCCTCTGGGAAAGATGTATCACACCGGTGGAAAAAGGACTTCTTGACAGTGCTTTTGCAAGTTGCCAGGCTTTCTTAACTATGAAACAGAACTGATCACCAGATCTCAGAGGAAGTCATTATGGGAACCTACAAAGGGAACTCAGAAACAATTAACCTTCAAAGTCAGCATGGTCACCTTGTAATGACTCAGTCACATGCCACTTTGGTCACATTGCTCATATTGTAATAGCACCTAAATGGAAATTAATGATTATCTAACTATTTCTAATGAAGTTAAAAAAACCCACACACAAACCCCAAAACCTAAGCTCAAACCCCTTGTTTGGAAGAAACTTAACCAGTAAGTTGAAGTTCACAAGGTTTACTGTATGTTGCTTAGATTTCAAAACAACATTAGCTAGTAAAGTTAAAGAATTGCAAAAACAATGTACTCCATTTTTTAAAGCAGATTTAATTTGATACATTATCTGTATTCTTCTCTAATCCAAAAATTCCTCCTGTCAACTTGTAAAAGAAATGTCTTCCCTAAGGATTCTGTGGTCAAATGTCTTTTGTATGACTCCTTGCATTATTCTGAAACAGAAGTTGGCAGTCCAAGACTAGACCAAAAATATTGCTACATCTGTTTTATTTAAGGTTAAGGGGGTTTACATCATCCACTTCATTTCACAGCCTTTACCAATCGTTCAGTTACAAACCCACTCCTCAGAAGTACAAAGTGTACCAAATATGTTGAAAGAGCAGACCAGGGCTGTTAGCTTGTTACCTTACCTACCGGCTGAACAACACTGTACTGAGTTTTTTCTTTAGGTAGCTACCAGAAAAATCAAAAGACATTTAATGGCATCACTATGCCGTATCATTTTCATTTGTCCACCTTCTATCAGAGATGCTAACTGTCATGAAATCCTCTCTAGTGTGCCTAATTTTTCCAATTACATTGAACAAGAAGTATTGGCCTTCAGAATGACCATCCAGAAGAACACAGGCACCAACATCCAGACTAAGATTTAAGCAGTTGAGTCCTACTAAGAAGATGATGTTAATGAATGTGAATCTTTCATGCACCCAAACACAGCTAATATTTAGGTTTTCATCACTGAAGTTCTGTAAATGTCCAGAGTCTGGATAATGCACATTGTTAACCCACCACTTTGGCTCAGCAGACTACCTTAGTGTTTTGATCTTACCCAAGACATTCAAATTTAACATACAAAGAGCATTCAGACTTAGCACACAAGAGTGCCATGTATTTCGCTTAGGGACTGCAGAGCCCAGAAGCCAAGTGCTCTCCCTCTAAGATGAACTCAACGTGTGGCACAGCCACCCTGGCTCTAGCATCTTTCTTTTCAGCCCTGTCAAGCCTTCATTCTTACCCATCTACATGTCCTCTGTGGCCCTGCAATTCAGGATTTTCAAGTCAAAAGTGGCAAAACAAATTAGCATTGCAGAGCTTGCTTACTTGCTATTACATCCCAGTAAGCACTAAAGATTCAATCCTCCTCTCAAAATTCAGTACAAGGCCACTCAAGAACAACTTTTGTATGATTTACAGGGAAAAATCACAAAAACCTCAGAGCTCTTTCCATCAAGAGACAACTGAAAATAAAAGACTTCAAAATGAAGTGCAGACTTCAAGCTTCTCTGGCAGCCAAGCTATTATAACAAGTTGAATTAACTCCCCAATAAGATAGAAGGGGAATTTAAAGAGTTCATCGTTATTTGTTCTTCTTTACCTTCAATGAGCAACTCATGACATCATCAGAATTTTTATACACGGATCTATCATTCTCTCCTTGCTCTGTTGTGTTGTTTTGGTTAATATTATTAAGGTGGCAACTCTCTCTGAGACATTGGGATGCACAGGATGAAATTTTAAAGAAAACATACAGGAACTAACTTCTTAAAAATGCAAGAAATATAGTATTTAATGCACAATCACTTGTAAGTTAATGTCATTCCTGTCTTTCTGAGCTAAGACTTTCAAAGCTTTCTACTCCTTTTTTTGAATTTTTAAAACAGATATTAATCACTCAGAACTATGCTACAAGAACTAATGGTCTTCAGTTAAGATTTCCAGTCAAGGAATGCTTTTTTCTCATATGTTTTTTGCAGAAAGAAGGATGAATACCTAACTCCTTCCACAGCTTCCCAGTGAGAAAAGTGAGCTACTGCAATCAAGCTATATTAAAAGGCGAAACCATGTGCATTACTTCTGAGCACTCTAAGGAACTACTATATAATTTAGGATAAGGGTATTTATTCTTTGTGGTTACACTGGGAAACCATAACCAAGCTTCCACAATGCACCACAAACTGAGTATATTTTGTAGGTGTGCAGTCTAAATGAGTACATAGTAAAGTAGAAGGAAAAACTAGAAAAGACAGATATTATGTATCCAAGGCCAGCAAAAGGGGAACCAAGTAGGTGTAAAATGTGCTCAAAGAAAGAAAATACTTATCACTGTGCAACAGAGGCATCTGTGTTTTCTAGTCTGTGAAGTCCAGTAAAATCATGGCTTCAGCAGAGCTCACCAGAAATAGCTTACTATCACTAACACATAACAGAGACTAGTTACTGCACCTGGATAGAAAACAGTAGTATAAAATTCTGACTTATTCTGTTATTTGTGTGATACAAGGAAAAAAGAAGAAAATGAAGAGACAGTGTCTTCTAGTTCATATGCAATATGCACAGCATTCCTTGAAGATGGGAGTGTCCACAGACTGGGAATTTCAAAGGTTATTTCCAAATCAAGGAGACACTTCCCACTAAGTAAGACCTAGAAACATGAAAATATGCCCAATTTCTCTAAATATACCAAAAGATTGTAATAAAGTAAGGCTCTTCAAGGATATCTCATGATTGAGTGTGAGTGCTGAATCTTTTAAGGAACCATTTGATTTCAAAAGTTTTAGAAAGTAAATGTTTGGTAATACTTTTTTTTGCTAGGCCAGCTTCTCAACATAAGGTAGGTTTGAGAGAAAACCCTCCAAACACCCATGTCGATAAACGTTTAGACATGCAGCTCCGTTTTGCATTCAGTATTATGAGGACCCTGCCACTGCAATAATTAACTAACTGCTCACACATTTCCACATACAAATCACCACCCTGAATACTTTGCTGACTGATTTAATATTTGCTGCAAGGGAATGAAGCGAAAACTTCTACAGTCAGTCGCTTACCTCTGAGAAACAGCTGATTAATGATGCAGTGCAGAAAAATATTTAGGAGACTGCACACAATACTACAAACTGCTTGCTCAACCAGGAAATAAAAGTCAATAGCGAACAGGCAACACACCGTGTTACACTGAGACTGTGCATGTTAACATATGGCAGCACCAAAAGGGCAGCTGCAGTGCCTTGACACCTGTGGGCTGCAGGTTCTACCAAGAACAGAAACCAGAAAAACTTTTCCTCACTGCTGCTTGCATTACTACACTTGCTTACTAATAGGAAATCAGTGTTTCTTCTGGGTTTTTGTTTTGTTATGAATTTCTCATACATAGCTAGAATGTTGATTTTTAGTTCCTCTTTAAATACTAGAAAAATTGACTGAAATGCAATCCTGTCTGTATGTGATATACTGTATCATCTTGCAGTCATAAAGGGACACAAGCCCCAGGAAAAATCCTATGTTCTAATCAGAAGGAAAAATGGCCACTTCGGATGAATTCTGAGGTAGCAAAACAAGTTATTAAATAAGCTTTCAGTTTTATTTCTGTTTGTTTGAAACTGTTCTGTAAGAACAAAGAATGTCAGAGGAGTAGGTCCCTAGGCAAAATGCGAGTATTAGAAGAAAGGGATTACATATTTAAGTGTCAAAGCACGCGATTAGAACAACAATCTTTTGCCTTTTCAATAGCTTTACGTAACACCATGGTGATTTTGAGAACTACAAAAACTTTACGGCAATTAGTATGTTCAGTTTACAAAGGGATTCCTAATGTGCCATCTTTCCCTCTTTGACCCTTTAAATAAATAAACTTGCTACATTCGTGATACCCCAAATAGCACTTCTTCAAGTTGAAACACTCACACGGCAGTTCAGAAAAATGACAAAAAAGTAAGGCTACAACGGAAACTGTATGGGGATTGTTAGCAGGCAAAACAATTAGCTAAACTGCAATACAAATAGTTTGCTGAGCTTCATACTATCAAGCTTATGAAATATTAACACACGTTGTCAGAAGTAATATCTGCTTCCATTCAGTAAACGTTAGTAGGTACACATAGACAGACACAGAAATCTTGCTGCCAAAAGAGCTCCCATCCCATGTAGAAAGGGCAGGGGCAGAATAGTCCACATGCCTCCTGCCACTGCCCATGATTACTGAGTTTTCCTCTGAGCTTTCAAGACCACTCACTGGCCTGATTTCAGCTGGAGAGATTACAGAGCAGAAAGTACTGCAGAAGCAGTGACAGACCAACAGTAAGGTTATAGACAGAAAGAATGTGAGAGCTAGTATCAAGTGGTGAGAGGAAGAAGCATCACACTAATTTTGCTGTGTATTCACCACTCATGTAAAGAGTTCTGAATAAACCCCAGAAATGATAGATACTCTGCTAGAAATGTAAGGAACTTTTACTTCATACAGGTTGATAATTTAGCTTTTGTAAAAAAATAATGGCTTAAGTTATCCAAAGTTGACAAACTAATGCAAGCGTATACTTCTGGAACTAAAAAAACCAACCCAGACTACCAGTATTACAGTAAATCATCACATGCTGGACTAAAAGTCCAAAAGTATGTTCTAACATAACAAAGCAGTATCATTCATGTATATACTGCAGAAAAGATGAAACTCCAAAGCTACTTCCCAGTTTTCTGGTACCAAATAATTTGCTTGCATGAAATACTTCTTCTAAAGCACGTTTAACTGATAGAGAGCAAGTATAGCAATAACGTAGTGTCAGGCATCCAAACTATGTAAAGACATGTAAGTCCCACCAGCAGACACTGCCAAACTGTAACAGATGAGTAAAGCTTAACTTATAAACTTGCAATCTTTGAGCAACTGGAAGTCAGACTTGAAACAACACAGAAGTATACTCTGCCAATATATCTACGTCAATCCATTAGCAATAACCTTGGAAGAAAAATGGGAACTAAAACAAGGATATGAAAGTTCAGTTTACATTTCAACAAGACAGAACTGGGAAAACTGTTCTCTGTTATGGGGGTTAAAAAAAAAAAAAAAAAAAAAAAAAGAGAAAAAGTAGTCCGTGGTGCTGTTTTATAGCAACACAAAACACAGTAAAATTTGCTAAACTAATCTCCACTTAGAATCTCTATTTCCCTCTGCTTTAATCTTCAAATCAGTTTATGTAGCTCCAAGCTATTCTTCTGGATCCATAACATCAATAATGATTAAAATAACAAGCAGAAACAAATCCTAAATACGCTGCATTTTTTTTTTTTTAACTTTTATAGTACATTCAGAATGAGAAATATGTGTGGAAATCAAGAAGCTACAACTCTGACTTAAAACAAAGAATTCTCAGGCTGGTATCTATCTTCTTTTGGGTTGGTAAGAAACATCCACTAAATCACTGTGATTCTCAGAGAAGTATCTACTTTTTTAAAACAAACAAACAAAAAATATTGTTACTCCTCCCAGTCTCTAGAGTTACTTACAGTTCCAGGATAAGAATGACATCTGTTTTGTTCTCATAAACATCGTGCAGCGTGATCACATTAGGATGTCGAATCTCTTTTAGGATGCCAACTTCTCGCTCGATATCTTCCCGGCTCACTCCACGCCGGCTGGATTTTGTTCTCCGTTTCTTGATGAATTTTGCTGCAAACTGCTGACCAGTGCTTTTCTCACGGCATTTTTTCACTACAGCAAACTGCCCACTAACAAGACAAAACAAAACAAACAATCAAAAAAGAAAAAAGTTTAAAAAAGGAGAAGAAGGAAAGAATGAAGATGAGTGATTCAGGGAAGTTTAGCATCTGCTTACTACAGTGGGGGAAACCAGCTCTACTTCTGAATTACTAACTCAACTAAAGCACATGACTATTTTTTATGCAATCTGGAAAACCTGAAAAAAAACCCTAGAGGAGGCAGAAAAGTTAAGACGCTGCTTTTACATCACACAAGCATACATAACATACACATTCCAACATATCTGTAAGTAAAAGGTAACACCTGTGTAGACCACTGGATTTCTGACAAATATGCACATCAGGGACTACTGCGCAAAAGTAATGGTTTCTGGATTTCTCCTTCCATATGCATGTTGAGGATAACTTTTTTTGTTCAGCAAGGGAGACAGCCCTTAGTTTCCTTCAACCTATGTGGCATGTCAATACTCACTTTGTTCTATCCTCATTTGGTTTTTACTAAGTTTTTAAAACCATACTGGGTTTCAGGACACTGCTTTGGTTTTTAAAAGCACTGACTAAATGCAGTAATACAATAACTGTAATTCTTGATGTTATCTTGTTATGTAAGAAGACTTTGAAGGTGAGCAAAGCACCAAGGCAGTGAGGAACAAAAACCTGTGACTGTATTACAAACCAAAAGAAACTCCAGGAAGCTGCTGACTTCAGCACGTTATCATTCACGTATAAGCCTGTTGCTGCTAGCTGTATACATTGATTCAGATCAGAAATCTCCAGGAATCTAATGCTGAGTTAAAGCAAGAACAAGATTTCTAATACTGCCGAGTTTCCCTTTAAGTCTTCTTAATCTCTTCCTGAGGATTTTCTACCAATTCTGCTCTTGGTCTATTTCACTCTACGAAGAATGCACAAAATTACAAAGTGATAACAATGAGAAAATTTTCTGAAGTTAGCCAGAAAATTAATTAGCTGTTAATTAGCTGTTAACTGAAGAAGCAGTGTCCCCTAAAGTAGACTCAGAACTGCAATTAAATCAAAGGCCAGCCTAGCAGGCTTGACTACAGCAATGTAACATGTAGGCACATATAATTCTAATTAAGGAATGCATGACAGATAGAATACAGAAGATGATAACTGACAAGCAACAGTGTTATGCAATAAATGAAGATAATAAAATGTTGTAAGGAAAAATCACAGTCATGATTTTTTACTTTAGAGGGCTGATCAGATGAGAGTACTTTAGGCTGCTGGGTCACCACTACCATGCTGATCCCATACAGAACCCCAGGTGACAAACTGTTTTGAACTGGGACATGCAGTTGGGCAAGGCTTAAAGGACTGTCACCCACAGAATGCAGGGCAGAGATGGGATTTTCTCCTATGAACTGGAAAAGGACTCCAGAGTAGCCACCACCAGCTGGGAAGCCTTTGAATGAATCCATGGGCTATGAGAGAAGTAAACTCTGAGAAAAGCAGTTAACAGTCGTCTTAAGTTTTGAGGTTTGGTTGTATTTCAATGTTACGATCACCATTCAAGTTTCATTCTTCATTATTTCATGAAACCAGTTTATGATCTTGTGAAATGACTTCAGGATGCATGAAAAAAAATCCTTGCCTTAATTTCCTGGGCCCCCCTCCCCCAAATTCTGCACAAAGTTGTCAAGGGTCAGGTTCACCAGACAGGGCTCAACACAGTATTACAAACCGTAGCAGACAGAGCACTGCTTTCCACCACACCATATCCTCTTGCTCATTACATGTAGACTAGAACACCTGCTTCACTTGCCTAGGCTAGGTCAGCTAGTGCCATCTGAGATGCTCTCAGACACCCAAGACATTCATATGGGACTGCAAATGAGACACAGGACCTCTAGAAGATCTGCATCATCCTAAACTGACAGTAGGGTCCTAGACAATGTACTCTAAGGGACATCAACCCTCTGCTTGGTTCCGTTCAACTCCGCAACTCTCCCTGCAACAGTGGCTCCAGGTTTGATCTCCATGGTCTGAGCAACTTTGCACTGTGGACAGCCAGCCAGAGTGGAGCATGCACTTAGGTACTCACACTGCTGCGGAGAAGTACAAACAGAGTCTTCTGGCCCTCACTTATGGGTGAGTGTCCTGGTTTCAGCTGGGACAGAGTTAATTTTTTTCTTAGTAGCAGGTGCAGTGCTGTGGTTTGGATTTGGTGTGAGAACAATGCTGATAGCACAGGGATTGTTTTAGTTGTTGCCTTGCAATGTTTACACTAAGTAAAGGACTTTTTGTTTTCTTGGGCCCTGCCAGTGAGGGGGTGGGGGTTGTACACAGCCAGGACAGGTGACCCGAACTACTAGCCAAAAGGATATTCCATACCACGGCACATCATGCTTGGTATATAAGAATGAATTCCTTGTTTTGCTTTGTTTGCATGCATGGCTTTTGCTTTACCTATTAAATTGTTCTTACCTCAACCCCTGAGTTTTATGTTCCTTTCCAATTCTCCTCCCCATCCATCTGGGTCAGGGGGAGTGAGTAAGTGGCTGCGTGGGTTGCCAGCCGGGGTTCAACCACGACAGGGTGAAAAGAAGCAATTATCTCACTTTCTCACCCACAACATGCACACCTCATAGAGATGTTCAGCTATATTTAAAAAGCAATCAGCTTCTCAGAAAGTTCACAGTTCCAGAGAAACTGCAGTCAGGCAGTAGACAGATGTAGGCATCACCACAACTCTGAACAGCTACTCAAGCTTGCAGGTCAGAAAAAAGTAAAAAATCATTGCTTGCCTTTTGGCCACCTGGCTAGCTTTCAGGCTAGAAGGCTAAACTGCCTGACAAAGGAAGAAAAATATTTCTGCTCATGATTTAGCCATAGGATTGAATGTTGTGTGGCTAACCACTTTCTTATCAATGCTTGCCCCTAAGTCCGGCAAAAGCTACTGCTTCATTTAAAAAAAAAACCAAACAAACAACAAACCCACAACACACACCAGACAATGGCAACAACAACAAAACCCAAAATTACTGCTGACATCAGCTCTGGAGAAGCTGGGACTGAAAAGTAACTCTGAATCATACAATACATATTGATATCCAATAAGATTTAAATATAAAAGGTGACTGGGATTAAGAGTTATCTATGTTTTACTGACAAAGCATATATCCTTGACTTTTGGAAGATTCTGGCATTCAGGTTTCTGATCTTTAGACCATACTAGAATCTTTCCTTCAGCTCTTCTTCACTGAAGGGTATAATGCATTTTAGTCTTTCCTAAATAAAAAACACTAAGTATTTTTAAACATGCACTGGCTTTGGATCTGTAAGCCCAAGAAGGATGACTTTTCCACACTATTGGACACATATTCCACAAATATGGATATATTTGAATTACATGATTCCCCAAAGCCACTTCATGTTTCTGATGCCTTTAAGGGTAAGGCTGTTTAATCTTACTTTGGCAATGGGTCAGCCATGATGTTACAGCATGAGGCTGACCTACTGAAACAAAGGGGGCCACATAAGACAAGCAGAACTCTTCTCTCCCCTTTTGAGCTATGTAGCTTTATTTTCCCAGTCTTTTAATTTTCTTCTCTCTCCAACTACAACCACCTGTTTAAAGAATGTCCCGATCTATCAAAATTCAATACAAAAGTGTTATCAGAAGACCAACACATTGTTTAAAACCACATGACTATAGATTGGTCCCATCCATTATTTATTAGGCTGTCAGGCTCCAGAAATCTTTGACATTGCTCAAGACTGCAATAAAGTTATCAACTAACAGGTATCTAGAGTACGTGCCAGTTATACACCAAATAACCTTCTTATTGTTGCTGTTGTGGTATTCAGCACATAACCACACAATTAGTTGTTTGTTATTAAATGCTGCACACGCAGATCACACTTAAGCTGCAATCAAAGGGGCTATTTCATGCCTGGGATCCCTAAGCCACACCATTTTACAACTCTAAACTCTTGTTTTAAAGCAGAAGAGAGGTGTAAATCAAAGGGTATTTATTGGGCTTTAACACACAGAACTGCAGTGACAAGCTGTTGTAAGTCAGCTCTGTATGATCCAGCACATTTATCTCCAGTAATGTTCTCCCACAGATCCTATAGTTTCACATCCAGCATTCATTCATACAGCATCTTCAAAGTCTGAAAACCCCTTTATTTCTTTAAGTTCACTTGCTTTTGTAGGTTTGATTTAAAGTGGGTGGAGTAAAAAAAATGATTGCCATTTAAGAGACAATTAAATGAAAAAAAAAAAAAAACAGAAGTAAATTTTTTCCCATGTGGCAGACTCAGGTTAAACAGCGAAACAGGATGACAGCTCCATGTGAGAACAAATACTTCTGGTAATAACAGTAATTTGTTTTGTGAGCTTGTAATTCTTACTGAACCAGCAGTTAATTACTATCCTAAATCTCCTCTTTTTGGGACACTTGGCATGATATCTCCCCATCCAGTGATTTTTCAGACTTGCTTCAGAACAAGTACTTATCCCATTATCTAATCATTGCATCTCTCCATCTTTTTTACATCATAAGATGACACACACATATATATATGCAAAAGTTATGCAGAAAGGTGATGGACTCACCAATAAAGCGCCTATACTCTACCCTCTTTTGGTCCTGGCTTAGTGAGATCACAGAACTATTCCTCATTAGCATGAATTATGGAAAGTTTTAACTACAGAGTTGGACGTTTTAGAATCGAAGGGAAAAAACAAAAAAGTCTTTTCATGTTTTCCAGAAGGATGATCAGTGTTTAGTGGTGGCAGACACCCTATACTCCTCCCCACTTCTAGCTTTCTGCACCAGCAGTTCCCAGCTTGCTCCTTCTGTGGGGAGTGGAACTCTTGCCCCAGAAAGCCTCCAAACGAGGTCCATGCTGGACACAGAGATGCTCAAGTAACCTCCAGGGACCAATTTTCTAGTATTTATTTCCACAATAGGGCAACCATGGGGGAATCCTCTATGCCAGCTTCTAAGAGCTGCATTCAAAAAACAAAGTTTAATGGGGGCAGAGGATAAGACTAAGAAAAAGAACATTATGTTCATATCAGAGTAGTAAGATGTCTTGGTATGTTTCTGACAAGCACTTTTTTTTCCCCTGTTTTAAAAATCTGGTATTCACTACTCAACTCTGAAAACGGGATTTATTAAGATCCAATTGCTTTTACTATTTGTTTGACTGCTTTACTTTTTAAAATTATACTAATAAAAAAGAAAGAGACATAATACTATTAGACACCTCTGTCATTCCTTCAAGATCTGCAGCAGGGAAGGCCAGCTGAGCAGGTGATTTCCACCTCCAGTAGCATCTCAGCCTCAGTCAGCTCCACCAGTCACCACTGCCACCCCATGACTGTCATCAAGGGCATCTGAACTGCTTCTACTAATAAGGTTAACTCTCACAAAGCTCTCTGGTGATGTAGCAGAACCTCACTAAGTCTTCTCCAAAGGAAAGGAACACTTCTCCACAAACTGTGAAGGGTTACAGCTACATTAAGTCCCTCTCCACCTCCTAAATCAAGTGAAACAACATTTTCAGTTCAGCTGCAATGCCAAATTGGAGGCAACTTCTTTCCCATCCTTCCTTTCTCCTTCTTTATGGTCTTGAAAAAGACAGTAAACTTTATGAGGCACTTGAGAGCCAATCTTGCATGTATAATGTCTGCAGTACTGCAGCTGAGAGTCAGTTGCACAAAGCATTACACTTGCCCCATTGAGGAGGAAAGCTATTATCAGCATTAGCAGGGTGGGCTAAGCCATGGTTAAGAGGCTAATAGAGCACTCCAAACAGATGCGACTGGAAAATCGTAGTCTTTCATGTGTACCATGCTCAAAAGCCAACCTGTTTCATGGAGTAGCAACTTCAGCACTAGCCACCAGCATTATGCCTGCAAGGAAAACTCTTCATTGATCTTGACAGATAAAAAAAAAAAAAGGGATACTCTAAAACAAGGTTATCTTGCCAGGTAGAGTTTCTCTACATGTGCATGCACAACTTTTCTTATCCCTGAGAGGGCATGTTAGGGAACATAAGGGCCCTTTCCTCAAATCACATTTTTAATTTTGCAGCGAACCAGAGTACAGGCAGATAGGGAATGAATGTAGGACTGACTGATAAGCTTGTACCATATTTGTTTAGCCTCTCAAAGCTGGAAATACTTGTACAGTGCTCAGAATTTTTGTGCTACTTCCCTTGCCCTGCAATGTTTAATTCTCTAGCATGGGCACTGAGAAAATGCCAGAAGTATTGTTTAGCTGCCAGCCCTCAAAGTACTGGATAGCTCTGAAAAGAAATAATGGCAAACAACACAAAGATGAGAACATGGCAGGACAGCTGTATCTGAAGGATACAGGATCCTGGAGAGATGATTAGGCTATTTATTGTCTTTTTTTTTTTTTTTTTCTCTAACAGCTCTGGCAAAACAGCTTTCAATGTAAGTAACAAGTTTAGACTTCAAGTCTGACACCGACACACACCTCCCAGTTGGCAGTGGAGCTGTCTGCTTTGTGTCCACGGCAGAGAAATGCATTTTCACAGCCCACAGTGAGCCCAAGTGGCAGCACTCAAAGTACTCAACCACTCTAACATGTACAGCACCCGATTACTCCATAGGAGAAAGACCCACCAGCACCTGAAACCTGCTTATCACCATAAACACATTTCAGCTGCACATAAACACTTGTTACAGGAAAGGGTGCACTGGTCATACCACAATAGAAGTAGTAACTTTGGGAGACATACAAAAAACAATATTAAAGAAAAGAGGTGGAAGAGAAGTTAAATGTGATACAGCTTTTAAGCTAAAGAGAAAATACTCCTCAAATGCTATATGAGTGACTAAGCAGGAGAATAAATCAGCTTAAATCTGATGCACCACAGACATTGTTAAGACTGGTCTGTTCCAACTACTACTAATATAGAAAAGCAAATACAAGGACTTAATTAAACTTGACTATGAAACTATGAATAGTAGAGTGCTGCAAGTACAAAGGCAGAAGTGTAACACACCTTATGCAGTTGTGCAGCACATTTCCAACATGTATGGAGTTTGAATCAAGTTACAGTTTTCAGCCATCAGTAAAATGCATGCAGACACATTTTGGAAAAACAAGGAAGGGGAAACAGAGGAACAAATCATGAAAGATTTATAAAGCAAAGACACAAATGTATTAAAAACTGCTATTTCCTAACTTCTGAGTTCCTTGTTATGCACAGATATGTTTATACACTTATTAACTCCATAGTTTCCCCTTATACTCTAAGTCAGAAATTAGGAAAGGGAGTTTCTTTTGGTGTCAAATTACCACCAATTAAACCAGGGTTTCAGAAGTACCCTGATCCCAATATAGTGGCTCAATGTATGTGACAATAAAATAGTTTATCCTTCAGTATGACTACATCAAATATTTAATTTAGTTTTACCAAAACATCCAAAGTAAAAAAGGAACTCTTCCCTTATATAGTATTTTAAGAAAAAAAACAAACTTCCAAAATAATCTGTATTAATATTCTAAGAAATACTTGCAGTTAGAAAAAACATTACATTATCAGATACCGCTTTTCATCTGCATAAATCAACTGAAACATCTGCTGTCCTACCTATTCAAATACAGTTCTAACAGTGTAACTGTAAATTTGCTAATGAAATTAATAGAAAGATAAATGCTCTGATTGTATATATAGCAGATGGTATCACAGGATGAAGCAATCGAACCGTGAGATTTCACTCTGTGAAGCAGGTGGGATAAGTTAACTTTTGAAGCTCCTCCACAGACTAAACTACCTACCATAACTTTGTATAACTGAAGTCAGGTTGCAGGATGGACCAGAAAGTGAAGAATCAGAGAAGTAGGGAATCTGTCCAATCTTTTCTTTTCTCCAGCATTTTATAAGGTCATGCCTCATATTTTTGTGGTTTGGTTATTTTAAAAGCAACTCATCATGCATTTCAGCTATGTATTTATCTCATGCAGAAGTCCTCTTGTGCTGTCAGCCTCAGCACAATACACTGATGAAACTGGAGGTCTCTGTTGCTCTGCTGCTTTCTGCAGTTTCATTAGGCTGCTAAAAGACTTCTCTAGATGTTTACTAAGCTTACAAGAAAAGTGATTTTTCAGTCTCTTCTGGTTTTCTATGAAAACAATGAGGAGCCACTAGTCCTAAGGGAGGACATAATAGCATGGCAAAGGCCTTTATCTATGACAGAGCACAAGAAAGAGACTACAGTGTTGCTGTTTATTATTTCTTATGTGCTTTATATTGCTCCGAGTCATGAATGAAAAATTTCAGAGGAATAATTACATGGGGAAAAGTGAGGGACAATGGAAATACAGAAGACTACTACTTTGTCTGTGTACATGTGTCTGTACCCAGTACTGAATGGAAGGCTATATTACAAAGTGTCTTCATGATACCAGTTTATTACAGTATTACATCACTTTCTGGGCCACACGTTTAAAAAGGCAAGTGATCAAGGCTGTGAGTAGCATTGCCAAGGCTTACAACACAGACCGTTATCCATGTACAAATTCGGTCAAGATTGCATCTCATTGAACACAGCTCCCCAGAACAGTAATTACTGTCAAACATGAACAGATTAATCAGATGGCTCTGGCTGGCTCAGAGAAAGGGGATGATGAAAGAGAGCTAGATTTGGAACATTTTTAGTGTATCGTACCCACATGCTGCAAGTTAGACCAAGCACACCAGCATACCTTCCTATAGCCCCCCCCCCCCCCCAACACAGTCACCTAAAGGAAAGGAGCTGACCTGCTTGGGGTTTTTTCATTCTGCTCTAAGAACTGACAATATTTTTCTAACATAGTTAATGCTTAACAAACTGTTGGAACATGCATGCATGCACACACCTGTACATACATTTGCTGAGCTGAAAAGCACTTATTAACCAGTACAGTCCATCACACAGAGATGATGAAAAGCGGATGTTACATATCAGCACTTTGACAGTAAACTTCAACTGCAGATGACTAAAGAATTGTTTACATTTAGCAACAAGAAGTTTAGAAAAAAATGTAATTTAGCAATGATTAGGCTTAATTTCATGAAGCGGAAAAAAGGCTGAGTTGAATAAAAACAGCCCAGCTCTTTCCCTCTTGTTTACATGCAATACATGCAAATGCTTTCACTCACTTTCTGTGTAAGTATAAATATGTCAGTACCTCTCTATACATCAGGACAACAGCATTGTAAAAGCAGGATATAAAAATAAAACATGACTTGATATTTTGTTTCTTGTTTATTTTATACACATTATACTGTGGGGTGAATGCATAGATATTTGATATAGTCTAGCTTTGTAAACAGTAACTGAGTTACTGTCCTTGAAAAGTGTTTTAATTAGAAACATAGCACCTTGAAAGAGAGATTAAAAGGAATCAAAAAACCTGCAATATTTGCATCCTGCTGATGTACTTTGCCTGAAGAGTAATGCATAGCCCTTGCCAAGTATGGCTGCTATGTAGCCAATTCAGAATGCAGTCCTCTTATCTAAGAGTGCCTTCAACATTTTTTCCCTTTAAGGAAGGCTTTGTTTCAAGTCAGGTCTCTAAACTGAGCAGGATTTCAGCATGCAAAGTATGTTCTGACTGGGTAACACCAGATATCCCCACAAAGTTGCAAATATCTACTCTGCACGATTCCCAAGCATTGGCCTATGACCTTGGACTGGGGAGAAGAGTGGAAGGACTTACGAAAAGCAAAGTTAGAGATGCTTAATTGTGTGATTCAATGTGAAAACAGTTACGAAAACACTTGAAAAAAATAGCAGTGTAGGTTCTGTTTGAACCAGAGGCCATTTCTGTTTTCCTTATGTAGTCCACCTCCTTGATATTTAATTAGATGTGACTGAACTGTGGCTTACTTCACTAGTTGAAAGGGATGTTTAGATAAGTACTTGAGTCACAGTGCATCACACACTACAGTATAGGAACAATGTTCAAGAACATTTTCATTACCCAGAATAAAGTCAAAGATATGAAATTATAACCAAGGATTAAAACAGAAACATGTATAGCAAATTTAATATAAAGAAATCACACAAAGAACATCACCTCTGAAGACCTTACCTGCATTGAACACAAATATGTCTCCATTTAAGGAAACCATTGGTCTTAGTTCAAAATAATAAGGAAGAAGAATACGGGAGTTATAGCAAAGAATGGAAAGCTCGGTACAAACCAGTTAAGTCTTTTGTATATACAATACTTCAATAAATATTTATTATCTAAACTCAACTGCCACACAAAGGCTGTAATTGTGAGACAGTCAAGGCTTACCAAGGCATTTCATCACTGTTAAAAACATTAAATAATAAAGTTTACCTAGGACTTTAAATAAGAGTCAACACCCATAAACTCAAACCAGCAAACAGCGACTCAATAGTGTAACAGAGAGCTCTGAAAGTCCTTCAAAAGCCACCTGCTCAGAAGAAAATGCTTTGCAATAATGGTGCATCTTAAAGTCTCTGCACAGTTCTTAAGTTTAACCTCTAAATCTGCCCAAGTCGTGTTTCCTATATGCTACATTACTTAGTCTTAGATTCAGCTTAACATTTTTACTGATTTTTCATCTTTCTTTAGGGGGAAAAGTTTCCCCATGACTCAATTTCCCTCAATTTAGATAACTGTAAAATTAATTTAAGTTCCATTTTCCCAGGTTGTCTTCAAATTTTTTATGGCATTAAAAATAACCCTTATAATTTTCTTTTTCATAGCCAATAAGAGAGGAATTTATACAATTCAGATGCAAAGTAAGTGAAAAAATGCAGACATGAAGTCGTTACTTTATGATCAAGACATGACACAGAATAACCTCATACAAAATGTTACATAAATGTGTAAGACTTTATACTACCGATGGATATTTCAGAAGATTTAAGCATTCACACAGAAATCTTCCAACTATTTCTCTAGGTAGTATTTCTCTTTTCAGCACTGGTATGATAGAATCACTTTAGGAAGCACTTGGAAGATTGCTGGAAGTAGCTTCCATCTGTTAAATGTAATACTCCATCTTCTTTCCAGTGAAGACCTTTGAATAAAATCTTTTATTGCTTTAAACATACAGCTGCAACTGTCTGATGAATTTACTCCACCTCCTGATTAGAAATACTAGCAGGGCAAACAAAGCTGACAAGTCCAAGATTTAAGAGAGGTTGGAATATGGCACCTCCTACTACTCACCCTCCTTTTCTTTCTTCCACCCCAATCATGAATTGATTTCCTGGTTACAATATATCCCATAAATGAGGTTTGCTGTCACCGAGTGGCCCACTATGGCAATGTGATGACACACTGTGCAACATCATGCAGCACTCATTTTGCTGTATTACTGTCCTGCTTTTGGCTAGGATGGAGTTAATTTTCTTCTTAGTAGCTAGTACTGCACTGTGTTTTGGCTCTGCTGTGAGAGCAATGTTGATAATATAGGGATGTTTTTAGTTGTTGCTGTGTAATGTCTACACTAAGTCAAGGACTTTTCAGTTTCTCTGGGGCCAGCCAGAGGGCTGGAGGGGCATAAGAAACTGGGAGGGGACACAGCCAGGACAACTGACCCAAACCAGCCAAAGAGTATTCCATACCATGGGATGTCATGCTTGGTATATAAACTTGGGGGGCTGGCTGGGGCCTGCGAATTTTGCTTAGGAACTGGCCAGGCATCTGTCAGCGGGCAGCGAGCAGCTGTACTGTGCATCATGTGTTTTCCTTTCTCCCTTTCCCTTTGGATTTTATCCTTTTCCCCACCTTTTCCATTATAACTATCACCATTATTATTGTTGTTGTTGTTATTGTTCTTTCCTTCTTATTCTTTTTAAATTGTTAAATCGTTCTTATCTCAGCGCTCGAGTTCTACATTCCTTTGCAATTCTCCTCCCCATCCCTCTGGCTGAGGGGGAGTGAGTGAGCAGCTGTGTGGGGCTTGGTTCTCAGCTGGAGTTAAACCGTGACAATTACTAGTAGCCTTTCTTGGACAAAGTTTCACAGTACAAATGAAACACTGCTTGTTTGCCTTTCACCTTTTTTGAAATACTAATTTTTTAATAAGCTGCATGGTTTCATAGGCTGTTTGTCTCTGGTGTTTACCATCTTCAGCCCTCTTCATGCCATTCACTGTGCTCTTTTAATATAACTGAAAGGTTTCCTTTCATTATTTTCGTAACTGTCAGCCCACTGTATGTATTTTGCTCACTAAGCCCTCTTAATTCCAGATTTTTATGATCTCCACCTTTGACTCCAACCTCTGCACTCTCAAGTCTACCCCTTCTGTACCTTGTTAGATCTAGGCATTTAAGCCACAGTGTCCAAAACTTGGAAAAAGTCTTCTTCACTTCTTCCACTGTGCTCTGTTCCTTATTGCTTTTCCCTGGGCTTACACATTCACCTCTTCCAGAGGCACAGTCAAATAAATGAACCAGCACTCCCCACAGCCCCTCCTAGCAGAGACACCCCTCTTGAAATCACCCTTTTGCTGCACTCACTGTGTCCTGAGCACAATGCTTCATTTCCTTCCAACTTGCCCAGCTTACCTTTGCAATAATATGGCAAAGCACACCAAAGAAACACACCTGGAAAAAAAATCAACAAACCGACCCCAACAGTTACACTTCCTTTCTCTTCCCTTTCATTCACACCTTCCCAGCACCTTACAGCTTATTTGTTACATAGAAAGTCAGTCAGAACCTATTAAGGTCTCAGCGACAGATACATGAGACAGATGGACTCACAGCATGTTCTAGCTAGAACACTGTCTTAAACAAATTCTTTACTATAATCTAAACAAAGGAATAAACAGTAAACCGTAACTTAAAGCTTCTACATACCTCATACTAAAAAAAATACAAATCTACTAACTTTCAAAGTTATTTACTCTCTTTTATTTAGATAGCTGAATAACATTTGTAACAAGCGTTTTAAGGGACAAGTGAAAAATAAAAACATATATGCACAAAGTCTAAATTTAACTTGACTACCAGGTTGCAGACAGCACATCATGTGGTTACCCATCAATCTGCAGCACTGGCAAAAGGATTAATCTCCAAATCCGGCTGCATAACCAGCATCAGTATAGAAAAGTACCTGCCCCTGCCCCGTATTCTTGCCTCCTCCCATCTCACATGCATAAAAACCCTAAAACTAAACCCACCCAAACCTATTCCTTAAGTAACGGTATTTCAGTAGGAAAATCTTGGACATTTACCTATCCTTTCACTTCTCGGCCCAGGCCAGACCCGTTTTAAGTACTGTTCCGGTTAAGGTAAAAACTACCTGCGGTTTCTGTATTCACCAAGATGTTTCATTTCCTAGAATTCTGTTATGTATGAAGTTTTACAGATCTCTTTTAATTCCAATCCACTGTTCTTCCAAAGTTGTTAACATAATTTGTACTGGTTTGCTTTAGGTTTCTTACTTCTTTCTGTCCCAGCTCCCAGTTTTTCTAAGTAGTGGTATTAACAGTCTCACCATAACTGAACTGAATAGAACAACTGTCTAAAAACATAGCAAATTTTTCTTTGGCTTATTGCATATAGCTCCTATTTACAGCACCTAAATATTTTTTAAAAGTTACTCCAAAGACAGAAAGGTCTGGAGCATTCATACGCTCACTAATCTGAGTGCACAGCACAGTTCAATAGCTGGAGAAAGGGGAGGGAGAAAATAAGAATAAGTTTTGTGAAGGGTTTTTTTGTTTGTTTGTTTTTGTTTAAAACCATTTCTACCCAAATCCCAATAACTCTTCAACACAAACTCTCCAACCCCTTCCAAGGAAAACAGAGCCTGTGACCTAGAAACTCAATCTATGCATTTTCACTTTGACACATAAAAATGCTGCAATATGCTGAATTTAAGATTGCTGCTCTCTGTTACTTTCATATTGGTTTTGTTTAACATGGAAATATTTCATTTTAGGACTTTGTGCTTCAACAATCACAGTGTACTTGTGAAAGTAACGGATGAAAACCACCAGTGCCAAAACCAGCCGCTTTCTTCCCTTCATTAAAAACACAGTGTTCTCTTCTTTTGGTAGGGATTTGAAAGTGCTGTTGTGCAGCACTAAGAGAGATGGCAAATTTGGAGCATGACTGCTGAATAATTACACAGGCTCAGGTTAAGCATGCATTTTATTTGCATGAGTGCTCCTTGTGGAACAAGAATGAGGTTTCCAGTTAAGACTTCCAGGCGGAATTTGAGGAGAGGGGAAAATGTCAAGTCTTTGGAGGGCTGACTGAATAACTTTTTCAGAACTTAAGAATAAGAGGAGATCACTAAAAATTAAAAAGCTTGTTTCAAATGAGTAAAAGAAATAAGTGCATCATAATTTTTTTCATCTATTGGTTCTCTTTAATTGTTTGAAATAAAGTAACACCACCACCCCCCTTTGGGATTCTGTCCATTTGTGTTCCAGATTCAGTGGTATCCACTTCGTCACAAGAAACATCTGATTATCCTTGCACCATTTTTAATATGCTTTCTGTCCATAAGCACTTACTTTGACCCTTCATGAAATGTCAGCAATATGCATTTAGTTAAGAAAAGAGCATTAAAAGCTTTATTTCTGTGTTGGTGCTGCCATGAAGAGAATACAAACATTTTTCCTGTACTTACATGCAGTTGATTTGATCTTCTTTTGAAGTAGAGACATGGATTAAGTGATTTCTAGAGATGTCATCATGTTCTAGCTTTGTATTGTATACAACCCAGCTCATAGTTAAAAATGCATATTTTCCCAAATGCTCCAAAATATGTATTTTACTCAATGTAGGTATAAAAATTACTGTGCCTCAAGAAAGATTAGGGAAAATGTAGTTATCCAGATTTAAAATCATCTGAACAAAAGGATCTCTGGAGACCACAACATCCAGAACTTACCCAAATCCCATCACCTGGGATTCAGACTTTCATACTTCCAATATTACTACAACCTACTTAAGGTCTAAGTTCCTTGAGTGGCAAGTGGTGCTTTATTTTTGCTCTTAAGTTGTACTTGGGCTGAAAGATTAATCTACTGCATAGCTTCTAAGTTTAAACTTGCTAGAGAAAGCAACTTGTGCTTACTCAAAGCAGGACTGCAGCTACGTTGCAAGGCAGCATGTGCACAGGCAGCCACCCATCTGAAGCAGAAGCTGTCTCTTGGTTATCCTTGTGTGGGCATGGCATGCCTGCTCTACTCCAGCTGTACCCCTGCGTGTGAACGTAGTGCACAAACTCTCCCCTGTAAGCTCTTACCTAACACACCACCTCAATTTCTTACTTCAACAGTCAGCATTGTGAAGCAGCCCAAAGGCCACATGCCTACTTCTGTGACCTTTATGAAAGCTATGAAAACTTACATTGAAGGAAAGGCTGGAGACTGTTCTAAGCAGTGCCTATACTTTCATTAATACAAACAATCTGCTCAATGAATATCAACAGTGAGAACTTAAAAAAAGTTCTAAGTCCATATGAGCATTACTAAAAAGAGTTTTCCTAAAACTCAGCTTCTGTGCCAAAACAGAGAGCCTTTTTCTAAGTTTGGTTTTGACTAACAGGGTGCCAGGAGATTTGTAATTCCAAACACTTGTGTATTTATAAACACCAATGTTGCATTGGAACAGTTTCACTTCCTACAGTAATTCATCCAGTCTACAAAAGACTCCCACCCATCAATTCCAGCTTTCAGTGCTGCAGCTCTTTCTACTCAGATGAAGAGTTAGACATCAGAATAAAAATGCAGTCACATGGACATCAGCACAATAGTCACTGCAAGCTGCAATCAAAATCCTTTCCTCCCCTTACAAGGGCCAGGAGCAAATGAGTGCACAAACTACAGGAAACATTTTCAAAATTATGGTCTTAACCAAGGGGTACTTCTGTAGACCTTTGCACTGCAGAATTGGAAATCATTGTACATAACCTGGCCTGGCCCTGCTCCACCCTCTTGCTTTATATATTATGGATATACGGTACTACACCAGAGATAAAACAGGTGGGATAACTTGGGGACACTTGGTTAAGGGATGAAGTATGTCTCAATACAGCTCCAAAACAAAGTGATATTTGAACTCACAAATTACTTCGTAAACAGAGCTTTGACTAGGGTATCCTTCCAGAAGGCTAGTATTCTCTAGTTCGAGCTGGCAAACAAGAGGGTAGTAGCCCTACAGAGAACAGTACTCGAGTCTATCCCTCAGTTGTGCTCTACTCCAGAGAGTTATGAACGAGATTTGTACTTCTTCCCCATTGCTACTACCAGCAGTGCACTCCCTAGATTCAGTTCCTCATCTTGCCTCTACTTGGGACCTCCCTGCATCCCAACTAAGATGAGCAAGGCCCTGGAAAAAAGCAGAACCAGTGGCATTTCAGTATTTCCAATAAACTTTCTCTGTACATCACTTCACTTCCCCTCCGTACTTCAAGAGGTATTTACTGCACCCTTTTTGCTGTCATGACTTCCTCAAAAGTAACATTAGAAATTCACTTCCTCAAAATCATTAACTCTTTATGTAATAGATTTCAGAGGCTTAGGGAGGAGGAGTACTCTTGACATGCTGGAAGGGTACAAAAGGCTTTCAGTTAATTTTTACTCTGCCCCAAAGCTCTCTGGCAAGTTTTGGTCAGATGTTTCTGTATTACATGGTATTCTAATTAAAGGTTCCCCACAAGTGACAGACTGCTTTATGGAAGATACATTTGTTCTAGTTACTATATATTTTTGCGCATGGAAATAAATGACAGACAATCCTGAAGTATTTCACTTCACAAGCCATAGTCCATTTTAATTTGATTTTCTAGATACAGATTTTTCAAGTAAAGATTTTAAGTATTAAATGACAGTAATTCCTGAAATTTTCTTGTATCTACTGCCTTCTTGAAAAAGGTGTAATCCCCAAGGAAACAGAAGTGACTCAAGCTCCAGTAGTGCAAGCAAAGCTGTAACTAGTTTTTGCTATATTTTTTGTTACAAATCCAGTTCACAGAGGCATTTTATTGTGGTCTCAAGAACACAAATTCCGTTTATGCATTTCCTTCCTTTTTCTCTCATAAAGCAGTATGCATCTGCATGAGTTACATCTATTTGAAACATTACCTGAAGTAAGGTTTGTCTTAGCAGGGACTACTATTGCTTCTTTCACAGAGGCACAGAACTAATAAAAAACATTATGTCTGATGACCATGTGCCTCTCCACAACTTTCTGCACATACCCCCTGTGCCGGTGAAACAGCAGCCTGCCCTTCTTACTGCCAGCCACCAGCTTTTCAGTTCAATACAAATTGTCTCAGGGAGGCCAGCACAATGTGCTCTCCCCCAGTGTCATGCTTCAATGCTTCATTTTGTTCTTTTTCATGTTAAACTGTCAGACAAAGAAAAATCACTCTGATGGGGGATTTCTCTCAGTTCTTTACATGAGGAAACATCAATGAGGAACTACAAGAGAGCAAGAGATCAGTGTAGTAGTGCATCTGCCACAACTGACCTTGCAGAACAGTTTGATGAAGAACACCAAATTTTAATTGTCCTTTTTCATTCTGGGGAAAGAGGTCTTAAAGACTTACCATATTTAGTAAGAAAACCTGTGCTGCCGAAGGCAGAGCATAGCAAGCAGCATTTTCTTGTTTTACCTCCCATAAAGGTCTCACACCCAGCCAGAGAAGGCAGCAGTGGCTGCTCCTTTGGAGGTCAGCACTCAAAACAGGGCTCTGTGAAGCTGGGGGGCAGCGTGGTTTTTCATAGGAAGGCTCAGTCGCTATTCATAGCATCTCAGAAACCCATCTCAAAGCCAGTGTTTGGTCCTCTGTTGCTCAGTGTGCAAAACTCTCCTTTTGAAATGAGAGTCCTGCTACCCCTTTACCCCTCAGTGTTTCTGAAACCATTTTAGCTGTTCAGTCAATTTCACTAATACCAAAATGCTGGGTTCCAGAAAATCTTTTCCTTTTTCCACACTGATCAGGAGCTGGTTGAGCCAGCATCATCCCTGGCATAGCTGGGAGTCCTGAAGCAGACCCTTCCACCAGCAGGAGGGAGATGATGCACAGATGAAGTCAGTACCACCTCTGAATCACTCCTTGCTGCTGCTGCAGCCAGAGAGCCTGGCACACAATGAGGAACACAACCAAGCATTTGACTGGGGAGAGGCCAGAAGGCAGCCCTAAAGCAGGCACAGCAGGCAGCACGCACCTCCTACAACAGGGGGAACGTCTCTATTGCTATGTAGTTCAAGCATATGGGACCAAAACCCACATTCCATTTGCCCAAGGAGAGCAAGCCCAGGTCCTCAGAAAATCTTGGTTTCTTCCACTGCCCTTGCCTGCCTCATGCTTGGAATTGAAGCATTTCACCTGTCAGGAAGGCAAGTGTGCTGGTCTGCAAACAGCATCCTGGACAGACTGGCTGTCACCGCAGGAAATACAGTTTTGTTATTGCAACCTGTACAGCACATCCACCATGACCAACCATATGTGGCACACTCCTCAGCAGTCACAAAAAAAAATTAGTGACAGCCACTTGTTGTCTTGGTAGCCTGTCCACAAAAAGCGGTAACACCCAAGTTTGCATCTGCAGAGCAGGAGTCACGTGTCAAAGTCCCCCTTCCCTCACAGGTCAGGTGTTTCTCTCATATTTGCAGTGAGAGTGCCGCCTTGGCCCCACAGCTTCAAGGCCCCACAGTCAGGGCTGAATGCCAACAATATGCCAGAAGGAAAAGGAGTTCGGGGTGGGCAAAAAAAAGACGGGTTGCCAGAAGTGGAAGAGCACTGGGTCAACAATAAAGACAGCTCCCTTCCTACTTCCTAGTTCAATACTAGTGAAATTTCTATAGCAACTAATGAGTTCACACAGGTGTTATTCCACGTGTAACTGTAAGACTGTCTACCTGCCAGAAACATCACTGAAGTGATAGTGTGTTGGTGGTGAAAAACAAAAAAAAAAAAAGCAGAGCTCTGTTGTCATAACACATGGTAACTACTGCAAGGCTGGCAGTTAAAGATTGACTTGTAGGCCTGACATGGAAATTCGTCAAATGGAACACACCTTCCTGTCTGAAACTTACCATCACACCCAAAGAGTCAGAAAAGCTTCTGAATTACTTTTCGTTATCTTGGCAACGCCACAGACACACCAGCAAGCCTCTTCTGTAACACCTCTTCAGCTTAAATTCATTGTCATTCTCAAGTTCTACCTGTTCACTAGGTACAACTTCAGGTACTTATTGTTCTTTTTGAAAGCCTTCTCAAAGCACGGGATACAGATATAAAATATCTTCACAGTGAGCACAAACTCCTCCTAACAAAGGTTTCTCAGAAGTCCATGTCCTTTTGGAAGACATAACACAGTAGCAGTTACACGGGAAAAGACAAGTGACCATGCAGCTGTAAACAACCCTGCACACAACCATTTCACCATGGTGCTAGAAGACGACTGTTTATCAGAGATGGAAATGTGATGATAAGATGAAACCAGATGACAAAATGGCTTGAAGTGGCATGAAAGATAGATAACGTGATCTCTGCTGAGCAGGCTGTAGATGTTACTGCTATTGCTACCTAAGGACAAACACAGCTTTCTCATGACGGCAAATACAGCAGGTACTGGAATTACAGTGAGCCCAAGGGACACTGCAGTCTTTGAAGATGTTACAGAAAACCTACAACCACATGGAAACCAGACCACCACCAAGAAACAGTCACTGCTTTTCTGGTCTCGTGATTTTTTATGCTGTAATTTTTCTTCCCATCTGCCACGTGACTAGCAGAAAAAATAACCTTCAGTCAACACCACCAGGGTAGCACAAAACAGGCCAACACTGGAACCCTAAAAATGAAAACAGGGAAGGTAATAGCTTTTTTGAATTCTAAAGCTCTGCTCCAAAGGTAAAGGCTATATAGGCCACATATTAAACATTTTAAGAAAATCGGGAGAGTGCATAAAATCAGTTTAAAAAGCAGTACTATAAAGAAAAACAACAGGAGGTTTGTCTATGCTATTTATTATCAATTGGGTAATTTTCTCCACTCATTGTCTTCCAAAAATAGTATTTTTCCATAATTCAGTTTAACTAATTTTCAGATTAACATCATATACTTTACAAGTTTATTGGGCTGGATTGCTAGCACAGTGGCAATTCTGCAGCATATGGCACTACAGAAAAGGTGCCCAACATATTGATATTCTCCTACTCTGCCTCAAAAATGAAGCTGGTTCAAGGATGTCTACCCAAGGTAGGTATCTACCTACTCTCCTGCATGCCCAACTACTTATTCCTGTCATCACACCTCTTCTTCAACTGATCTCACACAATCAAAAATTACATCTAACCATTAATGCTCAATGATTCAGTTTAAAAGATAATTATTTTTTTAAAAAAAGGTGTTCACACAAATCATGGAGGAAGGTGCTACTGTGTGTCATAGGATGAAATGGCAATGAGCTGAAATTCTTAAAGCCAATGTTGTCCTGTGTCTTTCCAAGTCTAGATGCAGGACTGTACTCTAAAAGAGACAGAAGAGAACTCAGAAAATTAGGCAGACTAAAAAATTATTATATCAGACATGGTTTCAACTTCTTTTATACTACTTTTTTTTGAACAAGAAAGGTTGTTTGCAAACACAGAGTTCTTGTTTTCTACGCCCTCAGTTTCCATTTGTGATGGCAAAACATCTCACACAAGTCCTCTGCTTGCCCAGCCATATCCCAGTCATTAACACTAGCCAGAGAAGTCAAAGGAAATAAATTTTGAGGGTGGCATGAGGGGTTGTTGTTGGATTTGTGGATTTTTTTTTTTTTTTTTTGCTTCTCAGCAACCAGTAGTTATTCAGCATAATTTTCTAGAATTTCTATTCCTTTAAGATGCATCACCAAAGACAAAGATGAGGTTATTTCTTATGCACTATGATGTGACTAAGGAGAGCTTAACTAGGACTTATATGGGTTTCAGTCAAAAACTCCAGTACTTTTCCACAGTGCTCAGTTTCTTCCAACTACAGAAAGCTAATTACAGTCAGGTTAAGAAACAAAACTGAAAGAAATTACAGCTAGTTCACTAAATTTGGGGTACTATTCTGCAAGCATCAAATTTGATTTTTATATAGGGTAGTTACAGAGGTGGATTACCTGAAATGAAATATAAGCTCAATGTTTTGAATTGAAACAGACAAAAAAAGCAAAACAGGTCAGAAAAATTTCCCTATAGATGACTTCCTCCCTGAATTATGAAGCTGAAGGGGCAGAATTGAAAAGATCAAACTTCGTTACACTAACTTTCCAGCAGTAGCCACTTCAAATGACCAGAACGGTCAAAACCTACAGTTGCCCCTAAAACCTAAAATCCAATAGAAATGAATAATATAATAAAGATACTCCTTTACTATGTAGTCTTCTCATCCCAGAAACATATTGGTGTGCACTTTGGATGTTTGGGAATTTCAGCAGGAAGGTTGTATGAACAAGAGTGAGATTGTATGCAGGACCAACTTTGGTGTCTCCAAAGGAAAAAACACAAGTGATTAACTGAACTGTTGCTTCATTATGAGCAGATAAAAAGGCCACATTATAGGCTCATCTCTGAAACAGTATTTCATTCAGGTTCAGAGTAACCTCCTCGAACCTAAAATGCAAAAGACTACATACACTAAACACCTAAAAAAAGAGCTCAAAAAGCAATGCAGCTACTGTAAATGGCAAGTAAGGAACAGTAAATTGACCTTTAATGGCCTCTCAAAAGCACTTGAAGGTGAAAAACTTGAAGACATCTACTCTAATTCTTTTCTCAACATCCTCCTACCCTACATAAGAGCAATTACAATTTTCAGAATAAAAATTCTAAATGGCTACAGAGAAAATGTGCACCACAGTTATATTTGCATAAGCAAGATAAATACTAACAATTAGCAATGTTAATTAAGATGAATGCAAGAATTCACTATAAGATGTCTTCTGACAGTAACGATCCCAACTTCACTGTTGTTTTGTGACTGATTTTTAAGCTGAACTAACAGTATTCCGGTAACTTTTGGTTAAAACAGCTATGACTGTAGTTACCAAAAAAAAAAAAAAAAAAAAAGACCCCCCCCCAAAAAAAGAGTATCAAGGTGGGCTTGTTACCACACAAGGTAACTTTCTGAGGTAGGTAATACAGTTAGGATGTTGGACAAAAAGGGGCTAAGAGCACATCACAGATAGAGGAGATTCTTTCAGACTAAAACTCAGGATGTTTCCATCCTTTCCTGACCATGAAAAATCCCAGCTTCTGGGTGTTTATTAAGTGATTCAGGACAGCATGGTACATTTTGATAGTCAGCGATAACGTCAAGGAAAAAATCCAACAGGCATCAGGAAGCAAGTATCATGTTGAGATTGAATAGCTGGCAAAGTGCAAAGGACAAAAAGCAAATGTAAACAAAGGTAACACCCAAGACAGAGACCAGAAAGCAGTGATGTGTTGTTTCTGATCGCATATGGAAACAACTCAACCTTGACCCAAGGAGGAAGAAGGGAGAAGAAAAGGTAGAAAATAGTTGATTTAAGCAAAGCTAGACATAAAAACAAACTGTCAAATGTACTTAACTTGGTCTGAGCATTACAAAGATTAACCAGCCTCTTTCTGTGCAACCTTGAAACATGGGGAAGCTACTGAAAAGACAAGGTGAGTAGCAGCACTTCAGGCAATAACTGACACTTGCAGCTCTGCTTCACTTCTGTTTGCACCATCCCACATTGCAAAAGGACACAGCTATTACATATACCTATTGTAAAAGTAGAGTAAACCTGCTCTCACTCCAGCATAAGGCTACATGGTGCATCCGATAAACATGCATTACCTACCACCTACATGCAGGCACCTGCCACCCAAAAGCATGCATGCATATTTTACAGCCACCAACAGGGTGATATTAGCCATATCCATAAAGCTCATTTCTTTACCAAAAGGATGGATTAAATTCTCATAGATTCAAGAAGCATCACATTATGATACCTTGCTTTTTCCAGTGTTTCACGTCTAACTGTAGCTGAGAAACTGTTTCTGTAAGATACCTCTTTTTCTCTATGTCAGCAGTTCGTCATTCTTGAGAAGGTATGAAAAAACACCAGCACATAAACACTATCTAAAGAAAACATTACTTCATAGATATAAGAAAACTGTGTTCAAATGAGACAGCTTAAAAGGCTTTTAAAGATTCATAATCCCCCCAAAATGATCAATATAATGGGATGAGGGAACAGAACTTTATTAAGCCATTTTATGCAGCTGACTGAACAGGACCTCTCAAAACATGATGATTACAATACCATGTGTGGGGTAAAAATGGAAGAAAAAACAAGCTCAGAAACCAAAATACCATACATCCTGTACATTCCCACAAACAGGCACACAAAGCCTTTCCTCTTCCCCCCCCCCCCCCTTGTTTTTAAGAAAAAGTGAGTAAGCTCCTTCACAAATACATTCTCATTTGCCTTTACCTCTATAAGACCTACTACAGGAGGACTTAAGGTTGTATAGTCAAGGACCTTGGGCCATAAAACTTTACAATATAAATTCTGGAACAATAGAACTGCTTAAAAAGAATAATATTAATGTAAAGGACACCCTTGACAACACATGGTATGCAGTACACACGTGACATTTGAAAGGGCAGTCACCTTTTTCTCCCTATTTTTTTTTAATTATGAAAAAAAAGACAGAAAAATGGGATAACTAATATTAGAACACAAACAAAAACAATAAAAAAATCAACATCTTCTGCATTCTAATTTTCAACTGAAAGTGACAGTCAAAAGAACGCTCCCACCTCAGCTTACTTTCTCCACTCAAACAGGGGCATGACAACAGCAGGAAGGATACTACTAGATGCTACAACAGACAAGCTCTGAATTCAGCAGGAGCTGCACAATGATACAGAAGTCTCCTACAGAGGCATAATCAGTCCTCCAGGAAAAGATAAAAATGAATAGCTGATAATTCATTTATTTAGCTAAAGAATCCAACGGCAGCTAGGAAACACTGATGTTTTCCCTTGCACCACACTTTGCAGAACATTAACACCAATAATCCTTAAAAACTTCACGTGACACGCAAGTCGATTTTCCTGCCACTAATTTACTCCACAGGCTAGAAAAACTCCTGCAGCCCCACTTCAATTTGGACTTGTTTTATACAGATAGACATATACAAGGAATTCAGAAATAATTTCTGTCTGATTCATAGAGGCGACAGAGAAACATTTTTGCACTCAACTCTCATTTATGTTACACTATGCAGAGCTTAAACCAGACGTGTGTTAAGAGAGTTTTCACAATGTAGCCCTGCACTCACCACTGTAACAAAGGGCAGGAAACCAGGTTTCAACAGACGGGAGCATCCGCTCTGCAGCAGCTTACAGCTTCGTATTTTTTCAGAGGTGGCCCCGATGAACTAGATAGGAAGCACCACCAGTATTGAAAAGAAGGCTGAAGTTTTGCAGGTGAGGAAAGCACTATGGTCTCCCTGGGTGCAAGCACGCAAACAAGAGGCAGCTGCACTCCCTGTCTTCTCACCACCTTTGCTTGAACGTTTGGGGCTAACAGCTATCATTGCATCTCCTGCTTTACTTTGTTTTCTGGTCTTTTATTATTTATGTTTCCAAATCATCAGAGTCTATCAAATTTACCCTACACCTGCATGTAAGCCTTCTAAGGAACAACATGTAGGAATGCACACCTAGGTATTTTTCATTTGAGGAAAGTACAGATTCATGATTCAATTAGGCAGAGATACAAAAGTTTCTGTCTCTTTCTTAAGTGCCACACAGCATGAAGGACTGGTTTTCAAGAAATGCTGGCACTGACAGTGGTATTTCTGACAAAAAAAAAACAAACCAAAAAACCTAAAAAAAACCCCAACCCAAACAAAACAAAAAAAACAACCAGAAACCCAAAAGAAAAGATCTTGCAGCTGCTAAATCCTCCACAGACAGCACCAGCACACAGCCCTCCCTCCCATCAATGGGGTCATCTTCTTCCAAAGGAGCACATGACTTTAAAGAAGTTATGACCACAGGGTTAGCAGACAATATATGCGATATCTCCATGATCATACTCTGCTAAGCAATTAGGTCAAACCATGCTCTTGAAAATTAGTTTAGCACAGTTGAAGGTGAAGGAATGAAAGTATGTGGGGGAGGAGATGAAGCAGAAAAGGAGTAGAAAGATTTATTTTAACTCTCAAGCACATACAAAGTCCTTGCCAGAAAGAGGAGTTGCACTGTTAGAACTTTATAGTGTATGAAAGGAACATTCTTGGCACCAAAAAACTGGCATCTGTGTACAAATAGAAAGAGTGGTTTTCAAAGTTACAAGCTGTACCCAGAAACAAGAAGGAGCTCCTTTACATCAATGTGCTCACCAGTACCATCTTGTTCATTCCAAAGTACACTTTTGTCAATGGACTGACGTGGCTTAATAGTCAGGTAAGTAAGAAGATTTTTGTTGCCGTTAACCAGAACAAAGAGATATTACATGCTTTTATGGAGTTCTATAATTCTGTTGTTTTCAAACAGATTCTCTTGCATGAGGAGGAATTCTGATGTCAGACTTTTTTCTATTCACATTTGGGGTTTGGAAATGCAAATTTGAATGAATAAAGTACTCTGGGTCTACGATGGCAGCAGATGTTCAGAGGCAAAGACACACTGAAAAAGCTGGAAGCATTGCTGATGGTTTGATGATTCTGTCCTGGAAACACATAAATTACTGCAGACACAAAACGAAGACATACAAACAACTTTACAGATTGCTGTAAGAAGTTCACGGAATTATTTTAAGTCTAAAAGCAGCCAAACAAAGACTAAATTATCTTTCTGCTTTAACGGTTAGAATAGGTGGGTGAGAGACAAACACCAGACAGGCACACACAAAACCTTCCCTGCTTCCTGTATGTATATAAACAATTCAGCTCTGTCTTCAGTTTCATATTATCCAGCATTCGCTTGTACAGTCTGGGTAACACCAGACATGCGTGCTTGTCACTGTGCCAGTAAACGAGACAAGAAACGCAATTTTATCAACATCACTGAAACTTTTTACAAGAGGCTGAGCAATGACCAGACACTATTTTTTTTCTACTCTCTGATCCAGTTATTGCCTAGGCAGGAACAGGAATTACAACATTATCAGGAAAAAAAAATAAAACAATGAACAAAATCCCTCATTGGCTATTCTTTTGTGAACACATGCATAATATCTAAATGCTGTAACTTGCCCTCTAAGGGCTATAAAACTGCTGAAGAGATAAACAATTTTTTCCATGGTTCCTTGTTGAGGATTCATTTTACCCTGCAACTACTTTTCACTTCTAAATTTCATCTAATATAGTTCAACGTGAGATGGCCTAAGTGCACATCTATTATATATTGCACATCTGTTATATATACAATTTGAAAGCTTCAGTTAGTTTTTAAACAATCTTCTCCATGGTATGTTTAATCCCTTTTTTTTTTTTAATTTTTATTTTTAATATGACACTAAGCCATATCACAAAGCTCAAGAGCTCTTAGCTTCCTAGTATACAGACGACAGCAGTGCTAAACCACACTTTCCTGTCTCTCTCATTTGTACTCTGCAGTACACAAAACCAGTGCAGTGTCAGATGGACAGAAGCTCAGTATTCTGTGGTTCCCTCCCAAAGAACACTTCAAAGTCACTGATCTTTGGCATGTGCATTGTTAAGACACTGTAACAAAAGGGAAAAAGTACTGACCTGCTCTAGAGGACTTTGGAGCTGGTCCTTTGTCAATATGCAGGCAGGGAAAAAGTTTCACTAAACATGATGTCAGTTATATCACATGACAAATAAAAGTTATACACAACCAGTATGAAAGTGAACTTAGTCTAAACACACACATATCATTCTTGTAAAACTTGGAGACGGTAAAAACAAAAAAGTGAAAGTGTGGGAAGGTCCCACGCCTCAAGCTCCCCTAACACAAGTACTTATACTTCAGTGATTAAAGAACTAGGTGTTATCTTATTTGCCTAAGCAAGTACTGAAGAAATGCTTCAGACAGAGGTCTACTCACAGATATGCTGGTTCAAAATACCAGTGTGAAGTCCATGCCGAAATGTAGTGGTATTTAATGTATAAGCTAGGGAATATGTACAGCTGTACAACCTCCAAGGCAGCTGGATGTCAGCCATTTCCTATTAATGATGCTTGGGCTGGAGCTTGCTGAAACCCATTTGATCTGAATACATGTACATCTGCTAAAGCCTTTTCAGAAACCATCTTATAATATGAAAAGCAGAGTATGCATACTTGTAAACAGTTAAAGTAATAATTACATCTATGATGGAAAGGAAAAAGCCTGAAAGAAGGTGGGATAATGCACAGAAATGCACACATTTTCAAGCAAAGTGCTACCCTTACTGCCATTTACAGTATTAAAAAGGAGCTTGCACATACAGGTACATAAAGGATCAGTGCCTAAGTACGTACCTATATAAATAAATAGCATAATATACCATGCTAGTACTTAACACTGGAGTTTGAGTCAATGCTTCTATTGTTCTTTAGTACTTTATTCTCCCCTTTATTTCAGCTTTTCAAGAAATCCGTAAAGCAGCTCAGCAATTAACATTAAATCATAAGTTAGTCTTGTTAAATGTTAAAAGATATGTGACAAACATCTGACTCAGAACTGAACACAAAAGCTGTCATCCCTTGTTCAGAAGTTTTTACACCAGGAGCCTGGACTGAATATTAAAACATACCAGCTGAAGAAATATTTTTGTGATGTTGTTGCTGCTATTTCATAAATAAAATGTTTTGAGTTTCCTGCTTCTCTTCTGTAGCAACGGGTTCTGAAGCACGCCTGAAGTGGGTGCTTGTCCTTCAGTTTTAGAAGGAAGAATGTCATGATAATGCTTATCAGACCCCAGTTATGACATCCACTCTTCCATCACAATGAGCAGCTTTCCTCTAGTTCACCTTTTCAGAACCTCCCTGTTTTATTGCATATGACCTATGATCTTAATAAGCAATAACAACGTGCCTCTAGGCAACATTACTATGCAGATTTTGATGCTGGAAGATACCTACATTGAATAGCCACAAATAAAAATACACAACTACATGATACTCACAGCACAGCTGTACCTGTTAGATGCATAAGAAAACATTGCTTTTTCAGTACCTTTGAAAAATCATTTAATATGGTGATAGGGTATGGACCATTCATGAAACATTTGCTAAAAAGAGGGTAAAATCTAATCTCTGAAAGCAGAAGTAAGGATGGATGGCAAAGCCCCAAACAGGTTATGACTCAACTTTCCAAGAAACAACAGAGTAGTTAAGGTGTGGATGTTAAGGTGTGTTCATGTTTCAATACTTCCCATCAGGTATGAAGCATCACTGTAAAATCTGTAGGTATCTTACTAACCTTTGAGTACCAGAGCACAAGGAGAAACATACAACCTCAAGTTTATACTCCACAGAAGATGGCAGTAATTTTTTCTTGGGAAAATTTCTGCATTTTTTTCCTCCAATTATTAATTTGATGTTAGCTAAATATGGAAGAAACTCACCAAGCAATACAATCTATAAATATATCATTTGAGCAAAAAAAATTTAAGCCAGTGATAAAAATACTGCTTTTTCTTGACTGAAGACAGGTTTTTAAGAAGACATGGCATTACAAACAAAGCACAGTTTGTCTCGCATACACAAATCCCATACCAAGTGCCTTAGTAACTGTCCATATACATTATGGGTTTATGAGCTGCTATTTACAGCCAAGTAATTGCCTGCTTCCCCAGTTCTTCAGCCTTTATTCGCAACTACTCACTCCCGCAGACAAGCTTGGGCACTTAGGAATTTAAAACACTTAGAAAAAATATTCCAAGTCGCCCCCTCTGACCTCTGTGCAAAGGAGGGCTTGTCTGACTACCCTATGGCTGCTGCCGCAGGAAAACATACTCAGACCGTGCAGTCACCAATCTCATTGTCCAGTGTTCATTGACAGTCAGGTTTTACTTCCCAGTTTAGAGCAGTTCTTCCACGCTGTCTTAGCTGGCCACACCTGCATGGCACTGATGCAGAGCACAAAGGCACAGGCAGGCTTTACGTGCAGTTTAGTAGACTGAGCCAGCAGCATCCATCACAGCCGGAGGCTTCCCCATCCCCCTGGCCACACATTCCTATGCCCTTGCCAGTGGGGCTCGTGTTGACACTTGCCTGATGTGCCCGAAGTGACCCAGTTCAGGGAGCTCAATCTGTAATCCCCTCCCGCTTCCAGGCTGCGCTCAGAACAGTGCCAGTGCCGGCACAGGAGAAGCAGCAGGAGAATGCAATGCAGTTCAGCGAATGAGGAACAGGATCATCCCATTCACTGGCCCTCTCATCAGGCTGGTTTAGCCACCCTGTAAGAACAGCCAGGCAGGCCAGCAGGCAGGTAGGGCAGCGCTGACCAAGAACTATCACACCCTTAGGAGGAACAATAACATAAAGGTTTCTTTTTAAAGGAACAAAAAGGAGCAGAAGTGGACCAGCTTTATAAGATACAATCTGAAATGGTTTGCTCTCCAGTTAATGTTAAAACTGGCAACAAAAGCAGGAAAAACAATCCTTCTTTTACACAGGAATGTGAAGTAAATAGTAGCAGAGGCCCTTTCAAATAAAAAGCAATGAGGAAAGATGAGACATAAGGAACTAAGCTCTTCCCTGATGTGCTTTTCTTTCCCAGGGATTCAACAGCAATTCTGTGCAGATGGCCCTGTTCACCGAGATAAGAAAATACTGCCAGACAGATTAATATACCAAAAAAGTCCTAACTCCCATACCAAAATGTTTGAAGTCTACACTTGCAGAACAAAAAATATCCCAGACCCACATAAAACATAACAGCCCAAAAGATAAAGAAAGCAGAAGATGATAAGGTGAAATGTCTATCTCTGGGATTACATCTGCATCAGTTTCATTAAAAGTAAAAGATCCGAGTATCCCAATAAAGGAATTAGTCAGCAAGAAGAAAGCTATCGAAAGAAAGTTAAGATTTATTACCATCAAAGACTCCCATGGTTTTTTTGCTCCCACTTTTTTTCCTGAAGAAATAATAAACTGCCAGTTTTATTGATGAAGCTATTGAAAATGCTGAGTTCTTGGCCACAGAGTTGTTAGACCCAAGCAAAACACCCACTAATATTATTTTCCTTTGTGGATGAAGGGGAAAAATCCCACACCTCAATCTCTGTTAAACTTGGCAGAATAATTTAGTTGTAAACCGTGCCAGAACAGAATACGGTATTAGCATAGAAGTTACCTCTACCCTGTTATACCTACATGACGAGGCAAAGGAAGCACAGTACCAAATAACACACACCACACAGAGTACATATGATTCTAAGTTTTAAGCACTGTCTTTCATAGTCTCATTTAGAAATACAGGCTTACAAAGGACCGTCTCAATGAAGTACATCCTCTTAAGCTGCAGACTGTGGATAACTGGCTAGCTGAAAAGGGTCACATAGACATAGTCCAGCTGGCTGGACAAAAATGCACATCGCTCTCAGCTTATCTGAAGTAAAGCAAAATACACTGTCTTTGGCTGTCCTTGTTACACAGTAACAGGAAGATTTCGGTGGGAAAAGAATGTTGCAGGTGGGAACAGATAACTACAGAAGAGAAACAAGGGGCGGGCTTGGTATTTAGGCAACTAACCAATAATGAGCTTAACTTTTGTAATATGTATGAGCTAATTATAACAAGGCATAAAAGGTGACTGTAAGAGACAATAAACGAAGTCTGCTGATCACTCATATTGAGCGACTGTGTCTTCCCTCCGTCGCGACAAATGGCGCCCGAACAGGGACCCTAGAGAGGGCTGAACCTGCGAGCCACGGTTCGACGGAGATTCGGGTACCGGTGCTGAAAGCAGCGCAGGAGGCGGAAGGGCACAGTCCCCGCGCCCGGGAGCACCTACAGAGGGTCCCGCCGGCCACGCGTCGCCGGAGTCTCGCAAAGGCTGCAACAGCGCTGACGAAGGTATGGAGAGACAAGCGACGTACGATTCGCTCATATGCTTTTTAGAAAAGCGGAGCGTTCGGGACATAGATTGTAAAAAGGCATTACCCGGGTTATTAGCGTATGGGATAGCGTCCGGGACCCCCGCGGCAGCGGCGAGCGGCGGCGCAGCCCGGCAGGCCCCTTCCCGGCCGCGGTTTCTCTCCGAGGCGGCACCCCCCCCCCCCTCCGATCGGCGCCATGGCGATGCAAGCGGCCAAGCGAGCTGACATCTGGCTGCCCCCAGAGGTCAATCGGATCCTTTATATTCGGAACCTGCCGTATGAAATCACAGCGGAGGAAATGTATGATATTTTTGGGAAATACGGACCTATTCGACAAATCAGAGTTGGAAACACTCCTGAAACAAGAGGAACAGCTTAAGCTTCTGAAGGAAAAATACGGAATTGAGTACAAACCCACCAAAAAAAGTGCTTCAGATGTCCCCTACAAGAAATGGGTTTCTGCCTTGAACTAGCAAACATTTCTGTGTTTAAAAAGAAGCCTTTTTGCCTTGATGGAGATAATTTATTCTGTATTCTGTATTTATGCTGTATTCTGAATGTGGAAATTGGTTGGGACTAGGAGGCTGGCTTAAAGGCATTTTGCAAACGGGATTATTATTTTTGATCATTATTGTAATAATAGTTTCTTGATCAAAACCAGCCAACACTATTTGTAAGCATTAGGCATATCTGAAGAGAATGCCTTTATTTGAATCAACAGTTAAGGGGTAGTTTAGTCTGAGGCTGTGGTTTTATCTGCTTCTGGTGAATTTTTGAAGTGATGAAATCAGAGATACAAGGTATACTAAGAGTTATGAGGTAATAAGGTAATAATCTAAGTAAGGCTGCTGTCTTTTATATCTACAAGTGCAATATGCTTTTATGTAGCAGAGAGAAACTTTAACAATAATGTTGCTTGAGCAAGATGTGCATGTGACAACTTGGGAAAAGGGATATCACAACTGGAGTGCAACAGTGTTCCTACGTCTGGCAGAGTGAAATCTTTCAAGACCTGAGTTTAGACAGTCTAAAATAAATTGTTAGTATTCAGAAAACCCATCTTAGGCCTCTTTTGCTTACATAGTGTTATGGAAGTCAACTGCTATTGTAGAGAATTAATGATTTTTTAATACATATTAACAAATACTACTATTTTAACTTGAGGCAGTTGAGCGAGAAATTCTCACGTGTAGCATTTGAGGGAATGTCAGCATAAATCGCACTTACAGTAAGACTGCATTTTTAATTACTGTACTCGTTAAGATTCAATGATGCCATAAGGCTAAGGCCTTTTATCACAGATTTGTTCTGAACTAAAAGGTGTGTACACATGCAGATATGCACATTTGTGTTATTTTCCTTAATTGGCTACAAAATAATATAATTAGGTTGGGGACTAGATCTTGGGAATTTACCTATTATACTTCTGTTTGTTAAGGAACGTGCATAACACAGCACCCGTGTAGGCTTGGCTTGTGGCATAGTTGTCAAATTTAGCATGGACATTCAGACAGATAAGCAACGTACTCTTCTTGTGTGTATCACCTACAAGCCATTATGGCTTAGTGTGTAAATCTGTATGTAACTATTGAAAAATCCACTTATGAATGTATATAGCTTAGAACTAATTTTTTCCCTTTGTTAATTCTTTGATATCAATGAGGTATTCTTCAGAAAATGTATGGATTGGTTGGTTGCATAAGGGCAGTTGTTATTTGGACAGAAAATTGTTAATGGTCAGGGATTTTCCACTACAATATTTGCAAATATTCCTAGTCAAACATCATTTTGGTTTCTTTTTGGGTTTTGAGCTTGCATTAGTCCATGTTCAGAACTTTAAAATTACCTTTGAATGTTTTTAAACTTTTTATATCACTGGAACAGAAAGAGCATCTAAATTAAAGCTTCAAGCTAACTTTATTTTTCAAGTATTTCAGGAATTATACTTCTGAACTGAGATTTTATAAGTTGGCTGTGTATTTTCCTGTGTTAAAACGCTGTTATTGAAAATGGTCAACCAAGCCTATGTCGCCCAAAATAAAAACGGGGGAATTGTGGATAACTGGCTAGCTGAAAAGGGTCACATAGACATAGTCCAGCTGGCTGGACAAAAATGCACATCGCTCTCAGCTTATCTGAAGTAAAGCAAAATACACTGTCTTTGGCTGTCCTTGTTACACAGTAACAGGAAGATTTCGGTGGGAAAAGAATGTTGCAGGTGGGAACAGATAACTACAGAAGAGAAACAAGGGGCGGGCTTGGTATTTAGGCAACTAACCAATAATGAGCTTAACTTTTGTAATATGTATGAGCTAATTATAACAAGGCATAAAAGGTGACTGTAAGGGACAATAAAGGAAGTCTGCTGATCACTCATATTGAGCGACTGTGTCTTCCCTCCGTCGCAACAGCAGACAGCCCTGCAATAGTCACCAAGATGACTAAAAATTAAGAAAACAGAAATAAGAGAACAGACGAGAGGCCCCATATCACTTCTCTATTACCACAAGACAGTTTAAAAGTCACCAGACTCCAGAAAAGAACACCCTTTCTCTGTCCTGTAGGAGTAACAACTTTGAAACACCACTGCTTCAACAGACTATGTGACCTAGGGAAAATGTCCCTCCACCAGTTCCCATGGCAGGCACGTGGGCAGGTACTCTAAGTGAACACTTTATCAGCACATCCACCCAGAACCTCAAATCTTAGAGGACTACTTACTGACACTTGAGAGAAAACTGAGGAAAGGAACAAGAGCCCGGAAGCCCAATTTACATACCAGACAGAAAGCAGGGTTCCTCAAATAACTTGTGAAATCTTAGAAACACAGTATTAATTGACCACAAATAAAGACACTGTGGAAATCAAGTATTTCCAGTCCACCTGTTCAGTTACAGGCTAACTTAGCATCCTGCTTAACCAAGAAGTGCACAGACAGAATGCTACTGCCCAAAGCAGAATTATTCCTTTCCAAAGGCTCACTCCTCTGCATAAGTCAGCAAAAAATTCAATTAAACTATACTTTTCAATCAGGTTGTATGCACAGTTACAGTTTACACTGACTGTGAACTCTTCCAAGCTTTCAATATGTTTGTGAACACCCAGTGAAAGATTTTTTTGTTTGTTTTTTTAAGTACAGGCAAGACCATCTAAGCTTCCTAACTTGCTTGCACACGCAGGCAGATGACACTGGTGAAGACTTGCTTTAGCAGAGTGGTACATCACTGCACTAGCAAGGTCCCTGCTGCTGGTGCTCAATGCATGCACATGGTCTGGGCAACCATGCAATGATGCTTCCTCCTCAACAGAGTCGCCTCTTGAAGTGGAAATTGTCTGCCACATTTGCTTGTCTCATCAGGAAGGAATAAAGGAAAGGAAATAAAACATCAAAAGAGAATATGGTCGCAGACCATCATGTGTCTTACTCAGTGCAGTGTTTCACAGCAGTCTTAAACCATGTGAACTATTCTGGACTTGACTGAAAAGCACCTATTACAAGATGTTCTCCACTGCATCAACGTGTTGCACAACAATAAGAAACCACCGAACTCCAACACACTAAAAATTTAACACCTTTACTACAAAAGGACAACATCCTCAAGGACTACAATACGCCTGGGAACGGAACTCTGAAAGACAGGGTTAAAACTAATCTAAGATACACACAATGACTGTATCCTTACCAGCTTCCTCCTTTCCTAGGACAGTATCATGCAGTCCTTCCCTTTAATTTTACAAGCTCAGTCTTGATACAATTTAGGTTCTCCATTCACATTGGTTTCACTTCAAAGATAAGTCCTCAAGTTCACTCTCCTGGAGGCAAACAGCCTTCCAATTTCCAGCCTGCAGATTCATCTGCGAACACCGTAAATGTAAATCTAGTTTCTAAAGTTTCTGTACCTCCCAAGTATTTTTGTTCTTTCAGTGCATTTAAAAGTCACACCACTCCAAGCTTTGTGGTGCTGGGCTAAATGTAGCAAAGTCTTAGATCTCCTCTCAAGAAGCTTCTCCTCACAGCTTCATCACCAGAGCATCTCTTCTTCACTTTGTAACAGAACAGCAACAGTCTTTGAAATGGAGGAATCAGAGTTGTGCATACCATATAAAGGAGGATGTAGCAAGATGCACAAGGCTATGGGGAGACACCTGGCCCTTCAATTCATCTCTGGCATTAGCACGTTCCATAACTGCACCAAAATCAACAGGAAAACAACAACTGACCAAAACATGCAGGCTCCACTCTTTCTGTATCACCCCCTAGGTGATGAAATCTCAGAGTTCAACATTACCTATATTAGACTCCCTGGCACAGCCTTTGTACCCAGTTCTACTAAATCTCAACCCACAAATTTTACTTTTTTTTTTTTTCCTCGAATTCTCTCCCCCATCGGGGGGTGGGGGTGGGAGTAGGTGCAGGGGCATGGGTGGCAGGAGTAAGCAGCTAGTGTCTGCCAGGTTAAACCATGACAGCATGGGAAGTCAATGAATGAAGTCGATGAATGCTTTTCAGGATTGTTGGATAATTCTCCTTTGTGTCACCTACCTTCCTGCACTGGGGTCAAAATACAGTCTGAGAAACAACAGTATTATTTGAAACAGAGCTCCTATGCAAACCACTACCATCCAGGAAACAGCAAGTACTGAGCTACAGCATTAACTAGCACCTTTTCTTCAGAATACTAAATTGTACCAACCCGTTGCACAGGTCTGCTAACCAAGCCAGTCAAAAACAGGAGGACACCTGGCCATTAAGGCCAGCTGTGGGTCTCACAGGAAACATTTCATTTCCTCAAAGAACTGATGATACACCGTTGAATACCTCTGAGCAACTGCAACAACCATTTGTCAAAGCTACTCTAGAATCACTGAACTGTCTGTCATTCTCCTAATTTCCAGCTTAACTTCTTTGTTGTTGGTTTATGTTCTTCTGCCTTGTAGTAAAGTAACTCTTTACCTCCATCCCTCCTACATATTTAACTTGACATAGATTTATGGAGGCAATCACAACTCCATGCAGGCTGAGATTTCATACTGCTTTCAGCTGATCTGAGTGTCCAAGGTGGTGGGTTTTTTTCCCCCCTTTGACCACACTACTACATAAAAAACCACCAAACACCACCTTACACAGAAACACACAACAGAGGAAAGTGATACTGCTCCTTTCAGCCACCAGCAGTGTGGACTGAGCTTGGTGCACAGCTCCCATGATAACATAGTCTCGGCCTCCCTTCTCCTAAGCTAAAGGAGCCAGTTTCTCTTTGGTACACACAGCTGCAGCAGACAAAGTGATGTACTCCAAACATCTGTAAAGGGAGATAATGGGGAGTGGAAAAAAAAAAAAAAAAAAAAAAGACAGACCAAACACCACCACCCCCAAACAAAGAAGGACAAAAAAGTAAAGCCCAGAAAGACATAAATAGAAGTTTCAGCACACCCCTAACATACCAGCTCCGGTACTGATTGTGCCTCACTGAGCCTGGCTAGAAAAGAAATCAAAGACGACCATTTTTATCTGCTTCCTGATGAGTTTAGATTTACAAAGCTTTGTGCTTTTAAACTGAAAGCACAGAATAATCAGCAAGCTCTAGTTTTAATTACACTTCATTTAAAAAAACCTACAAAGCAGGCATTATTCTCCCCCAGAGCGAGAAATAAAACTAAGCAGGACCAAGCAGTTCTACCCAAAAACCATCTGCACCTCTTGTGCTTTTTATGAAGCAAACCTCTCAGCACATTTTACAAGGCAGTAATTGTCACCAGCAGCACTGTATGGTGACAGCCTCTTGCAGCCTGCACAATCAGCAGCTTGTAGGTTATTATGCATTTGCGAAAAGGAGGCATTTTGAGGCACAGCTAGAAGGTAAAGTAACTTGAGAGGCAAAATAATAATTCCTCCCACCACACTTTCCTCCAGTTATGAGGCCGCCTTTTTCAGTACCGGTACAACCACCAGGGCCACGACTTGCTGACAAGCACAGAATAACCAGCATCTCCTCTGAGAGCTAACAAGACTGATACAACAGTTACACAGCTCACTAACAGCACAGAAAGAGTTCTTTGCTGTAATCTGAATTTCACAATTTTCAACCCTTGGAGAGAGGGAAAAAAAAAAAAAAAAAGAAGCCAAACACACACCATCAACAACCAACAAACCATGCTACCTGCTCAAACAGCAACTTGTAGCCAGTTTTTCATGACCTTCCCAGGTCCTTGTCCCAGAAAAACTCATATATTTCACTTAATGTGCTGTAATTATCACGTTCTACTGGAATTTGCATACACATACTATATATATCTCTATATATATATGTACTATGGAAGCAATGAATTCCACATGTGCAATATTTATCATTGTGTCTGTACAAATAACACAGGAAACAGCACCACAGAGGTTTGCACCTTCTCCATCTTCAGTACTTAACCTTGCTTTCATACAGGGGTAAAACAGTTAACACATGCGTTTTATTGGAGCAATGCAAATGAGGTTACAGCAAGAAAATCAAGAACACAGACACTGAAAGTGTCAGTGTATGACAGTTAAAACTTTTATGCCTTACATACAATACTTTCAGCCTTACCAGACCATCTTTCACATTGCTCCTTCCTCCACATATCATTTTCTAATCTGATAATTCATAGGAAAAAATGTTACACTATAACAATTATTAAAGATGACTGGCATGGGTTTTAAAAGTGATCACTCTGAAAGAAGTATCACCTCAAAGGAATTTCACATCCTATACATCTCACAACAGAGCTTGTCAATACTTGCATAATTTTAGTACGTCGGTTAGTTAGCAAGATTACTTTAGGTTGCCAAGCCTGAAAAGTGCCACACAGGTCAAATTCTAGTTGCCATCCAAGTATTTTCTGTTTGGTGTTTTTAGCTTCCTCCCAACACAGAAGTGCAATGTAGTCACAGTTATGGCGTGCGGATAGATGACGGACAGCCTTTGCAGCTTGCTGACTACAGAAATCAGTTTCCAGCATCTGGACAGAGGGTGAGGGAAGATAAAAAAATTATTTCTTTTCACGCAACACTCAAAGGCAAAAGAACATTTTTCAGATTGTAAATACACATTTGCACAACTCCCTTTCTCACTTATCAGCATATTAGCCTATGCATTTTTCTCTCACAAGTGATACAGCTATTAGATACCTTAGATAGCAGGGTTAGCTTACTGCTTTTTACTGTTAGTGTCTCTGCTTAGTAAGCTACTAAGCAGAAACAAACTGGTTACCAGAACCACTGAGATTCATCATAGCTTTTATAAAACAAGTTGCAAATGTTTGCCTAGTGAGTCCAACAGGTCCAAACAAGTTTGAAGTTTAAAATTGTTAGATACCTCTTCCTACATTTTGAATTGACAAGATTCTAAAAACTGCAAACCATAGTGCAATCCAAATACCATTCTTCCAAGTCCAAACCTTTATTGCAGTAATCTGCATCTCTTTCAGGAAGCACATGAAAGTTTAAAGAAAAAACTAAACAGGGGGGTGTGGGGGGTGAAAGAGAATGGAGCTGTTTGTAAAACCAGGAAGTCTCTTCAATTCACATAATTTGATACAGCACGCATGTATACCATAGCTTTATTTGGGTACCTCTCCCTGTAATTATTTAAGCAATGCTGCATTTCTTACAGTACTGCAGCAACTCCCAAGGAAGGCCAGTCACAGGAGGGTAAAAAAATAATAAATTTATTAGTTTGATCTGGTTTTAAGGTCTTCATTTGCATGCTCACCATGGTGAGGTTTTTAATACTGATGAACTCCAATTCCTATGTTTTGGGTAGACTGACGTAAAGACACTGTTGCTGGGTATTTAAAATGCACACGCAACTGCAGGCAGAATTAAAGTTAACAAAATAGCTTTAGTAAATTTGTTGCTCTTTCATGATAATCTCTACCACCTCTTGAAATTTCACGGCTGGATGATTACTTAACACATCTGTAGGTAGCCTGCATCTGAACAATGCAAGTATCACTTCAAATTTCTATGATGGAAAAAAAGTATATGCAATGCAACATACACAATGATCAAGAGCTCAGTCTTCCATGCTCTGTGCTAATGACAACATCTGATCCACAGGTCTCACAGGACTGTTTTGGTACAAAAGCCTAAGGTAAGCCAACTTCAACAGCCATGAACGTGTTGAAGAAATCATGTACAAGCAAGACAAATAAGGGTGATGCTGTCAGCATTCACAATCCCAAGTTTCTCTTTTCTTTATTCTCCCCAGGTTTAAATCAAAACAAACCAAAGAATGGAACAGAACTCAAATATTTTGGCAAAATGAGAGAGGACTGTTTATTACTTTTTCTGCAAAGGTACTATGAAATGCCAGAAAACTAGAAAGTGCATTTTTATTTCAAGCCAGGCAAACCATTATCCATTTTCCTTGTTTCCAACAACTCTAGGCTTTATGTCAAGCCGCGTTTAAACCTGCTGTATGAGTTTCTATCAAAAATTTCATTTACACAACTTATTTACTTTCTTCAAGATACTTTTCTTACATCACTTTCTTATTCAAATGATATTTTTATTCCAGTTACTGTCAGAACTATTATAAGGTAATGAAGACTGCTAAATAATTTACAAGGGAATATAGTGGCGATTAAAGTTTTGAGTATTTGCATCTTCACTGAGCTTTCTCAAAAGGCAGGTTGGCCTAGGAACTTCAGGTTCCATTCATTCAAACACACCTCTGTTAATAAAAACTCATCTGTTCATTTATTCACCTTGTTTGCTGCATGACTGCAGCTAAGTAAGAGGAAATAAAAGAATTCTTCCCTAAGAAGGGAGGAAACACCTTGATATTGCAAAATGGAATTTTGCTTATTCCAAATTAAAATTTCATCATTGCTTAGCTCAAGTATTTAATCACAATGTGGGTTCCCATACAAGCACAAGAAATTTTAAAGTCAGAGGTGTTTTTAATATTCACTGCTTTCTGAGCTTTGAGCCTCAGGGTTCACATTTGCAACTGCATTCATATGCAAACGTAACAGTGAGAAACCTACCTAAAAGGTAAAGGAGGAATGGAAGCGGATGGGATTTACAAGAGAATATTGCAACCAACCCTAGAAAATTCAGTTTAAAAAGATGTTTAAAACACCACTGAACTAAACCATACAACAATTATCCCGAGATTTGCTTACTCTTATGGTTTTATGGCAATGCTTCACAGTGGAATAATCCTGGTATCTCAAAGCGATGCTGAAGTGAAAGCCTTGGCTCTTTTAAATAATCGCATTCAATTTTTAAAGCAAAAGCCCTGCCAAACATTTCACAATGTTTTACCATCCACTGGTATTGTCCCACAAAAGTAGATAAAAACGATGAGATCCTTAGTTTTCTTTACCTTTTTTTTTTTTTTTTTAAAGGAAAAACTAGAGTAGAGCTTAACATTAACATGTGGCTTTGAAAGCATGTCTGTTTGGAAAAATCCCCGTATATTTAAACATTTCTTACGTAATTAGCCTAAGGGCAATTGTTCTATTTCATACATATGTATGGGGGACCAAACACTTGACACTTTCTTTTTAAAATAAATACAAGAGAAGTTACATATACCTCAACACTTTCTGAACTAGCACATTGACATCATCATCTCCCCGTAAGGCCTTAAGAAAATTAAGATAGATGAATATAAGATAATTTCAAGATCTGTGTCTTTGTTTCCTTCTATAAAGTAAATCATGTATCAGTGTCTGTAAGCACAAGGATAATTTTAAGAGTGCAGAAACCTAAACCTGAATTTCAGTACACTTTGTGTTCTTGCAAAAAGCATGGAAATCAAATTCAAACATTTTATCTATCCAAATAGAGTATCGACCACTCAACCTAAACTTATGGTTTACCATGATAACATGTCTTTCTACCATGATAACCAGTAAGTTAATATGACTTCGCTGTCTAACACAGCCTGCCATTCTAGATGTATGAAAAAAGAACACTATGTGAAAATAAAAGCACATATTCATCACATACCTGTAGAACTCATGGCAACAAGCTTGTATATAAATGGGGTGAGGTTTATTTTAAATACAGTCCAATGAACTTTCTCATAATGTTAGGGCTTTTTGTTTGGTTGGTTGGTTTGTTGTTATTTTTTTGGTTTTGTTTTTGTTTTTTTAAGAAGCTGTGTTGTTTTTCTAAGTTCTTCCTATGCCAATGACCTGTTCACTGCATTTGCTATTACTGGACCCTTCACTGGAAAGGCACACACAAGTAGACAGACATGGGATCATCTACCCTACACGCGCTGCCCTGTGACAATTAAACACTGATCCCAAGCTTTGAAATTGGCAAGATGAACACTAGAAATGGATTCTGCCATACTGCTATGCTAAAAGGCAATTGGATTCCCCCTTAAAAGAAAGGGGACAGGTGATGAAAAGGCCTTGCACGTAAAAGAAGCTTTGAAAAACGGAAAGCGCTGAAAAAACAAGGCATGACAAGGCTTGAGGTCGGAGGAGATCACTGCACAGCATTCAAGAATCAAGGTTCAAGCAGGCAGCGCTTCACCTGCAGCGCTCCGCTCGCGTCCCCGGATATGACTTCCAGCTCCAACGGCGATGCCCAGGCAGCGAACTTCACCGCTGCACGACTGACGAAACACGAGAGTTTCTCTCGCTTCTTAAATCGTGTTGTTGAAGTAAAACCGAACACACAATACACAGCGAGCCCTTCACTGCCAACACAATGCAAACTCCCGTGCTGCAGCCCACCACGTCCGCCGCCGCGCTGCCGGCCCCGCTCCCCACGCTGCCGCAGCTGCCCCGGCGCCGGCAGCCCGGCCCGCACCACGCCCGGGAGGGCGCCAAGCCGAGGGCTGGGAGCTGCCCGGCTCCACAGCCCCCTCAGATACGTATGAAACAGCCAAACGCACCGTTCCCAAGATCCAACTCCCTCTCCCGGCTTCGGGCGCCCCAGAGCGGGCGGAAAGGCAACGCGGGGCATTTCGAGGGGTAGAAGCCGCGCCCGCCCCTATCCCTTGCCCCGCCGCGCTCAGCGGCAGCGCCCCCCCGCCGGCCCGCACCCACCTGCCCAGGTCCTCGCCCGTCTCGTAGTGCTCCTCCAGGTTCTCCTGCCTGAACACCGTCATGGTCGCCGCCCGCTTCAGCCCCTGCTCGGCGCCCTCATCACCAGCGCCCCGGAGCCGCCGGGGCCGCCCCGCGCTCGACTGCGCGACCTGCGGAGGAGCGCGGCCGTGAACGCCCCTGCCCACGCCGGGCAGCTCCGCCCGCCGCCGGGGCCGCCCCCGCCCCTGCCCACCCCGAGGGAAGCGGCACCCGCGGGCCGGGGGCGCCTCCCTGCCCCTGCCCGGGCGGCGGGAGAAGAAAGCGGCGCCCCGCGCCCCCGCCCCTTCCGCGGAAGCCGCACCGCCGCCCAGCCGGCCGCCGGCGCCCAGCCGGCCGCCCGCCGCATTCCTCCGCGGCTCCGTTGCCCAGTCAACCGGGACGTGCCGCCGGGCCTGCGGCGGGAACCCCCGGGCATCCCCGCACCTGACCCCGGCCGAGGGCGGGAGGGCGAGGCGGGGGTTCCCCTCCCCGCCGCCGGGCAGGGGCTGCCGGTGCCGGGTGCCGGCCTCCGCGCCGCCCGCTCGCCCCTCACCCGTCGCCGCCGCTGCTCCTGCCGCGGCGCCCCGGCCGCTCCGCGACCTGTGAGGCGGCGACAGCCCCGCGGCCGCTCCCGGCCGGCGCGCAGGCACGGCGCGACGCCGCCGCGCGGGGCGACGCCGCCCGGCCAATGAGAAGCCGCCCCCCGCCCCTCGCCCCTCGCCGCGGCCTGCCCGCCCCTGCCCCGCCGCCGTGCGCCGCGGCCAGGTGCGGCCCGGCGGGGGGAGCCCGCGGCGGCGTGGCCCTGCCGCCCCCCCGCCCGGCGCGGGCCTGCCAGCGCCTCCCGGCGCGGCCATTGTGTGCGCCGCCGCCGCCCGCGCCCCCGCCCCCGCCCCGCTCGGCGGCCGCGCCTCCGCCGCGGGCAGCGTGCGGTGGGGCTGGGGGCAGCCGGGAGGCGGTGGGCCCCGGCCTCCTCCCGCCCGCCGCCGCGCCCTGCGCTGTCAGGAAAGCGGTCCCCGCGGGACAGGGCGGGGCCGGGGGGGTCACCGTCCCGCGGGACCGCCATGGTCCGCCACCGCCCGGCACCGGCACCGGCACCGGCACCGGCACCGGCCCCGGCACACACCCCGCGCCCGCTGTGGCGGGAGCTGCCCGGGGCCGCGCCGGCGGCGAGGGCAGGTGGGCGGCCGCAGCCCGCCCGGGGCGCACCGGGGATCCCGGCCCGCACACACCGAGCCCGCCGCAGGGCGGGGGCCGTGGCGCCGCCGTGGCTCCCGGGCGCTTCGCACAGTGGGCGTTTCGGTGCGGTCTGCAGGTGCCGTTTGATCACCAGGCTCGAACAATGGGCGTTTTTAAAATACAAAATCGTGGAACGGTCTCTGCAGAGTGTTGCACCTTGTATTTTGTGTTCGCCAACACTCCCTGCGTTCGCGCGTGCTGGTGCTGCTCACGTTCAGCTTCCCCAGTGTGCAATGGCTCCTGTAGCGTGTTGGTCCCACCACGCCAAGTCAGAATTTTGACCGGTGTTTGCATTTTTGCACAAGATTTTTCCTCATTGCTCTATTTTCCTTCCATTCATGTTGTTCAGCCTTGCGCCAGTACATGATGTCGGGTAACTGAACAGCTTTTAACTTCCAGCTGAACTCTCGAGGTCTCTCAGAAAGAGAATTACTCATCAAAGGTGAAAAAAAGTTCAGCGCGGCCATATGATTTTACACTTACTTGATTTAGCACTTGAGAGAGCCTGGCCTCCTCCAGGTACAAGGCAACAAGTACAGAAGCCCTGAAATTTTCTGAGTGAGTCACAGTGTGACCTTGGGCAAGCGTCAAAAATTTTTGTGCCTACACTGATGTCATCTGTAAAATGAAGGGAGGGCACTTGAATGGATCGCTGGATGGCAAGTTACATAAAGCCATCTTCAAAGAGGGCAGCACAGTGGTGTCTCCTCAGACTGAGTTACATTCAGAACTATGCACCCTTCGCTGTTTGATTTATAGCCAGACATGCAGGAAGAAGTATGATGCTCTGCCTTGACTTCAGCCTGTTTTCTACATATTTATCTCCAACAGGTTTTCAAAGTCATGACTTGCATGCTTCAGGTTGTCAGAACTTCAACAGTGCTCAAGGTTTCTAACAAACACTGGATACAGGTTCAAAAGTTCATTTTGGTTTTAGAGATTCTTCCTTTGCTGGAAATGAGGACAATCACTGGAGCCAGCCCTTGAAATCTGAAGCACTCTAGCCTTGCTTGGTTTCCAGATGTTTTTCACTTGTTTTGGGATTTTTTATGATGGCCCTGAGCTCATACAGTAACATTTGTTGTAGCTTGTATGTATTCTGCACTGCAAGCACTTCTCAAACATGCAACTCAGTTCCTCCTCTATGACCCAGTCCCACTTTAACTGAAGAATTGAAATTTCACTATTGATTCAAGTAGGAGCAGATACACGTTGGAATCAATATGCCATAACTGAGGTAATTACCGAGATGCATAGGATCAACAGAAAAATTAATTACTTAAAATGTTTCTTTTCCCTTTCATTTAATGCCCACACCTGAAGGGGGAAATTTGTTCTGTCGCCTCTCTGTCTAGGTCTGGGATGCCTGGATTTTGTTGTTTAGGCCCCTCAATGAACCTGAGAGTTGTATTTGAATACTGTTGTGACAGCAGTAACAGCACATGTCCCCATGCTGTGTGCACGAGGAGGAGTCACACTCCACTTGAGAGAAGACAGCCACTGAGGCACCTCTGTGCCCTGGTATACACAGGTACAAAGGATGTTTGCCAGCTGAAGCGCCATTCCTGTCTCTTCAGAGAAATACCGAACCGGCTGTGTTTGATGTAGTCCACTTTGAAAGGGCTTGTCTGTTCCTGGTGGTGCTCATCTTGCAGTCTAGGAACGTTTAATCTAAGTGAAAACCCAGCCCCATTTCTATACTTTCAAAATGCTCATCAACTTCCATGACAATGATATTGGATTACACATGTAGTAAATGGGAAAAATAATTTTAAACTGCTGTCAAATGTAATTCAGCAATTGTGATTGTGGTTTACACTTACAGGTTTAATAGCGCATTGGATGAAATCCAACCCTAATAAACTCAGTAGCAAAATCTCAATGATTTCATGGTTCCATGATTTCAAGCCAATGTGTATTTTTTTGTTTATTGCAATATAGCAGAAATAATAAGGTAAGATTAACTTTTACTTATACTGTTGTAAATCAGGAGTGATGATGTCGGTAAGATTATTTCAGTGTGAAAGAGGATCAGTAGCAAGATTAGTAACAACAAATGTGTTTTCAAAGGACTGATTTGTGCCTGCCAGCTTACTACATCGTGTGGTTCATGTATATTTTACTATGTAGAAAAACAAGTGTTCTGTTTCTCAATAAATATTACAAATAATTAAAATTTGCAGAAAGCATCTGTATCCACAAGCAGTGTTAAGTGAAATGAAAGCTGCATTATTTCTGCAAGTCAAGTGATTTATAGCACTTGTTAGCCACTTTGCTACTGAATCTACACAGCCATTTCTACATGAAGATAAAGACAAGGAGGCATATTAAGTGTATTGTTTCAGGATAAATCTTTTCAAGATCACTGTTGGATTTGTTTCTGTCATTCAAGTAAGATGTCTCTCCTAATAATGTAAGATACTAATTATGGCAAAGAACATAAACTATTTAGACTGGCTATTATTTCTTTTGTGTATAGTTTTCTTTTTATGAGATCAGCATTTATTTTTGACATAACTATAAAATAAATTTCCTGGGTTGTGTGTGATGTTCTCTGTGGTGATTCATAGATTTTTCAAACCTATTTTAATTTCTCACAAGGCAATCTGGTTGCTGCCCCTGAAAGGCGCTCTTCCATATTCATCAGAGATGCCAGGGATGACACCAGAATGGGAGGGTGATCATTAATGTCACAGAGCCACTCAGGTTTTGTAAACCCAAAGCATTTTTCCTACAAAAGGAGATGAAGATGTGCCAGTGACTTTTGTGATTAGGGCTCACATCCCTCAGACATTTAGACTGAGTCCATCGATTGCTTTCACAGAGGCCCGAAGCTGCTGACAAAGGCAGCAGAATCTGTAGCTTCATAAGGCAATACTTTTAGCACTATAACTAGACTCAACTAAGTGGTGCTGAGTAAATTTTGCAGGCTGGAAAATCATTCCTTAGCATTTCAGTCAATAAACAAAACACTATTTTGTTCAAAATTGCTAAAATACATTTTATTGTTGTGTTTTGGAAGACACATAGAAGTCAGGTTTATAGAAAATTATCAGCATCACTTATCTGAAAGCGCCACAGAAAGATTAGTTCCTCTTATATTCTCTAGGTATTTATGTCAGTTCCTCATTAAAAAAAGTGTTTCATCTCTCAAGGTAGTTACAGCTAATCTAGGACCTGCTAATTCATGTGTTTATTCCTGAGGAGCCCGTATCACGTACATCCCCCAGTGAAGCCTCTGTTTGGTAAGGCAATTAACTGAATTCCTGGCTTGGACCAGTGAGTAGCAGATTATCTGAACTACTTCAGGGCTTAAAAGTGCATGTTTCAGCATCTCTCTGAATCGAAGCCCAAACCCAGATCATGGGCAACGCATTCCTGAGTTTGGGTTACGAAGCTGTACGCCATCCCTTCTACAATGATGCCCTCATAGGGCAGCTCTTTGGCACTGAAAAATTCAAGCTGTCCATGGAAAAAGGAACACTCACATCTACAGTGGACTGGTTTTTCCCTGAATCTGAGTTAAGATCAAGATTCTTAGGGCAAATGACCTAAGAATAACCACTAACCACAATCAGAACTAAATAGCAATTACACCTCTTTGACTTGGATTTCCTATAACTATTCTGCCGTGTAGATTTGGTCTCTGTGTTATTGTGTATTTATTTAATAGAAAACAAACGGCAAATGATTACATTTTTGGCAGTACTATTTCTTTCTGGAGAGATTTACTCCAAGTCAAAACATTTTGACAAAGATTTTGTTATTGTGTATTTCAGTAAGTTAAATGTGTAATTTGTTAAAATTTAGTTAAAATATTACTTTTAATAGTATAACGTATCTTTATGTTGCATATAGGATTACATATTCCTTGAGATAAAATATGTATTCTAAAGTGGCATGAGAAATTCCTTGGAGTGTTTGGCTTTTTAATTCTGAGCTCAAAGAGTTTGCTTTTCTACAAAAACAAAACCTACCATACATGTAACAGCATGTTTGGCAAATTTTCTGCAGTCAGACCAAAGAATACTCCTAACATACATTTGAAAGAATAAATCAAGAAAACACTTGCTGGAAATCCTTGGTAATTCTCAAACGACTTCAGGAATTTTACAGGGAAATTGAAGGCCTTATTTGTACAGTATATTGTGCTATAAACCTTGAACTTGACTGACATCTCCGTATTGTGGTATGCATGTTTAATAATAATAATCATTTATAACATTTACTATCATAAAATTATGGGCTTTGCATCAGTTTCTTGCGCAATATGTACTAGAATTCCTGCCACTCAGCTTTGAAATGTAAAAGTTCAGCACACCTATCAGTCATATATGATACAATGAAAACATATTTACTCAGATCAGTAGGCTTCCAAAGGTAGTAGATGACAGGATGAGGTAGCGCTTGCTGTCCTGTCTTTCTCTCTATTTCTTCTTTTTTCTTTTTCTAAGGGAAGTTCTACAATCCAAGTCACAAGACAAACAAAAAAATCGAACTATATATATAAAAGAAAAAAGTTAATAAGGGTAATTAAATTTATATAATGACTTCCACTGAACAGTCCCCAAACACTTTGCAAACATCGGTTGCTTTAATTATCCTTTGCTACACCCCTGTAGCAGCAAGGGTTGCTAAGTGATTATGCTTGCAGCTGCTGAACAGGCACTCACTGCACTTGCCAGGGATGAGAACCACCTTTAGACAAAGCCACGTGGAGGGCAGAGGAGGTCGATGGAATAGTGCCTGTGGCGGTGTATTTTGGTGCTGTAGTCAGCCAAACCTCTCACACCAGTTTCCTGCCGATGTCAGCTATTAGAAGGGAAACATGCTTGCTGACACTTGGCCTTGGCTTGCTGCCTGGCAAAGCCACTTGTGGGTTCAAATTCCTTTGGCATAGTATGGTAATACAGCTGTCATAGCCTTATCCTTAGAAATTAATGCTGAATAGTATTTAATGTAATCATTTTACAGATAAGGCATTGGAAGTGCAGGGGCAATACGGAGTTTAATCCCAAAACTACGGATGTGTATTTAATTGCTGAAAGTGATTTTTCTTTTTCTCTTTTTAGCTCAATGTGACTAAACTGTACAGGCAGAATGTCTAGAGGATCAGTCTGACTTACACAATATTGCACTTGAAGCGAGTGATGATGACTGGAGAAAGATATTATCCTAATGCTTAACTCCTTGTTCCATCTATTCCTTAAGACTGCATCCCTCAGCTCCTGTGAGTGAAGACACCTACATGGTGGTGTTTCCTTTGAGGATGTACTGTGAAAATCCAGACATAAAGTCATTAATGCTTCTAACTGCTGCCCCAGATTTTTCCTGTCTCAGTAGGTCTGGCATGACAGATATAATGTTGTGGAGTCCATATTAAGTAGCTCGTTACTACAGCTAGTGCTATTGTGTCCTCTCTTCTGAAAAAAAAAAACTTGCCAAGGGGATCTCAAAATCTGTATGCTGTGCTGATCCAAAACTCTTCACACCAGTGCTTGCATGTGCCTATCACAATTTTTGTAGGAGAAGAGGTCATAACTCAAGACTTGACTAGTGCTAAACCAGAATGCGTACAGCAGGTGATATTTGAAGGTAAAAGTGTGGGGGATTTCTTTTGCTGGATTAGTAGTACATGATACAGGTTCCTCAAAATACTGGGCAACCAAGGGCAGCAGTTTGAAAATCATGGGATGGGATGAACTTATCAGCTGCTTGGCATCCTGACTAGCTACAAGGGGAGCCTTAAGAGATTAGCACTCTCCAGCTGTTGGTGAAATGCCTATGTGTTAAATCATTAGCATATAAAAAAATTGTCTGTTTGACTGTTATGCAGCATTTGCTCAGTGTATTTGGGCTTTTCCAAAAGCAAAACATCCTTGAGTATGAATCTACAACATCCTTGAGTATGTCTCCATGGAGTTGTCACCTAGATGTTTGGGAGACAAAGTAATTACATTTGGCGTGCTTCATGTCCATACATTCCATCTGCCTATCTTGCCTCCCCATACAGTAAGCAATGAAACATTTGTGCTGTAATTTCTGAAGAAAGAAATTTGAAGTTTGCGCTCTGTTTCCTTTGTGTGTGATTTCTTTGCCCAGGTACTGTACTATGCATGACACTCTGCTCCTGCAGAGTGCTTTTGCATACATGCCATGCAGAAAGCCAGGTAGAAGCATAGCTAAGCTTTTGCAGACTGGTGAATTCACCAAGCAAAAGAGTATAGAAGAAAGTACAAGAGGCTTCTGTTGTGTAAGTGACACTTAATCTTGGCTGGCTGACTAAAGAGATACTGTGTATTGTTTGAGTGCTGTAATCCGGTCAGTTGAAGTTCTCTGTGGTATATAGAAAAAATCTGTCCTGATGAAATGCCAGTTTCTGAAGCCGATCTCTAACTTTATTTAGTGTAAAGAGTAACGGTTGTGATGCTCAGCCATTGCCTGCTGAATTTTGGTCCCCTGACCCTCCCTATCCCCTTCATTTCCCCTAGCTGCATTGTTACATCAAGGTAATGCAACCTAAGTATGTTCCACCTTGGTACAGGTGGCTGTGATAACCTGCCAAGGATCAGGGAGTCATGACAGTTTCTCTGGTAGCTCCTTTTTGCTGGGAGTGAATTGGGAATAACCATGGTGGAAAAAGGGCTCTCAGCCAAAAAAATATGTTCCAAAGCAATGCAGGATGCAGCTACGATGGGGATGGCCAGCAGTGAGCACCTCCCATGTCATATGATGCACAGTGTCTTAAAAGGGAGGTAGAATCTATTTTCCCCAGCTGAATTAATCCCTCCCAGCATGACTTTAATTCACATAGTATTGTAAACCTTTAATTATTATTGTGTCACAGATAAAGCTGAACATGTCTCTTAATGAGTTGAGCTACTAGGATGGACGGATGGTTTGTTCTGCTTTTTGGCAATTATTTTCTTTCTGTGCAATTTTCAAAGGAAGAGTAGCTGCCATATACCTACATACTCAACTGTCCCAGTAAGATTTTACATCCTGAGTCAAGGACCTTCCTTCTCCAAATACCCTAGAGGCCCATCAGCTATAAATAGAACTGGTGTGATGAATGGTGTTACTGTTGTCATTGACAAAAGAAATTTTTTTTTTTTAATTTTATTAGTGATTGTCACAGTTGCCCATAAGGATGGAAAATTCTTGCAGGAATCTGTAGCTGAGATTCGGCAAAAGAGATCTGGAGGTCTAGATGCTAGACACAGCATTGTGAACTCTGAATCTGGTGAAGTATGCCACTGTTCATATAGGTACAGGCTGGAGAGTTTGTAGTCACTTTGCTGGGTGAGCCTCCAAGCATGCATCACCCTGCAGAACAAAGGGTGAAATTCTTACTCGTGCTTAAATAAAGGGACTGCTTTTCAAACCCAGAGGCTTCTCTTGACTTCAAGACGTGGGGAGTAGCATGGGTTTGTCCACCACTTAAATACAGAATGTTACTTTATTATTCTCAGCATAAAAGTAACATCATGATTCATTCATACTCACCTTAGAAAAATGATACATTATTTACATGCATAGTGCTTAAATAGATACTACTGTATCCATAAAGAATTACTAAATGGGAAGTTAGCATTCAGAATGTCTTGTTCCTGAATTAACAAAGGCGTGCATTAACAATGATGAGTCTTGTACCTGAAACCATATTTAGCAGCTAATATAACTGACAGGCAAGGAGAAGGAGTTCTGTCATGCAGTTATTTTTTGATGTGCAGCTATCATGTTATTGCAAAGACCTAATGTATAATACTGCACAAAGCACTGTTGGTGGGGTTTTTTTGGTTGTGGGTTTTTTTTTGTTTGTTGGTTTGGGTTGGGTTTTGTGGTTTTGTTTGTTTCTTTCTTTCTTTCTTTTTACATTACATTCTATTTAGCCAAGTAGAAACTTTTATTTTTGTTAGAAAAGCACAAAGTGAAAAATGTTCAGTAATATTAAATATCAGAAAGTTATCCAGGGCTAGTTCTTCAGCTGCTGTAAATCAACAAAATAAATTGGCTCAGTCCTGTAAAGTAATGGGACCAGGATAACTTAAGCAAGGTCAGTGTTTAACATGAATTAACTACTTAATTTAACCACTTGCTTTGATTTGGGGGATTTAATGTTAAAAAAGCATGCTTGAACCCAGCCTTGGAGAAATACCCATACAGCCAAATGCAGAGCTAGATACTCAGCAAAAGAGTGGTAACTGTACATTGTTTCAGAATAATGACATGGAGGCCAGGTTTTTTTGTTTGGTGTTGGGTTTTTTTGTTTGGTTGGTTTTTTTTTTCTTTTCCCCTGGGACAAATGTGTTAAATTACATTGTGTTGTGTTCTAATCCTCAGACTCTGGTGTGTGCTCTGCAAGACTCTGCTCTGCCTGTTGATCTGCTACGGAGGTGTTCATTTTGAAGTTGTGGTGCAAGGGTGAGGTGGCACACTGAGTTAATGCAATAGCATGTTACCTCAGGAAAACAGGGTTCTACTTCAAACATGACATTGCTTTGGCAATGCCAGGCTAGTGTAGGTGCTTGCTCCCACCCCTCCCCGCATATCACAGTGCAGTGTTGTAGAGCTGACACCGGCAATTAGCATGTGTGCAAAGAAGTAGGGGGCTGTGGATGGATGGGCGCTTACAGGTGCCTCAGAGGAGACTGGACTGGACTGGACTGGAGGCATTTCAGACAGCACGCCCTGTGCTCCCTCAGCACGATGGTAATTGACTTGGCTTCTCTACACCTGTCAAAACAATAACTATCATGTCCTCCACCCCAAAACATGCAGATGAATAGAGGCTGGGGGTGGGGAGGGTTTGCTGATTATTGACGGTAATGAAGGAGAGTGGGTGGTGATTGCACATTGCAGAAACCTAGAAGAAAGGCAGTATGATATAATTTCACCCTGGGAATCTATTGCTATGGCAACAAAGAACAGATTTATTTTTTTTTTTAATAGGGTTCAATAGAAAAGTATTACAAAAGCAGAAATAAGATTTTTTACAAACCTTTCCCCATCTTTGTTTATATTTTATTCATTTGTATTATTACTGAAATATTTTTAAGCATGAAAAATAAGTGTTTGTGGCCCACAGACATTTTGCCTAAATGAAATAAAGTATTGCTGTGTTAGCTTTATTGACCTGGTGCAAAGACACACCAAAAATCCTTGCAGTGTTCTTTATGCTCAGTCTATGGACCACTTACATTTTACATTCCATTTACAGCTGTTAAACTGTTCCTCCAGATTTAGCGAGATGTAACTGAGGTCAGGATTTGGCCTGCACCATTTTCTATTCCATATAGATAAAGAATTAATGAAAACAATTACTTTTAATCAAAGCCACTGGAGCAGGTTTTGATGGCCATTACAAGACACTTTGCCAGCAGTGTTTCACTTCAGGAGCGGCAGTAGCTTGGGCTGGTGAATAGGTGCTTGGGGAGGCAATCTTCCACATTTTCTGCATGAGAAAGGTTTAAGCTCTGCAGTAACTTTAAATGAAGGAGCAGTGCTAATCACCCCTCTACAGAAAGAAGTAAGGCCTTTTGTTAGAAGACCGAAAGAGAAATCCAGGAGCCAGATGAATACTGCATGCCTCTGTGCCAGCATTGCCTGTCAAACCCCTGGGATCACCAGTTTGAGTCTGCTGCAGACAAGCTGCAGGTACAGGGAATAGTGACCAGCCCTGAGTTTCTTTCCCTCTTTAGGATTTAAATGAGAATTATGAATTACTGGCTATATAAGTGAAGGATCAGCCTGCACCCAAGATCTGCTCCTCTGTTTCCCCTTGAGACATCTTCATTTCGTTCTTCTAGGCTTCATCCCACACTGTTTTCCTAATGCTTGCACTATGGTAATCACATTTGCTGTTTTCTGCTCAAACACGATGTTCATTTCAATTACACTCATGTTTACACTATTTTAGCTACACACCAGGCATAATTACTTTATTTTTCATTATATTGATTATGTATTTTACAATACCTGCAGGCTTTCCATATGATATTAAAATTATATCTTTTTCACACCTTGTTGCTGAAATAGAACTTGCGACAGAGATCTCTGCTCCTCTGAGATACCCTAAGCGACATGCACAAAAACCTCTAGGAACATCAATAGTCACATTACAAGTTTAGTGAAGAAAGGCAGCATGCCTTCAGCAAGAGGCACTGAATCAAAAACAAAATTCTCTCTGTATGACTAGTTTGCACAAAACACAAGAAAACCAAACTCAAAATTAAAACAAGAAACTGAGGAGAAAGAAAAGAGGACCAGAGACTCATTTTGAGTTGGGATTCTAAGGGCTTTTCTCTCCAACTTGCAGATAGGACAAGACAAGGCTGACGTTCTGTTTAACAGTTAGTTTAGAAGCATGTGCCAAGGTGTTAGATGCTGAAATACTGATGTCCCATACTTTCACTATATTCAGCATACATGTGTAGGAAATTAGCTTGCCAGACATTGCTCACCTTTTGACCATTTTGGGAAGCTGGTTGGGGACCTCTGTTGCGTATGGAAATCTGTGGTTTGCATTGACCTTACTCAGACAGCTCTGCAGCACCCACTTCCTCATCTTTTCTGTCAAACAAGACTGCAAACAAACCTTAGCATGTGTTGAGTGTCTTGAGATGAGAAGGTAGGGGAAAGAGGGAAGCCTTCTAAGGGCATATTGAAATGGGGCAGTCTTTGGCTGGCGGAACCATCTATAAGGAGCAATGGTGCTAAGAAATTTTCTGAGACCAATTTTATTTTCTCTCCTCAAGTCTCTTGCCTATAAATTTCGAATTTGCAATCAAAGGACTCTGTCCAGATGACAGAGCTTCCACCACATAATTACTGCTCACAGAAAACTGCAGTACTTGTATCTGCATCAGAAGTGACTGAACTGTATTTTCATGACACCAAAGAAGAGAAAATTGGTCTCAGTGCTCTTGCTGCGTATAGCACAGGGGCAATCTCATGTGCCTTTTCAGCCTGGCATCTACTTCTAATATTTATGTGCTCTTGTTCTTACAGCAACACTACCAGTTTTCCTGCTTCCAGGCCCTCTGGTCTCTCTGAAGTGAGCTGGAGCCTTGGCACTGCTGCCACTGGCAGAGTGTGTGTGTGTGTCAGATTCTTCTATCCCTTTGTGTTGCTAATGGAGCTTAAAATGAACACGGCTTTTCTGTGTGTTTGGACAGTAACATCATGCTGTTTTTTCAGAGGTTTTTTGTAGGGGTTTTTTTTTTTTTTGACTACTAATCACCAGAAGCTAAATTCAACTGTGCTATTACTCTACCCTAAGCATTAATTTTATGGCAGGCATAAACCCACCCTCTGTATTCTTCTAACACTGGTAGTTATTGGAGAGACCTCTGTGAATACTGTGGAGTACTTTTAGTTTGCTGTTAGTTAAGCCTAACTTATAATGATATTTTTTTGAAACAAGCTGTGTTTAGCATGAAGTGATTTTTTGTTGCGTATCAAACGCTTGGAATTTATGCAGCAGAGACTTCCCACCTTGTATATAACAGGAAAGTAGTAATTTTACCTCCTGTTAATACAGATTTACTCTGCCTTGAATCTGTGTAGGCTGCAGTAAAGGTGCAGGTTTCTTCTATGGAAAAGCTTTATTGCATTGAATATGAAAGAAATCAGTAAAATTCCACAGAAATTTAGCAGGTGATAGGTTTGAATGGAGAATTACATCCTTGCTGCAAAAAAAGGTTTGTTTTAAGTATTCTATAGAAAGCTTGTAATTCACTATTAAACTTCATAGGAATTTCCCATAAATGCTGTTTTTGGGGCTATTGCGACTGGAAGCAGACCCTAACGGTTAGGAAGCAGCACCCATTTCTTGGACTACTAAAGGTTATCATTTACTCTGCCTCACATAGCTGCCTTTCCTCTGGGAACACAAGGCAATCCAAAACCTGAATTTCATTGTGGTGGTGCACTTACCCAGCACCACCACTGTAATGGGTGGGGTGCTGGGGTGTGTGTGTGTGTGTGTGTGGATTTGTTGCAGCTTTACCCTGGTAGAAAGGGGAAGAGAAATGGGATCCTCTTTTGTAGCTCCAAATCAGCAATGTAATCCACATTACATGGCATAGCTACAGTGCTGCAGTGTTGAGTACTGTTTAGGGGTCAGCAAATGAACATTAGATTGGTGCGGTTTAATACATGCTGCAGTATAAGTGCTGAATTTTGTCTGCCTGTAGGCTGCAGAAGGAAATCCTCCTGTACATTGAGGGACTGCACTCCCATGAATGGCACTAAGTCTATGTGATTTAGGTATCATAGCAACCTCCACGAATCACCATCTTTGTTTCTCTGTGACTTGTTTATTTAAAAAACACTGCTAGCCTGGGGCCTGCCCTTCTACTCTTTATGGCAGCAGAGAGAAGGAATGCAGAAGTGGTCCCATCAGCTCCAGCATGAGTTGGGGGGAAGTATCATCTCCTGTACTGAGTTCTCCACAGTGGGAACTGCTTGGTGCTAGGTGCCTGTACAGCCTGTGCAGGGCATTAGCACCCACTGAGTTTTCTGACACCTAACACAGTTTTAATAATGAAAAGGCTTAGTTTTGCAATAGCACAGAAAATAAGGAAATATCTCTTAAAACAATCCTTCCCAAATGTGCTTTTCTAAGAAAAAGAAAGAATTCAAGGAGTTACTGTGCTGGCACAGAGTAATGTGTGGCTGGCCTTCCTCTTTGTGCTCACCAGGTCATGCTGCACACACTGCTGAGCAGGAGGTGACTCAGGAGAAAGTAAATCCCTTCAGTGCCCGACAGTGAGCAATTTGCTTTGCTTATGCTCACTGCTGACTTACCAGGTTGGAGAAGGGAACCTCAGGTCTACACACTTCTCATCAGGCTCCACTTCCTCTCTCCCTACCATTTGCAATAGGATTAGGGAACAGAGACTTGGCTCCAGACCAGGCCCACCAAGCAAGCAAAGGGGTGAGATTGATGTAGTGAGGCTTTTTTACCCTCTGCTTTGGCAGGTAAACACAAAGAAGGCGGTGCTGGAATTTGCTCCTGTGTAGGAACAGAAAAAGAAAATGCCATGTAGAAGAATAACTGCATGCAAGTCCTTGGGTTTCTTACTTCTGGTCAAGCTATTGTTTCCATTTGGCCCTGAAACTTCCGTGCAAGAGAAAATGCTTTCATTAGCAGCTTCCCTATGAAAAGATCATCTACCACAGTGTCAAATACTGCATGGAGTGGAGAACAAGGAAAGGGAGAGTGAATCATCACTATGACCAAGCAGAACAAGACTGGCTAGCCATAAATTTCTACTTATTTCATTTTCTCTGCTGTCATTGGTATTCATGCATTTGTTCAAAATGAAAAAAAAAAACCAAAACACCACCAGTTCTTAAAGCCACTACAGTTAGATGGTAATGGCCTGAAAAGCAAGAATATCCATCAAACTCTTGAAGTTCTGTGTAGGGCAATAAAAACATACTGACTTTTGTAAAATAAAACAGAGGGGCTGAATGACTATCTGGAGTATTACATTAAATATATTATAAAATTTCATGAGCCAGTGGAGCATTTTTAAACTTAAGTTACTGATTCTGATATATGGCAACATAGATACTGCAAAGACAAAGCCAGCGTTAACTTAAAAGCTCATAACCTTACCAGGCAAAAAGTGCTGTAGATATCAAAAAGCCTCAGAGATACTTGCGCATACCCCTCTGGATGAAGATTATTTTGTGGTTGCTTAGAACCTGAACATCTGCAATCTTGATTCAAAATGCAGCCTTTTGACAATAACGTAAATTTGATATTGCAGACAGTAGGGCTAAATCTGAACAGGAGTTCAGAAATGAACTGTAAAGATGAAGATCAGACATAAAATAAAATTCTAGGTGAATAAAAAATATTTCATATTACAACTACAGAACCCAAAAATGTCAGTGCTTACAAGAAAGATTCCCCTATGCATTCTCGTAGAGATAGGTGGTGGCTCCATGTATGCATGCATTAACCTCAGTTCCAGGATTTCAGACCAGTTGGCCTCTGGGAAGATAAACAGTAGTCTTGGCATTATACGGCTGCAAGCCACCTCCACACTTCACACTTTCATTTGTGGTGTTAACAAAGAGGCCAAAGATGTAACACAGTGATTGTGCCTGAACCAAGTGTTTTGCTTCTAGGAAAATACTAAATACTTCACTGCTGAGCACTCTGATGTGGTCACTTTTTTTTTAGCGGTTCGCTCTGGTTTTTTAGCAGTTCTTTCCCCCTCATCCCAATGTGAAACTGGTAAAAGAAACATTTTGCTCATGCAATTTTATTTATATGGGGTTGTCTGTTATATCTGCTATATCAGTCATATTTATTAAATATTGTAAATAGCTGTGGCCAGTAAGATGCCATTCCTTACAGCCTGAACTACCTTTCTTGTTTCTCAACAAGGTAGGGGCATCCTGAGGAAGTGGTAGAGGTGGCAGAAGTATTCCTGGCAGGAACATGTGCCCTTCCTGACTCCACTGGGATTTCTTCATTCTGGAATTACATGTGCATGATGTAGAGGGGCCTAATGCTCTATACATCTCCTTTATCTTAAACTTTGTTCTTTTATTTCTATAGTATATTTGTTCTTATCTCCCTTTCATCCCATTTGGCTGGTCTCCCTCATATCTCTTCATCTTGCTCGATTTTTCATACCCCTTTATTTTTGGTTGCTAGAGGCTCTTCCTGCCTTGGCCACTTCCCGACACCTGGGCTCTGTCCACGCAGCTGAGGCTCAGTGAGCTGCCTGGCCCGACAGACCAGGGGCAGAGCTGCAGCCCAGTACAGCCCTGTGCTTCCTTCCTCCGGCCTTGGACCATCAGCTACAAACTGCCCTCAGTCTATCAGATCTGGGATCAAGGAACTGGGAGCCTTGGCCTGTGATCCTCATACTTTTTTCAGTGATCCTTGAAATTATAAAGAACACTGAGGGTGACTGTCCAGATTTTCTGTGAAACTCATAATACAAAACATGTTGTGCCCTTTCCTATTTTAATTCTGCTGTTCCAGTCGTTATTTCCAGAGGACAATGATGAATTTCTGATCTCTGATTTCCTCTCTTAACAGGGCTCATTAGACTGACCTTGGAGTGCCTGGCAGTACCAGATACCTGGTCTTTTTTACCCCTGACATTTATCAGTCACTCTGAAGGTATAATCTGTTTACAGCCCTTGAAAACCTATTTGCCTCATGTGAAGCTGGTGTCCTTGACTACAACTTGAGGACACACTGTAGCAGCTGGCTCATTATGAATCTAAAGGGAAACACAGGAGCAATGCCACCAACAGATAAATGGAAATCAAACACACAGGTGCTTATAATGGTGATGTTCCACAAGCTGGGACCATGGGAAAATGTTGCCTCAGGAACAAAGTAGATGGTATCTAGGAAGTTGGTAACAAAATCAAATCCATCAAATGAGGCAGATTTCCATAGTGGTTATATATGTTCTGACGGCAATAAAGTTTTGGAGGAATATCTTGCCTCAGGTGTTGTTCTAAAGGACACAAAGAGCAATCTCAGTCCAGCATTCGCGGATTCATCAGAACACGGAGCCTCATGTTTTCATATGACCATTCATGTAAGAACAAAATTGGTGCCCCAGCATAAGAAGAAAAAAGATCAATGGCTAACACAAAGTTCTTGACATAAGAGATTACTTTTGGTTTTTCCACAACATGGTCCCAGTTTGCAGACCATGAAAGAGAGAACACCTTCCCATACAAATCCTGGATAAAAGAACATGATAACAGAATTAGTACCCATGGTTGCTGGGGTTCAGCTCTGTGCTCTTTTAGACATCATGCTTGTCAGCACAGCTTCCTGCATAGGTCTTGAAAGGCCCTAGTGGACCTTCTGTGAGGAAGAGCACAATAATGTCCATCTGCAGTTCTTTCTCATTCAGACATTTGCCCTTCTTGTTTGTTGTAAGTGATTGATAGTGAAGAGTGTAGCTAATGGCTGCAGTAACAGAAATAATTAATCTTGTTTCAACACCTATGAAAAGAGCTGACAAGCCTTGCTTCACCAAAACAGGTATCTACTTCCATTTGTTAGGTAGGGTGAGGAAGTGCAAAGGACAGAGCTGGAAAGGTCTTTCTTTTCCAGGATGAGACTGTAGTTTCCAGACCTGGAAGTCCATGACAGCCTTTTAGCCTGTAGGATAAGGTTTGTTGCTGGTAACAGACCCCTGACACCTGTTCACAGGACTGTTGGAACAGAGCAGTTCTACTTGTAGTTAGGCTTGATAAGTAAAGTCTTTTCATCATTTGATTCAGGGTACTTAGAAATCAGGGGGCACCATCACCGCTGGTAGCTCAGTTATACAGCTTAGATCCTTTAGTCTAACACACAGCTCCTGTTTCCCTCTCCCTTCAGCTAGACTACACTTCTTACATCCTATTTTCTTCTACTTTCTGTACAGTTCAGACTGGAGATGCAGTTCACTTCCAGACAAGGTAGGTTATGTTATTCTTTATACTTCTTCTCTCCCAGCAGGACAGAACATTGCTTGCTGAGGAAGCTGCATTTAAGCACTGCTAAAGCAGCCTTTCATTAGTACCTTTGCCTTTCAGTGGTGAGTCACCCTGTTCTCTCCTGCTGTGAAAGCTAATCTTAGTTGTTGTTTTGGGACAAATACTCTACAACTGCAGAGTTATTCACTAGCAGTGAACTCTGCCTTTCTATTTACAGCAAACTTCCCACGGTCTGTTGTCTTGTGATAGATCTGAACTTCACAGAATCGCAGGGGGATGGCACTGTACCCTCCTGTGCTTAAAAGAGCTTGAGAAGAAAACTGTGATACAAGAAGCAGAGGAGTAAGGAAGGGCAATGAAACAGTCCTCCATGGAGATGCTTTGAGACAAACGTATTAGCTTTTGAGGAGGTGAAAATGAAGCTGAAGCCCTAAGAAACTGTGGGCCATTTATTAGCTTCCCATTATACAAGCTTAAGAATTCCTGTGTCCTAGGTTGGCAGAAGAGCTGCTAATACACAGCATAACACCACCCTGCTAAAGAAGGTGAATCCATTAAAGAAAGAATCCATTGAAAGAAATGTTGTCATCACAGTAATTGTGTGACTGTGTAAACACAGAGAACTCTGTGTGCCACAAAGATTTTGCTTCCTGCTGGGGAAATTATCAGTGATCGAGGAGTGCCTACACCTGTGCTACAGGGAAGTGTAAGACTTATTTAAATATGTGCAATGGAAAATAAGACAGGGAACCAGAACACAACTGGTTGTCCAACCTGTAGTGACAGTGGGATCTATCAACTTCATTTAGAGATTTGTTCAAACTCCTGCATATCTCTGAATATTGCTAGATGCTACTTTGTTCTACATCTGAGTTATTAATACATTTTTCCAGGTTAAATTCAGCAAGGTGGCAATACAGTCTGAAGACCTAACAGCAGGGGAAGGAGCCATCCCTAATGGAAGTGTGCATGGCATTGGCCTCCAGACTAATAAAGGTTTGTTGGTGCTGGTTTGGAGCACTTGACTCCCAACCTGCCCACAGGACTATCATGAGCAGTAGTGTCATGGTTTAATCCTAGCTGACAACTAAGCCCCATGCAGCTGGTCCCTCACTGCCCACTGGTGGGATGGTGGAGAGAATCGGAAGAGCAAAAGTGAGAAAACTCATGGACTGAGATAAAGACAGTTTAATAGGTAAAGCAAAAGCCACATGTGCAAGCAAAGCAAAACAAGGAATTCATTCACTACTTCCCATGGGCAGGGAGGTGCTCAGCCATACCAAGGAAAGCTGGGCTCTGTCATGTGTAACATTTACTTGGAAAGACAAATGCCACCATTCTGAATGTCCCCCCATCCTTCCTTATTCTTCCCCCAGCTTTATAGGCTGTGCATGACGTCATATAGTATGGAATATCCCTTTGGTCAGTTGGGCCCAGCTGTCTCAGCTGTGTCCCCTCCCAGCTGCTTGTGCCATGCGCCCCCCCCCCCCCCCCCCCCCCCGCCTCCTGGCCTGCCCACTGGTGGGGAGGGGTGAGGAGCAGAAAAGGCCCTGGCTCTGTAAGCACTGCTCAGCGATAACAAAAACCATCTCCGAATTACAACACCATTCCTAGCACAAAACCAAAACATAGCCTTATACTAGCTACTGTGAAGAAAAGTAACTACCCCAGCCAAAAGCAGCACAAGTAGTTGGTTTGACTTCTAAGAAACTATAACCCAGATGTGTCTTGATGAGATTGTGCAATATGAAGATACTGAATGAATAGAAGAAATACCCAGAAACTGGGTCATCCTGTTCCCATCTGTTGCTTCTGAGTCAATCCTAGTGTTACACCATCAGATTCATTGACTTGGTTCAGAATAAAAGCCTTTAAAGAAAATATTTAGCATATTCTCTCTTTACTGTATAGCTATTGACACAAGATGCAATGCTGCAGTTGCTTTGCATTTTTATAGAAAAGAGAGACAAGTGGTGGCTATGGGGAAAGGAAGGCACAGCATGATTTTCAAACTTGTTCATGGTGTGTTACTACAAGATTTTACTTTCTGAACCTTAAGATCTCTTTTACTCTCATTCACCATCGTATACCATCCCTGTGGCAACACCAGTGATCACTTATGAGGAAACATGTTACACAAGAGTGAAACATTTCTTTAATCCACCTTGGTGGGTAAGAAATAAGAAGAGCCATTCACATGAACTCAGACTGTTCTTCACTGATGAGCATAAGATTCTAAGAAGGTTTTGGTTGTGGGCAGATAGCTAAAAAGTGCTCATTGTGGCATTATTTCTTCCCTCTAAACATCCCATCAAATACTATTTACTCCTTACTAAATACCAGTTATTCCTCATCAGAAGTATTCTGCTCCTGTGCGTTCCAGGATTCCCATTCCAACATATTTCAGGTGCATAAGAGAAATCAGCTGGAAGATGGGACCCTGAAAAGGTTTGAGTATTGGGCCTAATGGTTACATGTGTATTCTCAAAGTTTAGATCTTTCCAGAACATGAAAACAAGAGTCAAATAAATTGTAGAATGCGGAACCTAGCAGCTTTTTTCCCTTATCTTTCTTAAATGCTACAGTCATTTATGAAGAAGCGCACAATCCATTTGATGCATACCTTCTGGATGGCCAGACGTAAGTCCTAATCTTATAGTTTGCCCAGGACACCAAGGCAAAACACTGATGCTCTCAGGCAGATTACTAACAAGTTTGTTTTAGTGTTCAGATGCAGAAAGTCACATAACTTCACATCTGCAGTAGTTAAATGCTACCAGGTGGAATTTGAAAGGAAATGATAATTTCTGTAATACAAAGCAGTATTTACTGCCAGCACAGATTGTTCAGGTTTGAATGTTATCTGAAGGATTTAAACATACAACCTATGTGAAATTGATTACTCACTGGGGAAAAGGACTAAATATTTGCTGTGGAAGGCACAGAACAAGCAATTACTTTCTACAGCCCTCCCTCTATACCTCCACCCTTCTTGTTCATTTACTTTCCCTTTCTCAGGGCATTTCACTACAGCTGCATCCTGCCCTTTACAAACTGCTCTTCTTTTCTGGCATTTGGTCCCTTTAAAAGAAGTTGCAAGTCATACTGGTTTGCAACAGCTCTGTGATTTATGCAGAAGAAGAAAAACAGGATCAGAGCCCTGTGTTCATGTTTGCTTGTAGCCTAGGGAAAGATTTGAACTCAGGTTTGCAGGAGGAAGGAGCATCATCTTTTTTGTTGTTGGAATTTACAGTATGTTTCAAAAGTTGTCACAGCTTAAAACCTAGTATTGAATTTGTGCTTCCTTTGCTAAGAAAAAAACCCCACTGTGCTTGTACAAGTCTGAAAGAACATAAGGCATAGCACCATGTGCAGGTGTTTTATATGGGCAGGCAGAAATTAACTGCTCAATTAATGTTTTCTTCTGACATTAAGGCATATTTTTTATGAAAAAACTTTCCTTATTTCTGAAAGAACTCTGAATTCTAGTTTGGTGGCTCAGGGCACAAATGAAAGTGGAACAAGGCTTTTTCTTTGAATTTATTATACATTTGATCATCTACAGTTAACCTTGACCAACAGAGATGCACTGCTAGGTCAGCGAGGCCTCCTGTGAATAGTCTGGCCTTTGTGCTTCTTGCAAACATACACTCTTGAGCCTCCCTGGAGCGAAGGGATGGGAGTCAATGTCTCAAACAGCAAGCCTGCTTCCTTGCACATCCAATCAATTGCATGGTAGGAGGCATTTGTTACTCCAAAAGTGCCCAAGAAGCAGAGAACATCAGTGTAACTAATGCTTTCCTATCACAGTGCTATCAAAACTAGCCAGCTGCAACAAGGCTTTTACCATCCCATACCAGGTTAACTTCAATAAGTAGTTCCCACACCTTGTCCCAGCACAGCCACCAATCCCCCACCAGGTTTCAAAAGTTCATCTACTGTCTGTGCTGTTTCTTCATCCTCTTCAGGCCAGTCTACCCTGTTTCTTGCCTCACCTACACCCAGGGCGCACATGTGTGCGCACTCTTTCTCTCCCCTCCCTCTGCTTCTTCTAGGTCTCCCTTCATCTAAAGCTCCTCTTCATATGGTCCTTAGAGCTATTTAACTATTTAGCAGGAACCAGCCACAGCTGCACATTATCCACATCAGGCAACCCACCACCCCTGAAGCCAGCCCTCAGCTGTATATTATCAATGTTAATTAACCTGCCTTCATTCCTCTATAATTCCTCTACACTCTCCTTCCTCGAATGTCCTACCAATGAGAAGAGAGAAAATCTTCATTCACAAGTCCAAACTTGACAGTTGGTTTAAGGTTGACTATCTGAGCAGGTCCCAGAAAGTGTTAGCTTTCTTAGCAAATGATCTCTGCAGTGCAAGGAAACTATGGATTCCACTGTAGACTTAACAGGCAGAAAAAGGATTGCTGAATAGCAAAGTACATCGATGAACTGTCTAGGACAAGTCTCTGACATTCTCTAGTGAGGATTTATCTTGGAGATTCAGAGCTGTTATTTTATTCCCTGGTTTGCTGTGTAGGATTATGAAAGTGTACATGTTAATGGTGTCCCGCTGTTCTCAAAGTACAAGAAATACAAAAAAAATAAATGTCAGTCCAAAATATTTCACACAGTACCATTGATGGAAAGGTTAGAAAGAAGTGGTTGGACTATGATGAAGTGGCAACTTTTGTGTGGGTCTTTCACGCTATAATTTCATGCTGAATATTTATTTCCAAAATCTAATACACGGGTTGGAAAACGTGACAGAAACAGTTCACAATGAAACAGGATTCAAGTATGATTTCAGTCATATTCTTACATATTTAAAGTAAATTGATACAATAGTCTGCCTACTGTCAGCATAGAATGACTATTTAGTAGATCAATAATCTAGACAGTAATTATAGGTTATTATGTGCTTATCTGGGATCTTCCTACAGATGTTGAGTGTTATTTACAAGTAACTAGGCTTTCAAATACTGTATGTCTATGTATTTAATTATGTAAAAACTGAATTTGAAGAAAATGGGTACCTGAAATAAGAAAGTTTTAACACTTTTTCCTGAGTGGAAATCAGAGCAAATGAATAGAAAGGAAACATAAGGACAAAGGCAGGTTGATCTCTACTAAGTGGTGGATTATTGCCCTATAATTCCCACATTTGGTAAATAGAGTATTTAATTAATAAGCCTAATGTAAAACTAGAAAACTCTTGTATAAGTACAGATTTATTTTATACTGTTTGAATTCAGAAAATCCTTTTAGTAGTAAGATTCTGAGATTTTGCCTGAATCAGAGCTCACTGGAGATGGAGCATTTGCTTTTATAAAAATGGTGGTCTGACCTCCATGCATTAAAAAGTGAGAAGGGTGTAAAAAAATAGTTGGCCTGCAATACTTCTCATCCCATGTTTTAATGTACTCCTTAAACCAAGCAAAAGTTATTTCTATCTAGACCTACTGTTATGGAAAATTGTAACTAGGAAAACTCTTCAAACCAAATGACAGTTTAGAAAGCTGACACTGGTTTATTGCAGTGCTGGGTACACAGGGGATCTTTCCTCCTAACATGCACACCAAGTTACTCCAGGGTACGCATTATATACAGCAAGGGACTTGCATATTCATAGTACATTACATATTAATTTTCGTTCACACACAGGATTGGTTACAAGTGTCTTGCTTCTAACACAAATAGCACACATCCTCAGATAGCACTACTGAAGTTTCTAACCAACTACGCATGATCCCAAAGTGGGGGTTTGCCCTCTTGATTTTTTTTTTCCCGGTGTGTGTGTTTGCTATTTGAGTTAGAGGCTGTGATCTCCCATTACCACAATTACCTTTGTCCTACTTTCAACTAATTTTCTGTGGTTTGCAATACCCACAGAATTAGCTTGTTTCCTCTTGTACCCAGAACTTTCTCACTCAGAGGCTTCTTTCTGCATAACTTAAAGAACAGTGTTCTTGTTACCTCTTCTTTGTTTCCCAAGGTTGGCTCCCTTGGTTAGAAGTCCTTTCATTCATCAGGTCTGATGGCTTGAGAGGTTTGGTTATTTGGCAACTTGAGAGGGTGGGTCGGCTTGACCTAAACTTTGTGCACATGCTTGTTTAACATGTAGTTAATTCCAGAGTTTAGGCAACAATGTATTTTCTACTTACCCTGCCTCCTTCTGCCTGATCCCAGTAAGCATTTCTTGCTGCCTTTCACCAGTGTGATGAATGGAGAGAATAAGCCCTTTAGTCCTTTGGTCTCTACCTGTCTTATGGTCACTGTTTGTTAGAGGGAAGACAATAAAGTTGAGTATCAACCCTCAACACATTCTCTTTTGGAGTCCAAATTGTCTATGCAACCATCAGCCTTAAAGGCTTCCCTTCGAAAGCATGGTTACTAGAAAGATACTGGGTAGTTTTGTACTTTGAAGAAAAGACCCCTTTCCTGCAGATGGAGGTTGTCTGATACCCCATTTTCCAGTTTGGTTGTTGTTATAAGATACCAGCTGCACATTTCTATCTCTGTATACAACCCTGCCATTAAAGATGGTAGGATTATCAGTTTCTACCAGAGAAAATGCTTTGAATTCCATTAGTGTTCATTGACATGCATTTCTTCAACTCTCTTCATAAGTCCTTGCTTTGAAGCGTGAATATTCAATTAATTGTGTCATACTTGCTTCTAAAACTAGAAGAGACTGAGACTGAGTTAATTTACATTTAAACAATTGATATTATCTTCTGAGTTATTTATCAATCTTCTTGTTAGAAGGATATTTCAGTAAGAATGAGTTACACAGCCAAACGATGCTTCTGTTTTCTATGTTGTGCACTTTACATTGGTAGCCAATACTATCAAATTAAGTAAATGCTTTAATTCTGACATTCTAATTGTCACATTAGAAACAGAATAGTACTGTACCTAAGCTGGTATGTAGGCATACTTACTTATTTCTATTTTTTGAGATTAGTGGCACATAAACCTCTACAGGGAAGCACAAGTTACAGGTTTTTTTTTTAAAAAAACCTATTACTAGTGACATTTTACACAGGTTCAAATATTGTTCACTGAGATTTTTCAGCACAGTTTGATAGCAAAAAGTGAAATATTTGAGAAGTTTTTTGGTTTTTTTTTTTGAGGCAATATAATGACATGAAAACTGAAGCTGGTAGAATCTTCCAACACTAGAACATGGGTATTTTTTGATCTGTAAGTATGTATAGTGCAGATGCTGTCAGGAAAATTAGTCTCCCTCAATTAAAATGATGATGAATTTCCTACATAGTTGTTTTTAAAAGATGTAATAGCACATTAGGGATCACTTGGAGCTGTTTGTATTCCATTATTACCACAGATACTCAGTTTTAAAATTGGCAAGATATTTTATTTTCTTCCTCCTGGAAATAATATCCTGTTCCATAATCAAAGGGATCAGGTTAAGATAGACAATTCATGCAGACAGAGACATTTTTCTTATTCTCACAGAATTTCAAGAGCTGATTTTGTTCTCTGTGCAAATCAAGAAGAGAAGTATGTCAGCAGCTGTGCAGACACCAGTGGTCCAGCAATATGTGCTGACAAATGTGGCATGTGACTGCACAGGACATGACCGGCACTTCTGACATTGCCATCCTTCTCTTCCAAGAATTCTCGTGGTATTCGTCACTGTCCCATGTCCTGCTTCCTCAGCCATTGTCTGCAGCCTGCAGAGTTATCAGATGATACAAAGTAATGTATTCTTTTACTTATTTTCCTTGTCTTTAGAAGAGGAGATGGTGACCATTGTAACCACCATATTGGGAAAAGTATTTGTGGTAATAAAAATGTAGAGAAACATTTAATTCCTGGATCTCATTTTATAATGGACTATCTGTTTTGTCACCCAAGATGCTGGTGACATTTATGTTGGTTCCTTTGGATGCTAGTGGCTTATATTGACCAAAAAACCAAAAAAAACCCAAAACAACAACAAAAAAAAACCCCCAAAAACCCTGGAAAATAATAGGTGAGCAATTTGTGATTTAATTAAAAAAAAAAAAAAAGTTCCCTAGCTGTGAATCTACTCAACCTTACATGCTAATACTGTAAGAGAAAAGGATCTCCTGTTTCCTGTCATGCTTTAGAAATAGCCATGCAAGACACCCTGCAGTTTCCTCCCATCTGTTTCTAGACATTAGGGACTGGACTGGGTAAACTCTCTCTGCCTACCCACCTGAATTCTCCTCATAAACTTCTCAGCCTTTCACTTGCATCCAAAGAAGTATTTACATGTGGCTTGCTAATGAATATTTTCATTGAAGTATACCACCAAATAAAAGGAGCTGTGCTACAAATTAATTCTGTTATGTGGTGTCCACTCTGCATATTATTCAGGAAGCAGTCCCACGTGAATCAAAGTTTAGGAACCCTGGCTCTAAAAATTGGTCTGATTCCCACTGCTGTAACTTGTGTTTGCTTGCAGCTTGCATTCTGGAAGGCATCTGCCTGTAGCAAGGTTGTATTTTGAAGTCAGACCTTGGTAAGATGTGGGAAGAGAAGTGTATTCACTTTTTTAATATTGCCAGAGACTGTTGACTCCAGGAAAAAACCAACAGGTAGGAATAGTCTTCTCTTAAAAACTCAAAGGGACTAAGTAACTTTGCAATGCATCAGACCTTCCAGCCTTTTCTCTGGAAGGCCAGAAAGCCAAAAGTACAAGTAGACAAACGTATAACTCAGCCCAGCAAAGAGGTTTGTGCATGTGTCAGGGAGCAGGAGAGCTCCACAGAGGAGCCACAACCTGCTCCTGTCTCCCTGAACCGTGGGAAGGGCAGTGCAGAGACACCTGAGCAGACTGCCTACAAACCAGGCTGGATGTCTAGCTTCCCATGTGCCATGCTGGAAACACTGGCACACAAGCCAGCTTTTGTAATGAGCTTCTCCAGCCTGTTAAAAGTGCTTGGCTGGGTGGATGTCCCTGTGTGGATCTCTGCTAGTACAGGGAACCCTCACTGGGCTCTGTTCCCACTCACGCAGGTCACAAGGCAGGGGTTAAGTCTTATATTAGTAATTAAACCCTGGGCTCTGTCTTTTTGTCCTGGAAAACTGGCTGTGGTCAGCTCTTGTTTTTTAATCCTGTCCTTCCTTTAGAGACTGTTGTACACTGGCATGGATTACTGCAAACTGCTGTAGGAACCATTTAGCTCTACTTTGTAAAGCACAGAAAATCCACACAGAACAATGACAGAAGGCAAACCACATTGTCAACCATCACATGGCACTTCCAAGGATGCAGGTTATTCTGTCTTAATGATATCAACACCAGCAGCAGGCCTTGTGGGAGTGTGTCATTCACAAGATGGGAGACACAGTGCAGAAACCAAGGGGGCAGAAGCTTCTGACTGGCAGTGTCCCAAGAGTTGTAGCAGTTCCCTGACCATTCTGACAGCATGCCTGGAAGTGTGAAAGCCTTGTGAGTGCTTGCCCTGAGAATTGAGCAGAAACCATGACAACAGTGACTACAGCTGTGCCTTATCACCATTTAACTTGGCATTCTGGCCCAGTTTTAACTTTTCCACCTTCAGAGTGACCACTTGGCTCAGGCATACATTTGCTGGTCTCTTGGCTAGGTGTTTTGGCCTGACAGCTTAAAAAAAATTATTTATGGAATTACAGCCTCCTGTATTTTACCTGGGTGTTTCTGCATAATATTCTACAATTTTATTACAAAAATAAAAAGGTTTTCTTCTACATATAATTGCAACCACAAGCTATCACTCATGTTGTAGTTTATTGTTTACTAGATAGATGCAAGGACTACAATGTTCAGCAGGTTAGGGATTTCTCCCTTAAAGACCTACCAGTTTCATACTTCCCCTCAGCATTTTATTCATTGCTAAAAACTAAAAACAAGCTAAAAAGGCAAATGGAAAAAACCCAGCACTGTGTGTGCTTTGCCTTCCACAGATATTATCACCTAAATTCTTTGTACACATCAATACAAAATGTTATCATGGCAGATCTGCCCTGGAAAAACCCTGCTGGACAGAAAGTAATTCAGAAGAGTAAGGTGATATAAGTGCAAGAAAGGTCTGATGTTGCAGAGAGATGAAAGCTATGCAAATAATTTGCTTTCATCACATGTGCTTCTGCTTTACAAATTGCTTTTTCTGCTGAACATATAGTTTCAGCATGAAGTTATATCCAGACAGATTAAAGGACAGGGATTCACTTTCTATGTGTACTGTCACTGTTCTATTTTTGCATTTCATAGACTACTTTTCATAAAATAGCAGTGATTTTACAGGGCTTCATGCTGGAGTGCTCTCCTCCTGATTTGGGTCACTGGCTACCACAATGGGAGAAAGGTTAGACAAAACCTCATGGCAGCAAAATCCTTCCAAGGGCTACAGTCCTGCTGACAAGCAAGCCTTGCTGCTAAGACATTTAACTTGCACAGATATTTGTGAAAAAAAAAAAATCAAACACTTATCTATCAGCCTTAGCTATATGTGCTGCTATTGCGACCTGACAGACTTCCTGCCTGCTACTCAGAGCAGGGAATCCACTTTACTGGTTATGGGTCCAGGTAATGCAAACACACACCAGGACTCACAGTGTGATTAATATGACTGCTTTAATAAACACCATAAATCAATGCCTTACAAGCAAACCACTATCCCTATTAATATAATGGAGGCAGTGATCATATGTTGTTCACACTTGATAGCAGTATAATAAGCAACACACAGAAAAGTTAAAAAATAGTCTACAGGGTTGATTAGAACATTATAGTAACCTACAAGTGAAAGAAAGTAAATAGACATACAACCCGCTCAGAGGGAAAGTGCAGTGTGACAATGACAGGGAATCTCAGGCTGGCTGAGAGGGAGCTCTATGAAGTACTGAGTCAAGATTTTATACCCTTGCAGTCATGTGTGGATAACTGGCTAGCTGAGAAAGGTCACATAGACATAGTCCAGCTGGCTGGACAAAAATGCACATCCCTCTCAGCTGATCTGAAGTAAAGCAAAAACACACTATCCTTGGCTGTTCTTGTTACACAGTAACAGGAAGACTGCGGTGGGAAAAGAATGTTGCAGGTGGGAACGGATAACTACAGAAGAGAAACTAGGGGCGGGCTTGATATTTAGGCAACTAACCAATAATGAGCTTAACTTTTGTAATATGTATGAGCTAATTATAACAAGGCATAAAAGGTGACTGTAAGGCACAATAAATGAAGTCTGCTGATCACTCATATTGAGTGACTGTGTCTTCCCTCTGTCGCGACAGTCATGTAGGCTTTTTATGTGGATAACTTTAATAAGCAAGACTTTTTTATCAGTTTAGATACAACACAAAGGTGTTACAACACTGGATGTGTGGTCCCACTTAGCTAATAGATAGTTTTTATCTTTTGGTCTTTGTTGCCTTTCAGACAGGGGGTGTGAGTGAGGCTTTATTATCATGCATAGTAGGGATCAAGGGCCTCAGAAAGGAGAAACTATCTGGCCTACACACACTCCTGTTTCTCTCTTATGGCTTCAATGGCAGTTTCCCTTCTTCAGCACAATTCTTTTTTCTTTTTTCCAAACAATAGCCTGAACCTCACAGCTGCATCTTCCCAAACCAGAGCTTTGGTGTCACACCCCATACTCTTACCCACACTTTCCTGCCTTGCTCTAAACCATGACTCCAACACCATGCATGCTCCTCTTTCTCCATTTCCTGTATTTCCTGTTCCGTATTCTGTACTTCTGAAGCTGGACCCATCAGACATGTTGTTTCCATTTCCAGGACCTTGCCTTTTTTGATTTACAATGTTCTGTGTACCTCACATGAATACCAGGTAATTTCTTGAAAGCTGCAGATGGATAGAGGTATTTGCTGCCTTGCCCAGTCACGCTGGCACTTGCAGGGTCACATCCTCTTTCCTGTTCTGCGGATGCTGCCAAATGCAGTAGACCATCAATAGGGCAGCCTGGCTACCCAGGGTAACAAAGGACTGCAACACACTCTGCCTTGCAGCCATGTAAAACCTTCCAGGAGCTATGCTCACATGGGCCCTGCTAGAAAGTGCTAGTCCAGTGGTCTCATGTAGCAATTTGTTTCCAGGCATGTGACATATCTCATGACAGAGGACCCAAATACCAGCAGAACTTAGGCTAAAAAGAGAAAGCTGGGGAGAAATTAAGAGCAATACTCCAAACATTCATGAGCTTCTGTTAGCTCAGTCCTAGCAAAGAAGGAAAACAGATCAGCAACAGACCAAAATTAAGGAATTCCTTATTTTAACTTCATGCATAGTTTCTTGGACCACTGATACAGTGTTGCCATTATCTTCTGTATAAACACTGAGCTTGATCATGGGTTCTTTTTCTGAGGGTTTTTACTGGGCCTATTTAGCATAAACCTCGCAATGGGACTCTGGAGCAGATGGCAAAGGCATTGAAAAATGCCTCAAACTTCCTTTCTGAAAGAAATCTTCATCTGCCTGCTTCACTGTAGAAAATGATGGCTCTTTTAAATATAATGGAATATACCAGGTGCTATGGTATGTTAGTGAAATGTATATTGCCAGAAGCTTCTAGTATGTTGGTCAGAGTGACACAACAAAAGCTGCTATTTATGCTTTTAAGCCCTTCTTTCATCAGTAGGTTAATCATCTCCTACTTTCAGTCATGGAATTTATTTTGCAAGTGAAGAGTACATAGGAGAACAGGAATCTTATTCTCAAGGGAAAATATAAAAGAAGCCTGCTGGTTTCTGACAGCTTGATCAGAAATGCAAAGGAAGCATGGAGAACAGCGTTGATGAAGGAAGTCCACCACCAATGCTGAAAAGCTATTTCTATTATGTCATGTCTTTTATTTCTTACAGAGATGTGTTATAGAGGCCTGTGTTTCAGTGGTTGTCAGTGTCTTAGTTAATGCCTGAGATCAGATCAACTCCTCTCCATTCTTGAATCATACAGGTAAGCACCATCTCTCCTCTTAGCACAAACAGCAACAAAAATCTTTCTGTGAGTGTTTAGATTGGCTGAGAGCATCTTTTTGGTTAGTAATACAGACAAAAAACAAGAAAGGACATTCACATATTAAATAGCTCCTTGAGGAAAAAAAAACCAAACATCAAAACGAAGTACCTTGGGAAAATATTGCCAGACACTCCTCCCAGCACAACATCAGAAAAAAACCTAACAAAACATTATAGGTGTTGAATTCATGATGGTTTCTTTGTTTTGCCAATTAAGAAAAATATGTTTGAAAGTCAGTCCAGTGTAGTCACATGTTCTGTTATAACCCTCTAGATGGTTTGATTATAAGTGTTTGATCATAATTGGTGGATGTATTTTTTCTGGATTTTAGTAAGGCTGTTGATACTGTCCCCCATAGCATCCTTCTGGACAAGTTCTTCAGCTGTGAGATGAGGAGGTACATACTGCATAGGGTGAAGAACTGGCTGCAGGGCAGAGCTCAGAGGATTGTGATGAATGGGGCTACATCTGGTTGGTGACGGGTCACCAGCGGTGTTCCTCAGGGCACAATTCTGTGGCCAGTTCTGTTCAATATATGTATCAATGATCTGGATGCAGGAGTTGAATGCACCATTAGCATGTTTGCTGGTGAAACCATACTGGGAGGTGCTGTTGACCATCTTGAAGGACAAGAGGCCTTGCAGAGGGATCTAGATAGATTGGAGCACTGGGCAATCATCAGTGAGATGAAATTTAACAAGTCCAAAAGCCAAATTCTGCACTTGGGATGGAGTAACACCAGGCACAAGTATGAACTGGGAGAGGAGTGCTGGAGCGCAGCCCTGCAGGGAGGGATCTGGGGGTGCTGGCTGACACAGGCTCAGTGTGGGTCAGCAGCGTGCCCTGGCCGGCAGGAGGGCAAACCGCGTCCTGGGGGGCATCAAACACAGCATAACCAGCCGGTCAGAAGCGGGGATTGTCCCGCTGTACTTGGCCTTGGTGCGGCCTCACCTCGAGCACAGTGTGCAGTTCTGGGCCCCACAGTTTCAGAAGGGTGTTAAGGTCCTGGAATGTGTCCAGAGGAGGGCAACGGAGCCGGTGGAAGGGCTGGAAGACATGTCCTGTGAGGAGCGGCGGGGGACTCTGGGTTTGTCTGGCTTGGAGAGAAGGAGGCTGAGGGGTGACCTCATTGCTCCCCACAGCTTCCTGAGGAGGGGACGGGGAGAGGGAGGTGCTGAGCTCTTCTCCCTCTAAAGAGTATAAGACTATTTTAACCTTGACGATCGAGGGACTATTACTAAAGACCTGCAAAATGTGATGAGGGAAACGTGCATTGTCAGAGGGTGGGAATTTATTACACAGGAACCCATACCCCCATCTGAAAGCTTGTATATGGTCCACAAGATTTTGGTTTAATACGTCAAAATTGTGCAAGATTGCCTTGAGGTTTTTTAATAGGCAAAATTACCCACTTCTGCTCTTCAAAGCCAAATAGCTCCTACCCTGGGGAAATATTTCAAAAAGCTCTTGTTGCCAGTTTTATGACATTCAATCTGACTATAAAGGTTACAAATGGAAAGATTAGTAGGTGTTGCTCCTTAGGCTTAGTTTTTTAGCTTATGCTTCAAAAATCATTAAAAAACATATGGATAAAAAAAAAGAACTATATATTCACTATATATACTGCATTCACTCTGTATACTATACTCATTTATAGAGTGGGATCTGGGTCAAAAAGATTACCCCAAATTTAGTACACAGAACAAGGCTGGGGCATATGTGTCTGGACACTGGCATAAGATCCAGAGCACAGTTTGGGCTGCCACCAGCTGGCCCTCTCCAAATCAGTACCTTGGCATGCCTTGTAATAACTGCAGGACATTAACTGTTTTCAAGGGGCTGTACAGATAAACTACTCCAGAGGATAAAAGGGTTTAGCTGTAAGGATTTAAGCCAAGCCATGCCTGTTGTCCTCAAGGCCAGAGAATGGTCCCTGGCTAATTTTATGTACTACTATAAATGTAAACAGTCCTTGGTTTGACAAAGTAAAACCCAGCTCAGGTTTGAAACAGCTACCAAAATGGCAAACTGCCCTCCCAGAATTGTCCCTCTTTTAATCCTACTGCCCAACTCCAAGGAAAAACTTCTGCCAGTCCTTCAACAGGATCTCTGTAGTACACTTTAGTCACAGCCTGTTCCACAGCTGACAAAAGCTATTGAATATGTTCTGTGTGTCACACGGTGATTTGTCTTTAACATTCCAGGCTGGCTAGCCAATAGCCTTGGGCAACCTTACTGCAAATTTCCTGAAACATAATATAAAGGCACTTTTGTTTATTCTATTCACTTCACATGACAGAGAACAGGGAAGGTTAAAAGAAGAGTTGTATGTGCTCGTGATAAGGGGTTACAGTTGAAGGTGAAGAGTGTTTCAGCCTATTTATAGCTGATATTTGCCCCCTTTTAGAAACACTGCTAATAATTGCCATTTATTGGAGATACAGCCCTTTTTTTCAGTTTTCAAAATATAGTTTAAAACGCTTGCCATCTTAGAAAGATAATGAAATACAAACAGGAATGCTAGGGTTTGTATCTTAACCTTCATAATCTAAACTTAAAGCAAGTCATAGGCAGCATTGCACACTCATTTGGTGCTTTACATGCAAAATTTCTTAAATTTTTGATATTTAATGTGAAAATTTATTGTATGAGCATCTCTAGCCTTGACAAACTGGATATACAACTGCAAATCTGCAAACTGGAAACCAAAGTCCTCAGCTAGGAATTAAAATATCCTGCTCAGATTCTACATATTCTTGAACAGCAAATGATACAAGTTAGTCAAGAATATCTGTGCAATCTTTACAAAGTGCAGTGGGGTATTATAGGGGCGAAAGCTTGTTTTTGCTTAATTTTGTATTGAAGGCTTCTTAAGTGGCCAAAAGGCAGTAAGAGAATAAAGAAAGGACAACTGAAATGTCATGGCAACATATCTTTGCCATTGGCAATGGCGGCTGATGATATGCAAATAATTTTTAAGCCACAAGATTACTGGAGGGGCACATTTCTATTATGTCAGCCTTTTCAATGGGCCTGCATTCCTCAATAAATGCGTATTTTTAGATAGCATTGTCATTTTCTCTGGCTTCACGTTACAGTCTTTATGGGCTTCATTATAAGGTAAGCTAATTGTGCTGTTACAGTGTGTGTGGCATAAAATTCTGTAGCTGAACTGCAAATTGGACCACGTAGGTTTTTAATCAATAAATTGTGCCTCTCTCCTCATAGGACTTTAAGGAATCTTTAATGTAAGCAGAACATCAAAGGTCAAAGTCTTGCTTCATTAATTGCAACTTCTTTAAAGTAAAAAGCATGGCAATTCTGGCAAGTAAGATCCAGGTTACTCAGTTAGTTGTCTTCAGCTGTAGCTACACAAACTCAGGAATTCTTGGTTTCAAAATATAAACTTTGCTGCAGATCTCTAAGACTGCATACTTCTGCTGGAAATGAGTCAGCCATGCCTTAGTGTATTTGATTTATTAGTCAGAGTGACAATGAGACTTCTGCCCAAGCAAGAACATCAAATTATGTTTTCTAAACTGCCCCTTTTTTGGTCATTTGATATGCACTATTCTGTACAGGCTCTCCCGTAGTGACTCTAACCTCAGAGTGATCACTGAGTTGAGTCATTGCATCTCTAGTGTAGGCAGCTGGCAAGGTCATATGATCCAGCGTCTGTTTTCAGATTAATAATATCATATAATATAGTTTCTTAGAATCTCTGGGGGTTTTATAATATTTTTTCTTACTGTTTTGCTGGTTCCTTCCTGATGTAGAAATTTTGTTTATAACAAACAGGAAAATCTGTTAGCAAGTTTCATGATGATTCCTTACAAGAACTTCAGTGAAACTAGGAATTCCTATTACAGTTTAACCTACATATATAGCATAAATACTTGTATGGCACAGCTGCTTTCCAAGAACACTTGTGTATTTTGCTCCTAATGATCTCTGTAAGTGGATTTCTCAGTGCACGGATTACTGGAAATTTACATGTTCCAGCGCTGGAAAAGAAAAAACCAGTACCCTTGTTTAATGCCTTCTGAAACAATCTTGAGAAATGAACTGTGGGTAAAAGTCACTTAGTGTTACTGGAACTGTTTTACTAAGACATGTTTTCATTGATGACTTATGTTAACAAATGGAATTTCTGTAGCATTTTCCACTTGCACCTGGGCAGTCCTGCTTTGAGGGCTGCAGCCTGTGTACTGCAATTGTCTACAGGGCTAGTGTAACGTAAAGGTACTGTACTTCACAGGCATTTTTGCACAGAAACATCTTGTGAAGGCACTTTTGAAGTCTAAAGAACAATGTCAGAGCTCTACCCTGAAGAAACATAACTCTGTTCCTTCCTTAGTTAGTGATTTCCCTTCAAAACAGAATAGACTTCTCAGTTACATGATTGTTTTTTGTGGAGATACAAGTGCTTTTTCTCACTCCTTTAAAAAGCATTGTAGACTGCTGCATGCATCCACTTCAGTCTTTCTACTGAAGTTCCTCTCTGCTACTAAAGCACCCTGTCAGGTACCGTACATTTTAGGATAAAGAAGAGTAGGAATAACAACCGAAAAGTCTTTAAGCAAAAGAAGAAAAAGACAGAGACTATGACTCAAGCTAATAGTTTCGATAGAAATTGGGAGATGCAGAAAATCAGCTGCCCGTGGTAAATATATGAAATTCTTATATTCTAAGGTTTGAAGGTTTTTTTGTACCAATGAGAAACTGTGGATTTCCACTAAAAATATTTTTTCTGCAGGTATATAGATGAGAGTGCCTAAAAACTATTATCTTCAGTGTTTAACACAAAAATTGAATTTATTTCTAGGAAATCAGTGCTTAAGTTAATATCTAATGCTCCAGTGACAGAAAACGTGAAAACCTTCAATCTGCTCTGCTCAGCACACAAAACCAAGAATGGTTCACAGTCTCCCAGTGAGAGGGCTTCACACTATGCCGTATACAACAGCTCTTTGGAAGATATAGCCTAAACAGTATCTCATAGTATTTTTCTGCCTTAGATTCTCAGGAAACCTACTATTATGCCTATTTTTTTGTCTTATTAAACAGGTAAGACATGGAAGGAACAAATTATTTTAAAATCATGAGTTATGCTTAAAAAAAATATTTAAAAATAAGGCAGCCAATTCAGAATAATGATGAAACAACCTGGATGCTTGTTGCAAATGCAAAGCACCATTTCCTCTGATTCCCAAACACATCCATGCATTTAAGAATCATGTTTCACGTGGGATTTTCTGCCTCTGCCTGAGCTGCTTGTTCTTCAGCAGTGCTGCTTGATTCCTGCCCTGCGACGAGCTGCTCTGCCACCCACCGGCCACTTTATTCCTGATAGAGACAGCATAGTGGAAGAGCAAAACAGCTTTCCTACATGCATCAAAATGGTTATTTGAAGCAGACCCACCTCAAGTATCTTTACAGCAGATGAAGCATAATTTCAATAAGGTATCTCTACTTTTCCAAAATGAAGAAGTCTGTGGGACAGAAGACATCTGGCGCTCAGTCTACCTGGATCACATCTGCCCTGGGTACCACTGGGCTGCTGACCTTCCCACACATTTAGATTCATATTTGAGAGAGATTAATATCTTACACTGGCATTAATGACCTGTGCCTTGGAAAGATGAGAGCATTGTTTAGGTATTTCATTGTGGATTGACCTCATAGATATCTAAAGTGAGGCTGCATATGCTAAAATCAAAACTTAGAGGTGAGATGAGGCTTGGGTTCTACTTACCTGCCTGTATGACTTAATACCAAATGCATGAAAAGGAATTTTCACAGACTGGAAAGGCCTTTCTTGCCTTTGCAATCTCTGCATTAATGTCTTCTGGCTGTGTTTTGCATGTTGCAGACCATGTTTTCTTGTCTGTGGGAGCACTAGTGTTAAGTAGCAAAGCCCATTTTTGCACTGCCAGCTCTTCGAATGTTACATTTATGTTTTGAAAATTAAAATACTACTGAAACAGAACTAGTATGCACTTAAAATGTTTTGGAATGCTTCTATATTTTCACATAAAAATGTAAAACCTTGGTTTAACCCCAGCTGGCAGCTAAGTACCACACAGCTGGCCCAGTGGTACTGGGAGGAGAATCAGGAAAAAGGTAAAATTCATGGGTTGAGATAACAACAATTTAATAATTACAAAAATATAACACTAGTAATCATAATAGCAATTGTAATGAAAAGGAGAGAGAGGGACAGAAGGATAAAATCCAAAAGGGAAAAAAGCCAAGTGATGTGCAATACGGTTGCTCACCACCCATTGACTGATGCCCAGCCAGGCCCTGAGCAGCAATCAGTCAGCCCTTCAGCCCTGGCCAGCTCCCCCCAGTTTATATACTCAGCATGACGTCATATAGTATAGAATATTCCTTTGGCTAGTTCGGGTCAGCTGTCCTGGATGTGTCCCCTCCCAATTTCTTGTGCCCCTCCAGCCCTCTTGCTGGCAGGACTTCAGAAACTGAAAAGTCCTCAATTTAAAGTAATCACTACTTAGCAACAGCTAAGAACATCAGTGTGTTATCAACATTATTCTCATACTAAATCCAAAACACAGCATTGTACCAGTTACTGAGAAGAAAATTAACCCTATCCAAGCCAAAACCAGGACAAATCTTTTCCCCAGTATTAAAAGCAATCAATAGATCCACAGTTTCTACTTTAACCTGGGAAAGAACATCATCACCACAGATTTTGACTTAATGTAAGGCATAAATGTTACCCCATTATTTCCATGCTCACATGAAAGCATGGTTTTTTATGAAGGACTTCCTATATTCTGCTATGATTATCGAGAGCTATTTCTGTGCCACACATCCAGATAACTCACGGACATCAGATACTCATCCTCCCTTACCACTCAAGCAAGAGTGCTCATTCCTGAATTTATGTTCTGGTCATTATATGAACAGCACTATTAAATAGCACCAAAAATATTCTGCGCTTGTCTTAGATAACCAGTCCTTTGAAGAGACTGTTTCAAAGTACAGCCCCCCACATATGGCTTACACTTCTGTTCTGCTTTTATTACTGAAGCATGGTAAGTCATGTAGTCAAGTATGCAGTCATCCAGCCAACTCAACAGCCTGGTACATCCCTTTTCTTAGAGGGTAGAATAATTACAGTTTCCATAGTCACCAAATTGACCCTTATTTTAAGTGGTTTAAATTCTCCAGGACTAACAGCTAGCTCTGTGTTTCCCTCCTGGAATAATGAAGAGCATGTTGCTTTTAATGATGGTCATATTAGACGTTCATTCATTGTGTTACCTGGAAGCAATTACATTACATCAGTTTCACAAGGTGGAGGGAAAGAGAAGAAAAAGATCAAGATACTGCCACACTCTGATACTATGAACAGGCTATTCATACAAAAAAGAGGTGGAAAAAAAAGTGTAAGTCAGATGTTAGCAGTGATGGGATCCCAGAAGCAGCTTCAACTACCACCAGCTGAGGGACTTTAGTGACTGGAGTATCCTTGCACATTAGCAAATGAGGCACCCACCTGAAGTGTCAGGACCTGCAGCTGTGAATATTGCATCACAAGGGAGTGAAAAGGAGACCTGTACACCCTCCTATCACCCAGTGTCACTGATTAGAGCAGACAATGATTTAGAAACAAGGTTATCTTAGTCCCTGAAGTATTATTCAGTATGGAGGCCCTGCAGCTAATGTCTACCAAAGTGTGATTTATGTAATAGGGCACAACTAGTACTCAATATGCCAAGGGCAGATTTCTGCTAACACATGTGAGGTAAAGGTAAAATATTGAAATACTGAAAAGCCCTGTGATTTTACCACAACAAACCAAAAACAGGGAGAAAATATCATATCATGACATTATCAGGAACAATCAGCAGAGATTTGTGAAGTTTATCTTCACTGACATCTGCTCCCAAGCAGCACCCTTCCTAGGTCATTTGCATTCAGTAATTATCTTACTGCTTCTTAGCTAGATTCAGAAGTTATGCAAATCAGCGTAGAGAAGATACACAATTTTATCAGGTGCTAATTAAGCACCTAGGGTTTACTCCATGGGAATTTTGGCATCAGTGCAGAAGGAACAGAATCAGACTCACTGTTTTTTGTGCTGATGACCTCTGATGAACTGCCTGTGTCAAAATCCCACATTCAGCTACAATAATTAGTATTCTAGATGATCTTTTTGGATCAAGTGTTCATCAGAATAAAATACTGTATCATGTTTCATTATTATGTTTTTAATAAAGGATAGTGTACTATACTAGGTAATACTTTTGTTTGAGACAATGTTTTAGTTGTATCAACACTGGGAGAAGCCTAGCCTCAACTAAGGTTCCTGATTCCTGTTTCACCCTTCCTGGCCCCTCAGACAGGTCAGGAACTGGTGCTGGCTGACTGGGCTTGCACTCAGTTACCCACAAACTTTTGCTCTTCAGGTCTGAAGTAAAAGCATCCTTCTAACTGGTGTTAACAACAACCTATGTCAGCTCATAATCACAGACATGGTTACAACATGCGTTAAGCATTCATATTTCCAGTTCAGCACAAAGAACAATCACAGGATTTTATACAGTGAGATGCAGAGAGCTGAAACAATAGGAACACCATATGAGGCAACAGGCAGAAGGGCTTTCTCATTGCAAACGGGCATTAGAGGATTATTTGGCAAGCTGTGTATGCACAGCAAAAAAATGAGGGGAAGAAGCCAGCAGGCAGAAGGAAACAGTTTGGTCCAGGAGGGAAACAGTAAGTGTGCTCCCCAGGGAACAAAATCATGTGGGTGTAGTAAACCACCTACTGATGTTTGTTCCTCTTGTGTTGGAGAGAACTGGGACTTCTGTTTGATCTAGATGCTGGATTTATAGCTGCTCCCCTGTCTCCAGCTATGACTGATCACACCTGTATAGACATGGAGCTCCAAAGTGTCTGTAGAAGAGGAAAAGAACTAAATTTCAGCATTTCTGTGCTGTCCAGACTGAATCCACTCATGGCTTCCCTTGTCTATACTTGTACAATCAATTTGTCTTTATAGTTCAGATTATCAGCATCTTGGGGAAGGAGCTGTCAGAGGTATTTTTTTAACAAGCACTATGCCTGCCCATATCACCATGCCAATAATTATAGTTCTGGATTGCTTTCTGTGGGTTGTGTGTCTCAGGCAAAAGTGAAAAGAAATAAATTAGAGGTATTATAGTAGCCGAGATCACAGATTTTGAATGAAGCTGTTGGGCACAGTAATTTAGATTTACATTTCTTAAAAATAGCTGTCAAAGTTATATGTCATTCTGTTAGCACAATGTTTAATTTATCTTTCTGCTCAGCAAGGTTGCCTGGAAACAGGGAAATAGGCTGAGAAATCCCTTTGTGAAAGTGTGGTATCACTTGAGAAATCAATATGACCACTTTATGGCTGCTATTTTTATTCAAAGATTTAGAACCTTTGAGATTAAAAAAACCCAACCAATTTGTAGTAATTTTAAATATACCTGGTACAACTAGCAACTTGGAAGTAGGACTTTGTTCAGCCCCAGCAGTCTGTCACTTTCACAATTATAGTGCACACTGGTATCTCTCCTGGCACAAGTAACAATCACATTCAAGGCAGAGCTTCTCTTGCAATATGCAAACCTAGGACTGAAGGCTGAGTGGCTTCACAGAGAGAAAGCAAGCAAATTATTTTTAATCACAGGCCATGAAATTGCAGCATGAAGTGCAGTAAAAGCATGGAAATATCTATGCTTACAGTGTCTGTCCCTAGCAGACAAACTCATTCAAACAATGCTACCGAAGAGACATCCATCTAGGTTTGCTGTCAGCTCATATACTGTTCCGCATTGTGCATGGCTGAGAAGGGCAAGGAGGCAAGGAGAGACAGCAACAGAGAGATGACTGGGGCAGTTATATTAACTGGTCAAGGGGAGAAATGATCATGCAAGATTTTTCAGAAATACAGCTCTATGCTGCAAATCTCTTTATCTGCCTGTGCTGAACTCAATGCTGATGGAAAACACTTGCAAAACACGTGCATCAGTCACTGTAAAAAGCTTTTTGAGATAAACAGCTAGGTTGCAGGATTTCTTCTAATGCAGGGGATTTATCAAAGCTTTTGAATTTTTTCTTTATTGGATTATACAGAAGTTTAAGAACCCAATATACCCGTACTTGTGTGAAAAAACTTCATCTCCCTGGTTATTCCCTTGAAATTCTTGGGACACATGTACAGGTTTAAATGGACTACTTGATTAGGCTCTGTGATGCTTTGCCAGCTGCACCTTGCTACAGGTTTTGCAGACCTACAGGTGACCCCACACCTTGCACCTCCTCTGCTGTGCCCCCCCCCCCCCCCCAAGTTGTACTCTTCTATTTTCCACATTTCTCAGCATCTTGCCTTTGCAGCACAAAACCCGCTGAACTATGAGTACACTGAATATTAAGTTGTGAATGCAATAAGCAGAGGTGGCTGGAAAAGGTTTCAGCAGAGTCTGTTGCACCGTTGTACAGTCTGGACTTGAGACAGATGCAGGCAGAGCAAAAAAGAGTAGAAGACAGTGCCCGCTGGAAGAGCAGGGTGAAAAGTTATATTGAATAATTAATATGATGTGCTTCACCATTCTCATTCTTCAGACTGTCTGTCAGCAGGCTTGTAATTTTCCTGTTAATTTTCTGTGGGGGAAAAACAACATCCAGGTTGATTTCTGCCAGTGATGTTGTTTGTTATCTGTGGGGACAGAGTGGGCATTCAGTATGCAAACTCAAGGGTTGCACTGGTTGCTTTTGGCTGTTTAAACATGGCATTATTTTCCTGCCACCTTACCTGGAGAATGACATTCGTTAAAGTCTGGTTCTGCTACAACCGAATTTACTCCAGGATACCCTTTGACTTTAATGATATAACAATATCCTGCAGTCATATGCTCAAATCAAATCAGTGCAGCACAGGTACTCACAGTGAAAATCAAAACAAAGCCCCAGAGTAGTTTATTCTCTACATAAATGGATTTTCCTGTCCAAAAGGTTACTTATGCAAAGAAGACATGAAAATAAAATGCATAGGTAATTTCCTGTTCTTTGTTAGATCTGAGTATGAGAAGTATCATTCACTTGTAGCCAAAAGTCCTTTTACAGTTATATATTTAACAGAAAAATCTGACACAACGCAGGAAGGCCAAGAGCTGGTATCAAGCAACCTTGAGTTTTGTGGCCTTCAGCTAGAGCTAAGATGACTCAAATAACATAACATGTAATTCCAATAACCCTACAGGGATGCTGTTCAAGAGCAAATGTAAATTATTATGAACTTATGCATCCCTGGAGATTTACTCAAAGAGAATACAGAGATGATTGCCTTTGGGATGAATGAAGGCTGTAGTACTCACTGTGCTATACCCACATGAGCTTCTGTGAGCAAGACATGAAGAATGATGACAACAGAAAGCAGAGAATTGTTCTCAGGAGGGTTCCAAAAAAGCTGCTCCACAGGTGATGCATCGAAGAGGGGTGTTTCCAGGGCAACTTGATTCTATGATGCTCTTGCCACAAACATAAAGTACAGCCCTATAGATGTAGACCTTGGACTTCGGCAGTCTTTTAGTATAGTCTCTGACTGTACACTGCTGTAGCATGGTTTTCAAGAGCAGTTCATTCATAAAGAAAATTCAGCAGCACTAATATGGATACCAGTACATGCACTCTGATGGATGTGGCTTCACTACTGATGCAGTTGTTCGTAAGCTAAGGCGTCCAGGCATACAGGGGAAATTTAAGCATAGGCAGGGCAAGAAACAGACATCAGGAAATGAGTATCATGTCAACAAAACACATGGATTAGAATGTGGGATCTTTTCCAGCAAAATAACCTTAATGGTATTTCATTTACAATTTACGAGTGTGAGGATCACTCTAGGCCTGTATCTTAATAATGTATAATAGAAATGCTAGTACTTCAGGAAGTGGGGTGGGGGTGACAATTATAGTCCTGGCCACCCGAGTTCCACCTCACCCCTGATCAGCTAATACCTTTTAAAACCACACTGTATAGTCTGATTAATTTCTAAAAGCTGGTGTGACTGTATGCTGTAGTTTTACTCCCTGATAGCTCCATTCACTTCACCACAGGGTTACACTCGGAAATCAAGGAGTGCTAATGAAATCCATTCCCTTATTTTGAGACAGAGACAAGAGAAATGGCTACAAAGTAAAACTCAGTGTTTTTTCTATAGTGCCTTGTCTTTATTGCGGTCCACAAGAAGATGGTCACCCACAAAAGCGGCTTTTCAGAGGAGCATTCTAACTATTCAAGCAGAAGGCTTTATTCAGAGGGATCTTTAATTAGCAGTTGTAAAGAAATAGTGGTGTGGAAACTTGCACAAAACACACTCACTCAGGGTTATGATACTGAAAGCAAGGGAGGGACTTGAACAGGAACTTGAACAGTAGGGCAAAAAAAAGGAACGGGGTTAAGAGTAGGAAATTACTGATGAATTTTCAAGATGGCTTGGTTGAGCATTCACTGAAACTAATCTTTGTACAGCCTGCTTAGCCTTCCTAGCCCAGGCATTTTAAGTTGCACACTAGCAGGAAACAGTTTCCTGGCCTGCCTTGCATTTGCAAGTATTTGTTAAGTAGCATAACAGGTGCTTTGCTAATGGCTAAGAACTGCTAAACTTCAGTATCAGTGTTAGGTTCTGAACTGATAATTTGTTGTTTGTAAATAAGATGAGGTCTAAGACCTTACTGTGAATTTTCACTGGGCTGATGTTTGCTTGGCCATGTGGCTTTGTCATGTGTGTAGACCATACAGACCACAGAGCCTAAAACTCCCTGGGGGAAAAAAAAATAATCTTACACAAAGAGAAGATGGGTTTCACTGACTTCTTAACCCTCTCTTACATACCTAAGAACAACTTGTCACTGCATTCAGAGTAATTATAGTTGGCCACGTTAACAAAAAATTGCTTTTCTACCTGAGGAAGCCCGATCAAAAAAAACGTTTCAGAGTGCAGGAAGGGTCTTCTTCCTCATTGTGCTTCACAGATATCCCCAAATCTTACTCAACACATTGCTGTAACACAACAACTCTGCAGAAACATAAACTGGTCAGGTTTGAGCTGTGTTTTTTTCACGGGAGGAGGAAAATTAACTACATTTATAGAATTTTCTTCATGTTTTCATCCTTAAAACAGGAGGGAGTCCAGAGGATCTATAAAATAACCTGGAGGGTGATTTATGTGGGGAAGTTCAGAAAGCTGGTACCTCCCTGTGCTTTTCCCCCTTGCTGTTTTATTAAGAAATAGAGAAAACCGAAGGGAAAGCCAAAGACGATGACACCACTTGTGCGGGATGCGCTGCCCTCCTCAGGCAACCTGCCTTGAAAAGCTCGCTGCTGCCTTCAGAACAACCATTACAGCGGGAAAGGCGCCCCTCCAAGAAATAACATGAATTTATTTTACCTTGCCAAGACACGACTCGGGACAAAAAGCCGGCCAGCACTGCCACCAGGCCGGTGACGGCTCCTCGCCCCCTGTGAGGACACCTCTACCACAGGGCGGCGGCCTTTGCCGCTCCTCTCGCGGGCGCTAAAATGGCGGCGGGCCAGCCGCGGGGGGGGAGCTGCCCTCGCGCGGGCGCCCCCCCGCCCCCCCCGCAGGGCGCAGCCCGCGCCACCACGGCGGGCGCGCGGAGGGGGGGCTGTGGAGCTGCCAGGGGCGGCGGTCGCGGAGGGTGGTGGCCGTGGCAGCCGCCGCCCCCGCTCCCCCGCCCCTGTGAGCGCCGCTCGGAGCGGCGCCTCCGTCCTTGTGGTGCCGCAGCCACGGACGGGGAGCCTCTTGTGTGTCGGGAAAAGCGCCGCCGAGGCAGCGGTGCTTCACAGTTTGAACCCAGTGCCGTCTGAGAGTCGGTGACTGCGTTTGGCCTGGCCTCAGAAAACCGGTCGCTCCCCAGCCGCTCCCTTGCAGCAGTGAGGGGTTCGACCTGGCCTCAGGAGGGGCTTTGGTGACCCCGGTGGAGCTGCACAGGGACGTCGCTGGTGGGGCAGGTGGGAACGATGAGGTAAAAGTCACGTTAGGATGACTAAAGGGAGTGGGTGGCTTGGTGACGGTACTGAGGCCCTTCTTTTTTTACACCTGGTGGTGTGGCTGGTGTTGCTTTTTCATGCTTGAATGCAAATCTTCTCATGAGCAGGTAGAGCTGCGGGTAACGAATTGCATCACCGGTAAAGAGATGCGCTGCCTTTGCACAGCAATGCATCTCAGAGCCAGGAGAGGTCAGCTCTGTGCCCCTGTAAAAGATGCTGCCTTCAGGTTTTCCTCGGAGAGAAAGGTGAGCTTTGTATTTATGCTTGGAAAAATAATAAATAGGCCAGGGAGATGGCAAAAGGATTCCTCAACTGTTTCATTCGTGCCCCAGATATTTATCCTCCCAGCCCTTTATTACTTTTAATTTTTCTGGACTAGAAAAATCTGTAGCAGCTTTTACTTCAAAGTGCAGGGTAAAGCAAATAGTGTAATACCTTGGACAAAATTTGGACCAAACGCTCACCTTGATGAGAGCTGTTGTTATTCTGTACGTGTCCTCAGTTAACGCGAGGCATTTTGTCTCTTTGATATAATGCCTTAGCCTGCAGATACATCAGGAGAGGTGCTTATGGGGTGCAAAAGCTAGTATAACTTTTGTTTTTGTATCAGAGGAGCAGAGACAAGCTGAAATACAAGTGGCCACTTTCCCCCAGACTGCAGCCAGAATCAAACATGGTTTTGGACTTTTTGTTTTGGTTTTTGCCTCTTTCCTTCTTATTTATGGGGAGAAACTAATACGCCATATACAATCTAGTGTTGCAATGGCTTTCCCTTGCTGTCTTTTCTGCCTGTGATCTTGGGACCTTGGAAGGTAGTGGTGCACCTCAAATGGTATACGACTATACCCTGTGCATAACAGACAGAATCTTGAGGCACAGAAGAACCCTTATTTTGGACCTGAATTATCAGGCTAGTTGAGCCATATGAACTCAAGTTGTGCATGACACAAATGGTAAGATTTACTTGCAAAAGCACAGCCTTGCAACACTGGCAGCCACCTGCTCTTTTGCAGGCCAAAGGCCCCATGGGACTCACAAGAGACTGCAGCATGTCAGCAGACAGTCCTGCAGTCTTTTCTGGTGGACTCAGCACTTGAGGCTGCTGTAGCAAGAGATGGGAAAGTAGGAAATAGTTTTTATATCCCACTGAGCTCCATCAGATGGGATTACCGGCTGACATCTGCATCCCAACTCAATTGAGTCCAGCCAGCTGGCTGTCAGGCTGAGGTGTCCAACGTGGGCGACAGCCAGTTTGCATGGAAGATTTTGAAGCTCCTCATGTTGTTGCTGTTTCGCCTCCAGGCCTCATCTCTGATTTCTTGCCAGAGCAGGAAGCAAAGCTTCTTCTAGCCCAGTTTTGCAGACCCAAAGAATTCAGGTGAAGATTTCTGATTTTCTCCAGAACTTTGAACTGCCTGTCATGGATTCTGGTGAAGCTACCATTAATGAAAGCTACAGGTATAAATCAAAGATGTGATTCAGAGAGTCAAGTTCTCATTTTGATGCAGTGTAAAGCATCTGTTGTGAATTCAGCACATGTAACCTCTCACTGATGCTAAAAGAAATTAAGTATGTGAAATGGAGAGGGCATGCCACATACATGAACTGAGCAAGCCAACTTATAGTCTCAGTTACACTGATGTAAATGTAAGGTAGTTCATTAACTTTTAGTGGTGTTAGGTTTATACCACTGATATACTCATTTAGTCTACTTTAATAATATATATAAAAATGTGTTTCCATTTCTTGTTAGTGGTTGATCTGAGGCTTGGGAAGCCACCACGTGAGTTTACAGAGCAATCACTACTAATCCACAGAGTGGTGCTGTTGTATTTTGGATGTACTGCAACAGAGTACAGACGTTTCTTTAGTCTGTTTAATTTAGCTAAGCTTTTGTCCAGGTGGCATTGTAACTAAGGACAGAATTTAAACAAAATACTTCACATTTCTTTTCCAGGCATTTAGCCTCTGAACAATAAGGGTTCTGTCCTAATTGCAATTTCATGTATCTGGATTAGTTTTCATGTTTTTCAACTGTGCTCTTGTCATTGTTTGCTATAAGTGAGTATTAGTGTTCTTTGACCTGGTTCAGGATGGGAGAGGGATGTCTGTCCTTCTCAGGTCTTTTGTCCCTCAGCGTATGAGGTAGTGTGGCCACAGATGACAGCTGTGGACTATGCCATATAGCAGGGCTTCCCTCAGTGTGAGGCTTAGGATACAGGAGAGCCTAAGTGCAGGAGCCAGGGTAACACCTCTTGCTCACCAAGTAGTGTGTGATAGTCACAGGTGTCCTCTACTATATGCCTGAGTAGAAACAACACAGTTGATACTGGGTCAGACTTCTCTACCTTATGCCACCACACGCTCTTGTCTACATTACTCCATGACAGTTTAACTCTGAGAAGAGACTATTTTGATTCCCATGCCCATAAACTCGTAGCCTTTCTGAGGTGATTGCCAGCGACTCCTATCTATACCATTTTGTGCCACTAAATAAATTGGTCTTACTCTATTAGAATTTACTGCAGTCTTGGTTATTGTGGAGAATTAGGCTACTTTTATCTGAATTGTTTATTCATCAGCTACAGGTCACAAAAGTCAGGTTCTTAACTTCTCAGACAAATCATCCCTTGCAGGCCTTTTTGCGCTTTCCTGAATTCTCTCTTCTGTCTTCTTTGACTCCTTGACTGTCGTGCCAAAAAAGCGGGAACTAACTGCTGCTTCACAAAATGATAGGTCTCTTGATTTTTTTTTTTGAGCCTCACTGGTGATCTAGCTTGAATCTTGCCTAGTTACAAAATAACAGAGGAAGTGGAGATATTTTATCTTAGCTATAAGGTACGATTTCAGACAGTTTGGATTTGAGATCTCAATTGATGTGGCCAGCCCTATGGGAATGGCTTTGACCTGGTTTCTAACCAGTGCTCCCTTGGATAGTTTAAAATAATTAGAAGATATTTGTGTAAATGTACTCTGATGGATACATAATATATTATGCTGGGGAAAAATAATTGCAATTCTACGAAGGATAAAGGATGAAATGAGACTAGCTCTGCTAAGAACAGAGATAGTTTATCCTTGTTTGAGAAATCAAGAGCAGATTCTGTACAGAGAATCTATATTGTTTCACAGGAGAATTGTCTTGTTTAATGTCTGCATGTGCAGCTTTAATACATAAGAGGCTTTCAGGGTATATTGCAAAACATTGATGAAAATAGAACACATTGCTAATAGAACACTTGGTTAATGTGGATGATGGTCTGGTAATCTCTTATCTCTGCATGCAGCATATACAAGGCTTAATTCATAAAGGCTGATTCTGTCATTCTTTCTCTGCTTAAACTTATTTTAATATATACTTCCATATCCAATTCTTGACCGTTTTACCTATGTAGCTTAAAGTGTGTGTCACAGATTTATTACAACACGCATTACACAAATTTTGTCAGCAGCAAGTTGTGAAAAAGCTTTATTTTGAACAGTAGTTTCTTTAGCTACATGCTCGCAAGATGCCTGCCACTGCTCCGTGAGATGCTGTTTTCAGTTGCCAAAAAGTTCACAGCTTTCAGAGGAAACATTTTCCATGTTATGTATCTGCTTTGGGCTGATATGTATCTATACAGTTTAAGCTCAAATAGTTCTGCCATTTCTGGGAACGTGTACAGGAAGATAAACAAATTCTTTGTTGTTGTTGAGAAGACCTGTGTGCTTTGTAGAAAAGTTTTTGATGTGATGGGGAGATTGCTCTTTTGCCAGCTGGTGCTTTTTCTAGCCTGCACAAACATACCTCTGTCTGGCCAGGCTGCAACTTTTGAAAAACTTGATTTGTAGGTGCTCAGTAAAAGATTTTCCAGAGCACAGAGATAGATTTAGCCTAGATATCTTGCTTGTAGGATGCTACATCCTCTCTCACTCCTTTCCAGCTGCCCTGTACACCAGTCCCACAGAATGGCAGGGAATACTTATTTCAGGATGAGCATTTTTCAGTATTTGTTCCCACTGTGTATGTGGAGGGCCTCTTCCAGGTTAGGTATTAGAAGAGGTGGTAGACTGGGGCAGGGACAACCCTCACCACTGTTTGAGAAAGGGAGAGCTTCAAGGCAAAGCAGCATAAAGAGCTTGTTAACCACTTGCCCAGGTAGAAAATGCTTCCTACCAGAACTTGCAGTAGAATGTGGGACTTCCAGTCAGCATCTTCCTCCACAGCCAGGAAACAGCTTTGAAATCCACTGGCAAAATATGTTTCATATTTTCCTTCACTGACTAATCCAGTTTAAGGTTAACAATTCACATGAATAAGCAAGTGCTCATTTAGCTCAAACTAAGTATCTGTATAGCCTGGAATTTCTGCTTTTTCAGTAAAAAAGTAAAGTTAATAACATTAAAATAAATTTAATGCTCTGAAGTTAAGCACTCCAGATTTGTGATGTGAAGTCATTAGTCTCCTTGCCTTATTTCCTATGAGTCCTCCAGATTCTATAACAAATAATCCAGGGATTCTGGAGACAGCAGTGTTATTTACTGGATAGCTTTCCTACACTCTCAGACTGTCTGCTCTCCACAAGCATTTTGCAGAGGCTGTTTGGAAAAATAGGACGTACTCATGTACTTAAAAACAGCAGGATAGCATATGCACAAAGGGGCCAAGTTTCAACAACCATAGTATTCTTAGCTCCTAACTGAAGTTTTAGACTGCACAGTGATTTTGCTTAGCTTAATACAGCTTCAGAAAGGGAGAAGCTGTAAGATTAACTGAAGAAACCAAAACACTGAAACAGGATAAATCTTACCTTGTTTGAAGAGAAAGTAAGCCAAGTATCAGAGCCTTCTTAGCTGGGGAAATGGTGAGATTTGAACAGTTTTCTGCCTTTAAATGTTTATTCAGTTTCCTGTAAGTTCCATTTTGTTTTCTTTTTCCCTTGGTTGCATATCATGAACTCAACAGTTGCAATTTTACAGAAAGTTAAGGACCAAATTGTTTGTAAGTACTTAAGTTTAGGAAATGGCCAGTGCAAAAAAGCGTGCATCTGTTTCAAGTGACAACAAGGCATTTGGCACTGACCAGTTCCTGGAGGTTTGGGGCTACAGTTTTTGCAGACACAACTCCATTGACTCCCCTGAATAAGCCAAATACACTCCAACTGTTTTTACTTGCTTTCCCTTCATGATGGAATTTGGCGTGCCTGTGTCTCTGTTCCTGTGGGGCTCTGACACATACTGGTGCGAAGCCCAAGGATTGCAGGTGTAGAGTGTTGTACATAATATGCAGGGTTAAACAGTGACAGCAATTCTCTGTAAGCTGTTACATTTCTTAATTTTATGGTCATCTCTTGAATTGGGTAAATATATCTGTGATTGTGTTCCATGTAGCCTTTTAACAAAGACGTAAAGAAAGAACTATTTTCTGGCCTTTTAAGCATTCCCACTTTCCCATTCCTAAACACTACTCGGAATCAGTGAGAGTATCTTTGGAACCATTTAATCTATGCAGCAATTAGGCTTTGTTATTAGTGAATGGCTAAATTTACATGCCCACCAGCATTCTTTTTAACACTGGTAGCCTGAATTAGAGAAAGCCTGATAGTTCTGCAATGTAAAACTCATGGTTTAGTGTCCCCCTTCTAAAGAAAAAGGCCCCATGGCCTCTTCTTCCTTGTGCGCCTTTTCTGTCTGCATGTTAGCCAGGTGACATTTGTTTGAAAACAGAGTCCTTTGGGGAAAATTCCCATTTTTGCATAGGACAGGACAGCAAATAAGGAAGTGGCTGGAGATCAGTCTGTTTTGCTTCACTGTTTTTCACAAATTGTTAATTCTTTTTTTGGATGATTTTGCATAAGTATTAACATTTGCTGTGGAAATTTAGTGAGCTTGTCTGAGGATAAAGGGCAATACTCTGTATGTTCTGCTTTGTTGCTTTTTTTGCAGAAGAATGTGCCCAGTTACGTATCGGGTAGATTCACCTATGAGACTGTCTCATGGTACCCGTTGCATTTCCCTGTGGCAGTCTGGACCTTCTCTACTTTGGATTTGTAATAAAGGCAGGTGGTGTCACTGTCACACACTCTTTCTCAGGTCTCTTCCGGGACAGAGGAAGTAACCTTGGAGGTGCACTGGGGAAACAGTGATGTAGTGCAATTTAATTTTCTTGAAGGCAGAGGCCTTTTGTTTCAATGGAGGTAGAAATGGCTCTGAAAACATCTAGAGGGGAATTGGGATAGGATTTGGTTTCTGAAGAATGTGTGAAGACATGCAGTTGCTTTCAGAAGGTAATGGGCTTTCTGAGAAAGCAGTATTTCAGGATTGTGTTTGTTTTGTCTGGCTGGGTTAAGAACTTGATGCCTAAAAGGGGAAAAGGAAGAAGTATTCAACAGGAGCTCAGCTGAAGGATGCATGAGGATAAAGGAAGTCATGCAGAGGAGATGCAGTCAATAACTTTTTTTTTTTTTTTGGTGACAAATTAATATGCTCTTACACTTACTGGGATCCCACCTTCTCCTTGCCAATTGCCAGGACTTGTGTGTGGGCTCTTTCCATGCTGTCAGTTACCATACTTCATTAATGACCCTTAAGAGTCTAACATTAACACCTGTTTGTGGTAATTTCCTGTCACTGTTTACTCTCCCAGATGGTACAAATACAATATGCCCAGTGTGTTAGGCATTTGTCAGTAATATACTCTTTGCCAGCTAAATGCCATTCATTTTGAATTTGACAGTCATTTCATAGCCTGAAGAGTCTGTCCTCTAAGTCAAAAGCAGAAATCGTAGACAGATTTTAGATTCTCACAGTAAATAGGAAAGAAAGAGCCCAATTGTTTGTCCTTCGTCGTACAGTTTATTTTCTTGTACCAAAAGGGTAGAACTGAGGAAAAGCAGCAACTTAAAATCTAAATGAGTGCATAAGACTGAGACGGGTGGCTGCAGTGCAGTTGGATAGGGTGCACTCATGTGATCCTGAACCTGTTATTTCATGAACAGAAGAAAATATGTGACTTTGTTCTGATGACTGAAAGCCACAGATATTGGAAGATTTTGCTGCAGAGAAGAATGTGGTTTCCACATCTTGAATTAAGTCTTGCTGTTGCCTTGGGAAGATATTTAAAGAAGCAACCAGAAGGCTGATAAACAGTGTTTCTGGAGTGCTCTGAGAAGTCATCCAACACTGGCCAAAATATTCTGTGTGTCATGCATGGCTTTGATTTCCAGCTCTCCTGGAGCAGGGAACATTTTTTTTTTTTTTCTAGCACTGTAATGTACCATGTCCATTTCCACTTCTAGGAAAATGTTTTATATTGATACCAATAAGAAAACCATATTGATGCCAACTATCTTGGCTTTATCAGAAATTAAAAAAGTTACAGACACACGCATGTGTGAATTTTGAGCCCAATAGGCAAAAGTCTAAAAGATGATTAAGTGAATACCTCTGCTAACCCATAGACCAGTTGTTCACTACAATCATTACTATCTAAATTGCTACATTCTGCACAGGAAAGGTCAAATCGGGTGCTCATGCCAACGGAGAGCATATAGACACATTCTTCCAGGTCAGATGGTGTTATTTAGAGGCTGAATCCCTGACAGCTGTGCCTCAATAACAGAGATGGTGGTAAAGCATTTATCTCTTTTCCACACAGGCAAATATCCAAAGCTCATTATTTTACAGGACCAAGCAAAACAAAGCCCTTGTGGAGCTGTGAATGCATTCAATTATTGTTGAGGTCTTTAACATGGTGCATGTCTGGCTGTTGTGTGTGTGTATAAATGCTAAAGTCAATTAAGAATGCAAGCCATTTTTTAGCTAAATAATCAGGACAATTTAAGAGGCAGATTTTGAGTACTGTTTCTTTGCTCATAAAACCTTACACATCTGAGCGAATATAATCTTACTCACTCATCAGCTTCTGCCAGGAGATGATGGATAATTTGTCAGTAATCCCCTCAAACCTGGACACTGGGTTCTTGTAAGTAAAAAAGTTCTGAGAGGAGATAAAGAGCAAGGCAAAATCTGCAGCTTGAGAAAAGCCACTGAGGAGTCAGCAACTGAGAGATCAATGAGAGGCCATCTCCCCCCCAGGCTATTAGAGCAGAGAAGGTTTTTTAATACAAGGAATCTATATCACAAATAGGTAATAGTCCATTTTACATTTCAGTGCTGCACCAACATTATCCCCAACATGCTGGGGAAGGTAGCTTATGAGTAAGGGGACCCAACTGAGCAACCATTGCCTTTGTTCTCTTTGTCATATTGGAGTCTCATATCTTGGAAACAATCTTCAGGCTTTTGTGGATGTGGAATATGGCTGCAGTATGCCATGGAGCAAACTTATGATTAAAGATTTTACTGTAGGTCTTACCAGCCTTGATATCCAAAACTTCTGTCAGTTTGTGTGAAAAGCAACCCCTTCCTTTTTTTTTTTTTTTTTTTTTTTTGGTTTTATGTGTTGGCAAAGTCATGCATTGCAACACTGTAGTGGCCACAGTGCACTGCTTAAGAAGATGAAAGGAGTCAAAAAGACAAAGAGAGACAGAAAAGCTCGGGGGTATCTGGCTTCAATGGTAATGATTATGATCTGAAGCTTCTTTTGTTCCCTGCATCCCTCCCTTTGATGCCCTTCAGTGAGGTGGGTATGATAAGAGAGATTACCTCTAAATTCAGATAGTTTTTGCATGCTGTTTTATGTGTGCTTCTACAATCATCACTGGATACCTTTAACAACAATGGGCAGCAAAGAGCAGGGAGGAGATAAAAACACACCTAGGACATGCTTTGGGATTTGGAATTGCCAAACAGCTGACTCAAGAGTTGACTTTTTCAATCCAGACAGCCAGTAAAGGCTGGTTTATTTTGGAAGTGGCCTTCTTCTTCACTGTAACTCCCCACTGATAACTGAGGTTTAGTTTCCAATATCAGAAGATGTTTGTTTTTCTGGTTGTATGGTAAAGAGCAAGACTGAGTTTTGAGGCCCAGGCTCAGATTCAAAGGGTCAGAGTGGCTCCCTATGTATGAAGAAGCTGAGGTTTCTAGCATTGCTGGAGGGGGCTGTGCAGTCCAGAGCAAGCCTCCCTCATCACAAATGTTGGGTACCAACTACTAGAACATATTTAATGCTCTTGAAAGCTTTGTTCAGTATGGGACTTAAAAACTGGAATCCTTCAGCAGTGCCTGGGCCACAAATTCTCTGAACAGCTCAAGGATGGTTTCTGCAGTACTGGCAGCCCTGCAAGCTCAAGCAGGGTGCTGGAGAGCCTGCTGTGTTCTTTCTACCTCCTTTATCACTATCAGTCATAAAAACTAAGTAGTTGGGAATTAGATGACAATTTAAGTGCTGATAAATATTGAGGAATAATGGAATATGTCTGGCTTCTCTTAAAACTGTGATGAGATGGCTGAGATAACAGGATTAAGTGTGTATTTGCATGTGTGTGTATGTATATGTATTCACAAAACAACAGGACTAAAAGTATAGGCGGAAATAAATGCATTTGTGAGAGATATTTCTCTCTTTTCAACTTGCGTTAGCATTTAGAAGTGCTTACAGAACGACCTTTACAGGTGTGCTTGATCAATCTGTTCTCTACCTCAAACAAATCTCTTACCTGACTTTGGAAAAAGTACACCAAATCTCATAGGGGCACAGAGCCTGAGCAGAAAAATTTGGAACCATGTCTGCTATTCATTCTTTTGAGCAATATTCATAGAGAGCTATGGAAACTGTGTGGGATTCTAAATCTTCCTCTACAAGTTGACCAACAAATAATAAATGAGACATTCTTGTGTCAATAGTGGAGAGCTCGCTCTCTCTGTCTCTCAGGCATGCTGTTGTCAATGTGTGCTCAGGGCAGTCTGCATGACAGTTGTTAATATTAGGAAGAAAGCTCAGAGCACTGTCTGTAGTCTTGGGCAGATGGAGCATCCTAAAAGATGCTTTACTTCAGTCCAGGCAGTATTTAGCCTGGACATTAGTTTGTGAGCTTAGTGTCAAGAACACATCTCAATACAGAACTAGAATTTTCCAGATGTCAAAGCCCATTTGCACAAGTTTGAATCCTTTTTATTTTTAAACACTGCTCCATTGCTTTCTTGCTCTATATGATACCTTTTTTATTGGCAGCAAATGTGATCACTTTGAATACACTGTTATATATAGTTTTAATTACGTCTTTGTACTTTGATTTATGTGAATAACACGTTCAGCATGATCCTGTGTCACAGACTATCATCAAAATAGATTTCCCTCTAGAGAGTCTTTGGCTTGGCTATAACAACAGATATTTTTTCTCAAAAATATTAAGGAGATTCATTAAAGACAAGGCTAGAAAGGAGAGAGAAGTTCCTCAGTTTTCAGTGCAGGTAGACCACTAAAAGTTTCGGAGTAGGTTTCTCTTAATACTGATGAAGGTTTAATTCTTGAACAAGAATTGCTATTCTGTCTGACTCTAAAAGAACTTGCATTACTGTTCCTGAGCCATATGCTGTCTTTACAGCCTGTATGCGCTTTTGTGTATGTGTATACCTGCTGCTACCAAATTGCACTGCCCCAAAAGCAGCCTATACTCTATAGCAGTATATGCTATGAAATTCAGGTGGAACATTCCCAGCTACTGGGAGGTTGCTTCTGGTCAGAGAGTGTTCCTTGCCATGGATTTGGCCTATTCCAGCTAGTGGTGGCCACAGGCTGTTCCTGAACACAGCTCAGCAGCTCAAAAGGCCTAGGCCTAGCGACCGTTTCCACCAGACTGCATATGTACTTGAATTCTGCAGAATTGGGCTGTTCTGTTCCCGTTCAGTGCCTGGGAATGGCACTGGGTGTGTACAATTTAGCCCAAAATGATACATTCACAGTCAGGCTCGATACGACTAACTGCCCCTATACGTGAAGAGGTAAGAGCCTTATGACTGCTGTTAATTGTAATCATAACTTTGTCTGCCACGGTATGTCCCTGATACTCCTTTTTCCCATATTCAAATGCACAAACCAGGGGAAGACTCCTAAGGAAGACAAGGGTTGTTTTTGCCTGGGCTGCAGCATTGTTCTGTACCTTGGCTGTTCACAGAGCATTTCCGAGCATAAGCAGCTCGTTCAGGTGCAGGCTGCACACTGCACTTGTGCATTTGGAGTTAACCCAACCTGCCTATTCTGGCATTGTGATACAGAATAAAGAAAAGGCAACCCATGTCATTATACAGAATATCAACTATTGCCAGCAGCGTCAGCTGAATATCCAACATTGACCAGATTTCTGAAGGGCTGAACACCTGATAAGCCCTTTTTTATGTAAATGCCTGCTAGTGGACTCTCAGGCCTTTCAGGCTGTAAATTTGGTTCCTCAGACCTGGTCTTTGTGCATCTGTTTTTGAAAATCTGTGTTTTCTGGGTGTGGTTTGTTTAAAATAAAACGCTTTTCTTCCTTAAGATGCTTCCTAGAGCTGTGGGGTAACCCTCCTTTTTCTGCTTTCTGCCTGGAATTTATCTGAGATTACAGCCTAGAGAAGGTCTTTAGTAGGGCTGCTCATGCCAAGGAAATGATTAATAAAGGGCTGATAAATTCTTTACAAAGACCTGATCCCTGTAGATCACAGGGTGACTGTCTTCATAGGCATGATGGTGTACTCAGGAGTCATGGTAGAGACAACTGCCTTCTTTATCCATCCTTTTCTTCTCTGAAATCTTCAAGACTTCATACTGCTGTTAATCTCTTGTTAGTCAGAATTATAACTTTCAAGTTATTACTGCCCTTGTTGGTGAGATCTTCCCAGGCATTATTGAACTGGGTTTTGGGATGGACAAGGAAATAGGCACTAACATCTTGCCTGCATCTCTGTTTTAGCTGGTTCTGTAAAGTCTCAGTGCATGGAGTTAACCAGTGTCCCCATCAAAGTGTTTTATCTCCAAAACTTTCTCACCTACACAAGATTCTTCACTGGTGAATCTCAGGTATCTCAGACATGACTGAGATTGGAAAAAACATTCCTCAATAAAGGAAATAATCACCTTAACTACAAAAGAACTAGTGCCTCCTTATACCATTTACAAGTTTTTCCGTGCCAAAGCTCCATGAAGATTTCAAAGAGAAACAGACCTTTTTCACAGAGACATCTTCTGTCCAAAAATGAAGTTAAACAATGAGACCTTTTAAAATGAATTGGTATTCACTGAAATTAATTTATTCCCTTGGGAGAAAGGCCAATCAGCTAAAGGACTTTTTTTGTCTGTATGTAAAAATGAAGATAGTAAAGTCTAATTTGCTTTGCAGGAATGATGTTGGCGTATAAATCTGATGTGCCTTTAATTATCCCTGTGGGTATTTTTTCTGTTATTTTGCGAGTGAAATTTGTCATCTGGTGTGTTGTTCTTCTTGATACTTGCTTAAAAATAATCTAAGAGATATGGAAACTGTGGTATAAATTATTCTTCGTTTTCGCACAACTGAACTGAATAACTTTTAGTATAGATTGGTATTTTTTCTGCCTTCTTTCCTATTAAAACTCAATGTTAAATAGCTGTTTGACTTGCCTGCGTGGTGCTTCTACTTCATTTCAAGACACTTAATCTGTGTTTAGTTATTCCTAGGGAAGGAAGGCATTTTTTCCTGAAATCTGTAGGAACAGACTTATGCCATTTTTTGATGTAAGACAATTTATACAAGTTGTGGATTTGCTGTAGTGGGGAGGGTTTTGTTATTATGATATTTGGTCCATAGCTTGTTTTTAGGTTATTCAGCATTCTGTACTCATTATTTTTTTATGGTGGGTCTGGTGCTTTTTTGAGGCATTTTTTCATCCAGTGCTTTGAATATTTTATCTTGACTGAAATTTCTCATTCCACCCCCATATTCTGATTTCCTTCTTCACTGATTTTTTGGCTCTGATAGCATTTCGACATAGGGTTTTTTTTCTCTTCCTTTTTAGGTTTCTCTGTTTTTCTTCAAAATTCCAGCTTCCCATTTGGTATGCTTTAATATTTCTCTGTTTCATTCCCTCCATGTACTGCGGGTTTTGGTTTTTTTTTTTATTTACTTGTGAAAACTTTAGAAGATATTAAGATCTTAACCATCTTTTTGTCCATTTTCCAGATGGTCTGTAGTGACTCTGAAAGTTATGTTGGAGTTAACACATGCCCTGCAAAAACAGACATTTGAAGCTTGCTCATTTCTCTTTAGATGGAACATCTTTCACTGGCTATTTATATTTTTCAGTTTATATTTGCATTCACAAACTCCAATTTTGTTGAAGTTCAGCAGTTCATCCTGCAAGACATGCTACAAGCATTTAATTTCTTATCACAAAAGCTGTGTGTAATGATTTCATAGTTTTTATTGAAAAAATAAGTTATTACTTTTTTTTTGTGTTGCAGTAGGGAGTAAGCTAAATGACAGACACATGACACATGGTTCACAGGACAAAGTCTTCTTTTGTGTCCCTTCTGGACTGATAATCCATCATGGCTAGTATTTAATTATTTCTGTGCAAAGATGTAAGTGGCTTCACTGTCTGAAATGCAGGCTTGGGAGTACTGTGTTTCTGATGAAAGAGATTTTGGACCAAATTTGACCTGTTTGGACTTTTTAATGGTTATGGGGGGGTGTTAATTGCAAAAAGACATACAGTATGTTCTGTGAAGAGTCTTTTCTTTCCACATGACCTGCTCATCTATAAATAAGAAGATTAAATAAATTACAGGGAAGCGAATCTTTGAGATCTGTAGGATTAGAAGAAGATTGGCCATCGACTTCAAAGAGAACTAAGTGCTTTTGAACGTCTTGCCTTTGACATTATTTTTGTGAATGTTTGCATAGCTGGACAATGGTCAATATGCTATAAATCTCTGACAGCAGAGACTGACCCAAATTCTATTCCTTTCTGAGGGGACGTTCACAGATTTAATTTTATTAGCAGAGAAGCTAGATTCCGTTCTCTGAACTAAGTCTATCAAGGTCTGGAAAACCTTGTGAAATGTTTGTAATTTTCCAGAAGTAATTTTAGAAAGCTATATGGGAAACCATTATAAACTATTAAAAAAAAATGACGATTCAGAGATGTCTGTTGTGGCTTAACCCAGAACTATTTGAGACACCATAGCTCCAGTGATTAGGTTTTGTGTAAACTTTTGTGCTGTTTAGTGGCTGATGACTCCTCTTGGCTTGTATTTTACTGAATTTTTAACCTCT